>NC_134029.1:13387649-13718049 GCF_964204645.1 Tubulanus polymorphus | reverse complement strand
GTAAAATCGTACAAACGTGTCATCTATACCACAAAACACTTTATTTCCTGACCAATTTATGATGTTATGTGTGGGCCATAGACCTCAATATCTGCCTGTGATCTCAACTTTCAATTAAGATTACGTGAGCTACTCGTGCCCAAAACGCGGCAGGCGCACAATAGAAAGTTACGCGCATGGTACTTTTATTGTCGCCGACATAGAGGACCGATATTTTGCTAATTGGATTCGGGAGGTTTAAACCTCCCAAGGTCAATTTACTAAAATTGTGACCTTCAGGGAGATTCTACGAAAGGCCGATCGTTATCAATTTTGGTTGAACTTGATACCATAATGCTCACTGGTTTTAATGTCAAACCATGTAGTCCATATTTGGTAAGTTGTAAATTACGTAAAACCGAAAGAAAAACCCATTATTGGATCCTAATTACACGAATTACTTGAAATATCTAATAAATGAAATGTATACACAATACCAATAAGAACAACCTGATTTGATTCTGTTCGGAATTTATTCCTATATTTTCGTCATAAAAATCGGAGGCAGTATTTCTCATTGATTTTTTCAACAGCGTCATTTCAGCCATGGACTGTGAAAATACGTTACTGATTCCATGGTTAAGCTCGTTTTCGAGTAAAATATTGCATGTGATTAATTTCTCGTTGTGGTTTTGTCAAAGCTATATTTTCACAGTCCGATCAGTGATACAAATAGCTAGTCAGTTACCAACGGTATAGCCAATAATCTACAGAACCACCCGAATAGCGAAAATTAGCAAATTGAACCAGTGATACCAGTTTTTGTCATGATTTTATCGAACATGTCATTCAATAATCGATGTGATCGGGTAAAAACTCGCCCCGTAAAGGTCCCTTTCAGTAAAAATCCCCTAGTTAAATATACCCCAAGGTAAAGGCTCCCGGTAAAAAACCCGAATAAAGATTTTCCAGTGTCTAGTTGGATGTTCTTTTCTTGTTCCTCTGTATACCTCTATACCTTCTCTATCAGATAGAAATGTTGTTAACTGCAACTATCCGTTAATCAAACTGTTGAATTATTTTTGATAATCGGGAGTGATGAAAATTAGGAATGAAAATTAACGGTTTAGCTACTTATATTTAGTTTAAAATCATGTGTTCTGCTTTAACAAATGCACTTTTTTATCTAAAAATATTATCTGACCCGAGTGCCTCAATCAAGGCTACATCAACAGTCCATCTCACTGATTACTTTATCACAAATAATCACCAGCCATTGAAATGTTTAATCCTCATACAATACAATACAATTATCTCAAATCTAAATTTCATGAGATAAATGCCCCTAGATTTCATAGGTTTTATTCCAACTGTTGGCACAGTCATATCAAAACTGGACTATTCATATCAATAGACGTTAAACTGGACTGTTAATATATGAAAAGTCTTTAAGACCATATCATATATCTGAAGTGCGCTATGTTTTGCCTTGCAGTAATAATTTGATTTGTCACATGATTACTCCATTTCTTCATATAATTTCCAAATAAACGAATACATTTCCATTGTTATGTTAAATGACATCAGCAAAAGCAAATAGACACAAACTACTACACTACTGTGTTTAGGATGGTTTAAGAGATTGGACGCCGATTGATACGAAAAGTAGATTTCATGCAATCATTTTCTTTCTTTAAAATCGTTGCGAATTAACGCGCGAACAGTGTTCGACTCTGGACTAACGGTTAATGGAATTTTATCGGGTTAGTCTTTCTATAGCCGACTAGCTATTGAATACCAGTGATTAAGCCATAAGTAAATAAAGAAGTTACTTGGGATGTTTAATCAATTGATGACAATGTACAAGTAAAACCAGGCCTATGAGACACCCGTAATGTAAAATGATATCATGCAAGATATCCATATAAGCGTATTTTAGTCCTGATTTGAATGAATGTACCCACGTTTTAGGCAATGAATCGAGACTTGGTTTTATCCCATAGCGTCATCGCTAGTACATGCTTGAGATGAGATTGTTGGTTTATATTTTGAACTCTGTAAAGAAGTTTTGTTATTATTTCATTTTATTTGTTACAATTTATTATGTCTAAAAAAACTCAACTCATAGATTCTAGATTTAATTGCACTTCTGTTAACTAAAGATGATAGTAATGATGTATAGATGTATAATATGATGACCGAACGTTTGATGAGGAATAACTACTGTGGTTAGATACAATTCTCATTCTTAGGATACGAATCGGTTGATTGAATTCGGTCATTTAAACTACTGGCTAATTTACAGTGGTCACTATTGAAACGATTAATTGAAGTGCCCTTGAAATCAAGATAGATTCCTGTTGCGTAAATTAACTAATTTTTAAGCGACCACCTTCTATTGTCGGTATTCGGTTAGCTCTTGGTTAGCCAGAAGTTTTACCATACATACTCGGACTAGATGATTGAATTAAATCTTAGAATCAAAATATTGTCACTGGAGTAAATATATATTCCTTATTACACTTTCAGCAGTGATCATATTTTACATGTAAATTGAAGGTATTACTGTCATCTAAAGTTAATAAGGTATTAGAATCGCAAAATTTAAGTTGTTCAAAACCAACATGAAAATGAGAAGTAAATACACAATATCCGTGTATGGTGAATAACGAGGCAAATCCCACAATGAATTCAGCAAAAAATCTTCTACGAGCAATGTTTCGGCTAATGCTATTAGCCATCATCAGGCCCCCGTCAACATGAAAATATTGATACGTAAATCGAATCCATATCATAAGCATACTATACCACAAGTTAACAAGAGTTATTTAGTTCGAATTAAAAGATAGTATGAATAAAATTATGAAAAGATAGTATGAATAAAAAGTTCATTAATTTCATTTATTCTATGAATTTATTTAAAGATTTATTTCAACAAAAGAGATCAATGCACAGTTAAATATATTGCAGTTGTATTGTGGATGAATATGTTTGAATAAATATCGTGCTTTCAAATGTTCTTGAAAAATCGCCAAGTGAGGATTTTACCTAGGGGATTTTTACCTACAACCATCTAAAATGCCCCAGGCCCTAAATCCAGTAGGTTTATGGCGAAAGGTTAAGATTAGGAATGTATTAGCAATATAATTTTTTGAAACAGTATTTGGTCTCCCGATGATTTGATTTGCAGGTCAGACTTATTGTTGACCAAAGTTCTTAAAGTGAATTGCTTTAAAGTAATAAATATCAATGAAACAATATCATAAATTTTGAAGTGAGTTATTTTGTAATAATCCAATTTAAGTGCACTCCGATGCATGCTAAATTCTTATAAATTCATTTATAAATTTAATTTATACATTTTCCCTCCTCACTTATTCATTCTATATTAGTTTTACTAATGAACATAACAGTGGCTTGTGCCTAATGTCAATAAGCAGCGATTGTGTGCCGCCTCTCTGTGTTAATCTATCACGAAAGATTTAACTCGATTAGAGCCGCTGAAAACGTATTTCTTTGCAGCCTAGAGTTTATGCATACATGTTCTAAATCAAGACAATATGCTCTATATCAGAGCCTATACTAAAGCATGCACTCATAATTCGTTTAAGAGTCCGAGGCTTAATTGTGAGAGTTGTTATACAATGAGTAATTAAATGGTGGGATTACAATGGGAGAGATCATTTCATCAGCCACATCGTTGCCCCAGGGAGTTAGTTATATTCGTTATAGCCAAAATACCTTGACCATGGACTCTAAAACGCTTTAATGTCTAAATCGTTTTAGAGTCCATGACTTGACAGAATATAGAAATTTGCCCAGAAAAAGTTATGCATATTCCAACAAAAAAGAATCAATAAAGACTTATATTTTGAATTTAAATGAAGAGACAAGTAGTACTTTAAAGGTTAACTATTTATTTCGACGCACGAGCTTTCGCTTCTAATGTATAGAAGCTTCAATGAGTGAATTATTAGAATTGGTACATTTAGTAAATTCCGGAAACAAAACCTAGTCTTAAGAACTACCATTAACCAAGTTTCAAAGAATTTTGTTCCCTTATGATATTGAATGGTGTGAAATTGAAGTGTCCCTAATGATATATCTTTATGTAAGTTCAACTAACTTACCCAGTTAGTGATGATAGTTGAATAATTAACAAAATAATAGTTGGAATATCGTTTAGGACAAATTAGGATTTTACCGGGTAAGTTTTTTCCTAATAGGCTACCTTTTTGAAGAGCATGCATCCTGAGATACGTATACAAAAATTCGTTTGATGCTAAATGCAGAGTTTTCACGGTAGAACATATTTGGACATCAATTAATCACGTGAAGGGTAGAAATGACAATTTGTCACTGCTGAGCTTATTTCCCTTCACTCAACTTTTTTTAAAGTTTTTTCAATATTCTCTAATCCGACATTATATACGCTGCGTACTAACTGTACACAATTTCGGGTTTGGGTTGTTTTTGAAAAAAAAACAGATTCCCAGCAAATTGTAATTTTTGGGTTCTTGAAAACGGTCAATATGTTATAGCAGGTTAATGTAAAACCGCATAGAATAGCTACAATGAACAACATGTATCCAGGAAAATTTATATTTCAGAACACGATCGATTTCACTGAATTTAGCCTCATCATGTAGGATAAAATGAACTTCTGTTGATATTGCGATTGTGCTGTCGTTAGCTGTCCCATAGCTTATTCGACTCGCTATCGAAAGTAACAAAACAATGGTCACATGTGTCAATGAACTTATCGCTATTCGAAGTAATGTGCGTATTGAAAAATTTCTCAAGCACTTCGAATTTCCGATTGCTTAAACGCCAAATTTGCATTCGAAATATTAAGCCGATCTATTCTAATTCATACCTGGTCGTGTTATAAGCAATTCAAGCGTTTAGTTTGTACTTTAAAATAAAATGAAATAGATTGATTGATGAAATACAAATCAAGTCAAACAAACTCAACTAACTGACTACTACTGAGTTATTTGTATTCGATGAAAGAACATATTCTAGTTAGTTGAAAGAACATATTCTAGTTCATTGGCTCGAACCTTGATTATTGTCTAAGTTGTACTATAACTAACATGCCAATGGATGTGTACATGCGCCTCTCTGATTGGCTAGAATCCTTGCATTCGATGGCGGCATCAGTGAACTAACGGGGAAATTAGAATTGTATGTTTGACCACGGATTCTTTGTTTTTGAGTCCATGGTTTTGGATCTGGTTTTATCGTGAGTTTGATTAACGTACATTGTAGAGAACAATGGTGGGGATTCGAATAACGTGCATCCTTTATTCAGAAAGAGTATCATTACGTATATACATATAGAAATTATTACAATAACTTTAATCAGAATTATCTCATCACGCAGAACCAGTGAAATAGCCGTTGTAAAGCCGCAAAGTAAATTGAATGAATGAGTAGGTGCTCACGCATTTGTTTCCATTTCATAAGAATCAATTCCAAACAGATGAATCAGATTCGAATTTTTGCTTCTTCGTTATGCGAAGTTTTTTTTATATCAGAGACTCTTATACGATTTAGGTTTTAGAGTCCATGGTTATATGAATATCTTATGATTTCTCAACTTTCATCAAATACTTAGGAATGCCATTGAACGTTTGGGTAAAAAGTTATGCTAAATTTGATTACCATCGGCTTTTTAGATAATCTCCACGAAGGTCACAATTTTAGTGATTTGACCTTGGGAGGTTTAAACCTCCCGAATCCAATTTGCGAAATATCGGTCCTCTTTGTCGGCGGTAATGAAAGAATAAATAGAGCGAAGTTTCTATTGTGCGCCGACCGCATTTTGTTCACGAATAGCTTACGTAATAAATTGAAAGTTGAGATCATAGGCGGATATAGCGCTCTATGGCCCACGTTCAATTCATAAACTGGTCCGCAAATAAAGTGTTTAGAAGTATAATTGACACGTTTGTACGATTTTGCGCTGTAAATTTATCATTTTTCAGGACTCAAGGACCAGAAATTGGCAATATTTTTGATACAAACTGAGAAAGTATCAAAACATTTGGGAACGTGTTATGTTTCATTTGAGCTATAGACCACAATGGTGACACCATGATGGTCAGTAACTGACCAATTGAGATATCCCCGAGTCTGAACACTTGACTTCAAATTTTGGAAATTTATCATGTAATGTTTGTTTTCAAACTACTAAGGAATCGTCATTGCAAATTCATCACTGACCATCACTGACCACCAATGACCAATTCAAACTTCTCGAATATGAAAACGATATACCGCGTTATGGTGTCAAACTAGAAAGGATTCGCCATTGAAAATTAATAAATTGACCATCACTGACCACCACTGACCAATTGAAACTTCTTGAAAGAACGATATACCGGTACCGCATTAGATGTGAAACTAGAAAGGATTCGCCATTGAAAATTAATAAAATGACCATCACTGACCACCACTGACCAATTGAAACTTCTTGAAAGAACGATATACCGGTACCGCATTTGATGTGAAACTAGAAAGGATTCGCCATTGAAAATTCATAAATTGACCATCACTGACCACCACTGACCAATTGAAACTTCTTGAAAGAACGATATACCGGTACCGCATTTGATGTGAAACTAGAAAGGATTCGCCATTGAAAATTAATAAATTGACCGTCACTGACCACCACTGACCAATTGCAACTTCTTGAAAGAACGATATACCGGTACCGCATTTGGTGTGAAACTAGAAAGGATTCGCCATTAAAATTCATAAATTGACCATCACTGACCACCACTGCCCAAGTGAAACTTCTCAAATATCGTGGTCGAATTCGAAAGTGCTTGTCGTCGTATTGCTATTTCTAGAAACCAGCAGAATGTTTTGCTACTGTTTTTGAATGGCGTTGACATGATGGAAATTTATTACCCTTAAATGGGTTACACATCTGGATCACAGCACCTCACTTGCCGCGGTGCGTTATTTTCACTGCATAGTAATGCTAATACATAAACTTTTTTACTACTTAACTCGAATCATCTGAACAGTACTGCGTTTGAAAACTCAACGAATAGAAAATGTTTGCGGGAAGCGCCTACAAATAAGTTATAATAAGATTAATTAATCGATGCATGAAAAACAATTAAATCACAAGGTGACTAACACCCGTCTTTCAACCAATCTGCGCGATACCAATTAATTAAATCATTAAACGCATTTGGGTTCCTAATATTTTAAATCATGTGATACAATAGTTGTTCTTTAGACTTGGCCACTTTCATTTCAGAAAACCGCGTACTAGACCAGTGATCACCGAGGCATTAACCATTCCTTCAAGTTATGAAAATTCGATGGTAACGCGGATTCTTCGCCTCTAAAAACTGTTTCGTTAATAGTTTTCTTTATATGAAAAGTGTTCATGAATTGAAATTTGGAGTGATATCAGTCACAGCTGTAACCCTTTTTCATTGTCAGTTCTTTTTTGGAATTCAAGTAGATTAGTGAAAATATCAATGATGAAGTTCACTTATTATATCAAGTACCGTTTTTACTGTCGCATGCGAGTCGAAACAAAAAGATCTATCCAACTATACATATCTTCGGGTATAAACTGTGATATCCTTCAGTATGTTATGAATATCTTTGAAAATTTGTGTTCTAGTATAATACCCGAAGGTTTAACTATCGGACACATAAAAGATTCGCCATAATCAAAGTTTTTAAGAAAATCTTTCTTCGAGAAAGAAAGATCTTTAAAAGAACGATTGGCGTCAAACTAATCCATAATGGACTGTTGTGAATTTATTGAATAATCCACCTGAGAAATTTAAAGATTTCGAAGCGAAATTTATTCATATAAATCAAAAATGCATGAATAACTTGACGTTATTTGCGGGTCTCATGAAACACTTTCGTGCGCTCTTTTTAAATCTAAAATAGCATAAATACATGCGTGTTTCGTTATAAACAAGGTTAAATTCCAAACGCACATGAAATATGGAGCCTGTATCACACGATATACACATCTTGAATTTTCTCTAACTACGTAGGCCCTTTCCAAATGGGAATTGTTCAGTTTTTTAACGGCCGACATTCAGAGGCACCTAAAAAACCGGTTGTATAGCACTTGAGATTTTCAGTGTAGGGCACATCTCAAATCGACTCGGCTCGCGGTCGGTGGTTTAATGGGAACACATCTGGTTGTTACTAGTTTAACAGTTGACGAATTCAGAAAACTTTTTTCAAATGTCTATGATAACTTTTTAAACATGGTATTCTTCTTAGTTACATTTCGCTGATTCCATAGATATTTTTTCATGAAAATTGCTCCAGTTATAACGGATTTAAACATACATGTAAAATGATTATTTTCAAAATATTCTATTTTCTCCGATTTTGAAGAAATTCTGACACAATATCATCTCCACTCGACACATGATTTTACTTCGGCGCCTTTGAAGGGAGTGTCACTTGTTGTTGAGTTCATATTTAGTCAAACAAGAAGATATGCCTGATTCCTTTTTAGAATTTAGATTTCGACGGATATCATCAAATTACTAGAAAGGGACAGCAGCTTTCGGTCATCCGCAAAAAAATACCTAAAATGCTCTCCTAGGGTTATGGAAAAACATGTCACGAAACATACGGAAAATCCTTTGTTTGGTAGACTGAAATTATTGAACTCTTAAATAGCAACATTCAGAGAAACAAAAACATAAGAATATATTCTCGCCCACCCTTTAAAAAAACAACGTGATTTCAATTGAAGATGACACGTAGCCTCATATCAAATGATATGAACGCAACAGAGCCTATTCATTCTCTTTACGAGGATGGGTCTCCACATTCATAGGATACGATACGAGATTCGTGTGTACGAATGATGAGTACAACTGATAAAGCGCCAATTTCACTGATTCTTGCACATAAAGGTGTTTTAGAGTAATCTAGTTAACAGGTGTGTTTTAGGAGTATTTCGAATTTAAATTCAAATCGGGGTTCATGACGAACATTGAGCATTCTAGAGGCGTTTTTACGAGCATCCGATTTTTGCGATCGATTTCGTGAACGATTTGCTTCGATCGTACGATCGAATCGAACGTTCGTAAAAATGACGATGGATTTGGCTAATCACATGACATAAATATGGCGACGTTGAGGAAAAAAATGTATGGTTTTGAACTACCCGGTGCCGCCATCTTGGAAATCAAATCGCCAAATCGCTCGCCGAGCGAGTTGGTCGATTTCAAAAATCGATCGGAAAATCGTGTTCGTAAAAACGCCGATCGTGAAATCGATCGCAAAAATCGGTGCTCGTAAATGCGTTCCTACGATCGATCGCAAAAATCGGATGCTCGTAAAAACGCCTTAGGGCTGGAGCAAGAAACGTGTGGGATCGTCCGCCAATGGTATCGCCAAAGAAATAATAAGGAGCCAGTCCGTGGTGGCTATTGAAAGCAACGACCGCATGTGAATGCATCGATTGAATGACATCTCAAAAATCAGATTTTATAAAATTGAACATGATATATGGATAGGTTATTCCATATATACTGGTAAAAATGATGCCCAATATGTGATATAAATGTTCAATTAAAAAGTAGAAACCGAATCCATAATTCAGACTGGTATTGTTATAACATCAAACACTCAAATTTAACCCTTTGTTAGATTGGTAGCCAGTGTAGATGAGCAAGAATAGTGGTCCCTAATTTTAATGTGGACTGTTCAACAAGTTGGAGTTTGTGTAGAGATGAATGAGTTTAAAATGGAGTGGAATTTAGATAATACTGTTTGAATGTCTATTACTCAATCTTTTTATTGATCATAAAAAATTGTGGTAAAATATTTGACTCTAGGGTTGGTTTTAGATTGTATCTCTCCACGCCAGAGGTAATCACGGATATTGGACTACACAAAATTCCTTGTGTACAGCTCAACTTTTTAAATCCCTGGAAAAGCTCGCCACGGATATATCTCAGTAATGATTAATTTTCCCACAAATTCTCCCCTTCGAAAAACCTAAACAACCAATGTAAGTTTGCCAATGCACTATTGTTACCTTTTCTAGCTATTTGCACTAGTTGTTTGTCGCAAATAGATTGCATCCTCTATTACAGGAGTAAAGGATACAGCTCTGGGACCCGTTTCTCAAAAGATAGTTTAAATTAACCATCATCCAATATGATACATGACTAAATACACTGAAAAAGATCAACTATGTACACATTTCAAATTTCAAACCATGTTTTATCATTAGAAAATTACGACACAACGTTCGATCTCTCACTAGAGATAATCTTTTTGAATTTGTACACTGAGTTTTCGTATCGTATTATCGTATTTTCAATTCTCTGCTTTTGAGTCAACAAGTACAAAGTTATTTTAGCAATGAAAATTTAATTGTCATTATAAATGTAAACTATCCACTGGTAAACTTACTAACTTTTGGCAACTGACCTTAGATCGTGGAATGGTCTCAGGTGGCCTGCTGATCCACTCTTTATTTATACTACTAAAGAAATATACAGTATAAGACCTAAAAAGTATATGAACTTATTATTTATCTTTATATCGCGATAATTCGTGTACGTATGATTGAAAAACGATATTCTATCGAATCTCATGGTACTTATGATTATTGTGTATAGAATCAATAAGTAGCAACCATCCACGGATACGAAGCGGCCTAAGTTTACATCCTACCAAAATTATCCTCGAAACTCTCAGCATTATTTCAAGGGTCGGTCTTAGAAAATATATGAAGGACGTGTTCACAGGTTAACGAGGCCAAAAATCTTCCCCAAAATTTCAAATTTTTACAAGCAAAGATAATATACTTCATGCTTTTGGTGCAGAAAAAAATACATGTCCACAAAATGCAAATTGTGTTTTCAAAGTAAACGATTGAGTGTGGAATTGTTTCGAATTCAAGGTTTTCCCATTAACACTCCGGTATTTTTCAATAAGATAAGTCAAACTATTGTTGTGATGGCCAGTTGAATACTTCATCATTATATTGAAAGATATGTTATACTTAATGCATCTTTTCTTAGGCCTTACAGCTTTCTCTATTGGTTAGCGTTGTGATCACTCAAAATTAACCATAAGTTTAAATTCTCACTGATCTACTACATCTCTATAACAAAAATATATTTCATATCAGGCAATTAGCTTTTATCTGTGGTCAGTGGACAGCAGCTACGAAACATTTCAAACTACTACATTATCATTCCATCTATTCATGTATAGGCCTATATAATATGATATGATATCTTCTTTGTTCAGTTTAAAAGTCTTGATCGTAAAAGTTTGACAAGTCTCGCATGTTGGTACCGATACGCACGTTCACGCGAGTGAAATGTGCACGTTACAGGCTCTGCGCACGTTACGATTACAAATGGAAACGTTGTTCGTTCAAAACCCTACGTAAAAATCTTATGCATTTTAGCGGAATTTCAAAGTTAGCTCGCTACCTACAACAAAAATCGGACAAGACTTTTTCAAGCGACAAATTTAAATGTAAGAGCTAGTAGTACTAACGAAGGATTCACTAAACATATAAATTACTTATGGGGGTTCTGGTTAGCACTGGTAACTGGTCTGTGCTGGTCAAGCATTGGTCAGTTAAACAATTTTTAGATTAATGCCCACATCATATCTAGTTATTTGACACCAAACAACTTATTGTTTGCAAACAAATAATTTACTATATGGTCAGTACTGGTCATGCATTGGTCAGTTAAAAGACCATGGTCCACGCCACATTTGATACCAAACATGATTGGATTGTGTCGTTTCGAAAATTTATCTGTTGGGCAATTTGTGGTCAGCCCTGGTTCGTTAGGTTCTTATTTTGCGGGCATTTTATCTCGAACCACCGAAAGACCGAATCACTAATTAATTCACCAGATCGTTAATTGCTGAAAATGAAGATTAGTGTTTAACTAATAGTCCTTGTCTGAACAAAATGTCTCTGGTATGGGTCCTATGGAATCATGTCCTTAACTGTACACCGTAAGGTAACGTGGGGTGATTTGGCCACCATAATCAATAAAAAATTAAGAAGGCACGACCCAAAAAATCAAACTGTGCTTATTATTTTCTTTGTGATATAGTTTTATTGTCATGATCGTACTGTATTATAAATTGATAATTGTCAAGAAGTCACATGACCAGTCATGTGACTTGAAGATATTCAAAATGGCGGACTGCAAACTCACGCTGTGAAGTCAAGGAATTAAGGTAGGAAAAACTTGTAATCATGAGCACTGGAACTGAATTGTTATGTGTCATTATAATTAGTTAGTTAGTGACGTATAATTTAGAAATTGAATCTTCTGCAAGGTATTTTATACTTTGATGTAATCAAGAAATTACTTGTTTTGGGGTGACTTGGCCACGGTGGCCATGTCACCCCACGCTTGTACCTATATAACAAGTGGTCTATGTATAAACTCTTGGATAATAACTGATGTGCTAAACCTTATAAGCTGATAAGGTGCAATCATCGGTAGGTCTACTGGGATCTAGCCTACTGTATACTATCACAAATTTGTTTTTGTAGTACAATACCTGGTAACAGGTAAACAGGTAACCCCCCCCCCCAAATTTGATTTCACAGCAAAATTCAATAAAAATACTTCTATATTCTTATGTTGAAAAACTTGAATAGTTTTCAAAAATTTCACATTTTCCATGGCGTTTTTCACAATATTCACCTTGGATAATCTGTGACTTTTACCAAGCTACGTGCATAGAAATGACATTATTCTGTGACTTTTAGCTACCAACATGCATAAAAATCACATTATCGTAGTTTTGATAATTTCTATAAAGAAATCTAGTTTGTAATGGTGAAATATCTACGTACCCTAAGTAGTATTGTAAAAACTATTATCTGTTTTTACAATACTACTATTTAGGTTTTATACTTAAGTTTGATAGAAAACTGATCTGGGGGGGGGGGATTTTTCCCATGTCGGATTTTTACCGGGGGGATATTTACCGGTGGGATTATTACCTACATTCAAAATACCTTATTATCTAAGTATTTTTCGTCTTTATTTTCAGGGATGCCACGAGATTATGTTAAAAAAGTTGGTGGGCGCCCATACAATTGCTATGATGCTGGTGATATGCAGGCGGCCATTCAAGCCTGCGAAGATGGTCTCTCAAAAAAGAAAGCAGCAGAATTATTCCATGTTAGTCGTACTTCTTTACGTAGACATCTGGAGGCATACAGACGTGGCGAAGAAATAAAAAAACCAGGAGGACAGACAGTTCTCACAGCGGAAGAAGAGGAGTTGGTTGTTCATTCGTTGCAAATCCTCAGCGATTGGGGCTTTGGTTTAGATCGCAATGATATAAGATTGATCGTGAGAGATTTTATAAGAGGCCTAGGAAGAAAAAACCAATTTAAAGGCGATCTACCAGGGTTGGATTGGATGAGACTATTTGAAGAGCGCCATAAGTCTAAAATATCGCGTCGGATTGCACAGAATTTCCCTCTCAATCGTGCCGAAGCATGTTCTCAGAAAATAGTGGATGATTTCTTTATGAAATTAGAAAAACTGTTAGATGAAAACCAGCTGCTGCATAGTCCAGGTCATATCTTCAATATGGATGAAACAGGCTTTCAAACTGACATTGGCTCGAAAAAAGTCCTATGTCGACGAGGTGATAAAAACCCACACGTAACGGTTGGTTCTAGTACCAAAACTATGTACACAGTTGTTGAATGTTGTTCTGCTGATGGTAATTTTCTAGCACCTTATGTTGTCTACAAAGCAAAGAACTTGTATGAGTCTTGGTGCACTGGTGGGCCTGAGCGAGCGAGATATAACGTATCAGACTCTGGATGGATGGAAACTCCTCAATTTTCTGAATGGTTTAAGAAAGTTTTTCTAGAAGAGACCAAAACCATACCTGGAAAAAAGTTACTGTTATATGATGGACACAATTCTCACATCAATTTGGATGTGCTGAACCTGGCTATGCAGAATGATGTGATCATCTTTTGCATACCAGCGCACACTAGTAGTATTCTTCAACCACTTGATGTAGGGGTATATAAGGCGCTAAAACAAAGTTGGCGGAAGGTTCTAAATGAACACTACGTATCAACTAGGTTTAAATCTGTAGATAAAGCTACATTCCCTTCCCTCCTGAATAAAGTCCACCAATCTAGTTGTATGTCGCGAATGAATGCAATCAACGCATTTGAGAAATGTGGAATATACCCGCTTGATAAAACCAAGATAGGCGATGAACTACTCAAGACATCTTGCGCTTTGCCTGAAACTCCCACTGAAACTGTAACTAACGACAACGAGATAACCAGAACTGATGCCTCAAGATCCCGTGAGAATATATCCGTTCAACCGAGAGACCTTCTACGCTCGAGTACACAATTCAGAGAAGGCCCAAGTACAATCACTGTAACTGCTGAAGTCCATAGTAAGCCACCTGGTAGCAACGTCATCACCCCTCGTCCGGAAAGATCGCAAAACTCTGATGTCCTCAGTCCAAAATCTAGTCTTGAGAAGGCATTGCTTGATCATTTCAAGTATTCTGCTCCTGAGCCTCCGAAGAAGAGAAAAAGACTAGACAGGAAATTTGCTGAATGTCTCACAGTAAATGACGTTGTTGAGCGGCTCGAACAGGAAGAACAAAAGAAAGAACAGAAGAGAGCTAAAAAAAAGAAACCAAACTCAAAAATAAGAAAAAAAGTGAACGGAAACAAGGAAAATGTGTCTGATTCTGAAGATGGTAATGAAGAAGAACCGGAAATTGATGATGATAGTGATGACGACATCGGTCAACTGGAAAATGATAGCGATATGATTGGCCAAATGGAGAACATGATAGCTAGAGAGTATGAAATTGGAAAATTTGTTATTGCAGTCTATAATCAAAAGTGGTATGTCACGACAGTGTTGAAATCAAGTCCAGCAATTTCTCCAACTGTATTCTTAAAGTATAAACGATGGCATGGGGTGAATAGGTTCTCGTCACCACCTAAGGATGATATTCTGGAAACCTGTAAGGAAGATATTCTCTGTTCCATCTCTGAGTCAGATATCATCAATGTTGGTTCACGATTTGTAGGTGTGACATCAGAAAAGCTGGCCCTCATAGAGAAATGTTTTTCGAAATGGTGTGATGAGTATGGTGAATAATATTGTTCTACGTACTTGTGTTTTATCGTTATATAGCAATTAGTTGCCGTTATTCATGTTTTGTTGATCGTTAGAATTTTACTAAAATTTGATTGTTTAGTGTTCTTGAATAAGATTGTCTATGAATAGATTTGAATAAATTCTGGCATAACACACAACTGTACTTATGTGAAAAGTTGATAATGCATGTATATAGCATAGATTTATGAGGTATTCTGTCAGATATAAAAAAATATAGCAAGGTTCTGTTTGAAAGATTACATTCCATCAGCCTTCATTACTTTTATTCAAGAGAGAGTCATTTTCAGTTCAGACTATGGTTTTTATAGAGCATGGGATTTAACCCTGTAACGTCAGAGTTATCAAGGTTTCCTGAAGTTATTATGCTAGAATGAAAACACCACAAACATTACACCCTATTTGTAGCGTTTTTATTCTAGCATACCGTTGTATTATATCGGAAAACAGGATTTTCTGCATGTGACTGTCTAATCAAGGGATCCAGAAACAGACCCATTTACTACCCAAGCCTACTAGTCATTAACAACAATGAATTTAGTCGCAGCATGATCTTGTTCAGTATAATGGTCAGTGGTCCACAAGTAACCTATGATTGCAGAAGTAATTGCGGAACACTTCTACTAAGCTTATAGGAGATCTCTGCAATCGCAAAACCATCCTTTTTATCTTTTGACCAAGGTACCGGTGGGTAAAAACATTTTACACCGGTCAGAATAAAACTTCTCCTGAGGGTAGGGCCATGGGTTGTCATATACATGTATTATAGCTAATATGACCAATTCACCCCATGCACTGACCAAGTCACCCATGTTGTATGGGGTGACTTGGTCACACAATAATTCCCGTTTACTCCTGATTATACAAATCATCCATAGCACTTTGGCTAACTAATGACAGGTACAAGATAACCTATGGTCCATACTATCAAACATAATAATTGGGGGAATGATTATGCAATCAAGTGATTAAGAATATCTGATTTTAAAGACATATGGCCAAGTCACCCCACGTTACCTTACTGTATCTTTGTACTGTATCTTTTTATGTTCACTACTACCGTAATTGACTACGATGTTTTCAAGTGGTCTTAAGTACCGCTAATAGCCGAAAGTCGTTGATTTATGTGAAATTTACATACAGCGCCACCCGTTGATAGTAAAACTAACCCGAGCAATACGGGTGTTAAATAGATACGCTAGCAAACCGGCATTCTCATAATGTACGACTGAACAAAGACGATGAGGAAATTTATGCGGTCAGCTGACTCTTGAACCCCAACTTTTCGTTCTGTCGCATTTGTTCACTCTACGGCAAACCGGTTTATGACGGAATAAACCGATGTAAACCGGTTTATACAAACCGATTTCAAACAAATGCCCATCCAGTCTCTACAATCGGCTTCGGTAGGTTCTGGTCGGTTTTTAGTAGGGACGAAGAGCGGCAACCAGTCTAACCAGTTCAATTCAAACTTTATTGGTAACACACACGGCAAATCGTAACACCAGCCTCCATAGACTACAGCAATAAGCCACTTATAAGTGCTCGTTCGTAGTCTGGGTTGGTTTGTTACCCTGCGAACATTGCCCTGTTAGTGTTACATAATACTGCTATGGATGACGAACCCTTGCACAGGAAAGCTCTTCAAATTCTACAGGATGTGTTCGGTCACAGAGAATATAAAAGTGATCTGCAACGCGAGGCAGTATGCGCAGTTGCAAGGGGTCAGTAAGACGCTTAGGGCAGGCCATATATGAATAGGCAGGTGATATTTTGCCACTGGCTCAGGGGCCTGACACAAAAAGTTTTTGACCCAAGTATCCTACTATTCCTAGGTACTATTTATAAAAAGTCAAGGCCCAAGCACAGGGGTTTAGCGATGGGCTTGGATTGGACTCTATTTCCGGGTTTGTTTGATAATCTCGCGGGAATGGCGCTAAATATGAACTGGGAATAAATTCAAAATTTCACGGAAATACCTCGTGTTTATCTTGTTGGTTTAACTGCAGTTTGGGTCACCTTTCCACTGTGTGGCGCTAGTGTTATTAAAGAATAGTGTTATGGTTAATCTATAGTCTAGTACCTAGCCGTTGTTCCTGAAACAACGTCTAGGGCGAAAGTGCTCATATAAGGTTAATATTGACGATCGTAGTAGCTTTTGACGATCGTAGTAGCTCAAAACTTTTGACTAGTCGCCTAGTGAGGGGGCGCGTTCCCCTAGGTTGCCTACAGGCCTGTATAGACTAAGTTTTGGCGTGACAGTTGATGATTTGCGCATTTGATGAAATAAGTATTGATTTTCACTTTTCAAAGGTGATGATTAGTCTTTGATTTTGACCAAGGCCTGACAACTATGAATCCTGACTTATAAAAAATAAATTATGATCAAATATATAATTCATAGACAAAAAATGCATTTGAATGTAAGTTATTCTCAAATATTTTTCGTATCATAGTTTCCATCTTAGATGCTTCAGGTTCGCATTCAGTCAAATAAGAAGCGTAAAGTCACGTGACTGTCCCAACTTTCTGGCTGGCATGACTTGAAGGTGTTTCATCCCTTGTGATTTTATATAGTAAAGCGTGGCGACCGTCTGATAATGATCCTTAACGACCAATTTTTTATTGGAACTTTATAGCGGATAAATAAACAATATAAACACAAGGTATTTCCGTGATATTTTGAATCTATTCGCAGTTCATATTTAGCGCCATTCCCGCAAGATTATCAACAACCCAGAAATAGAATCCAAGACCATCGCCAAACCCCTGTTGGCCCAATGGAGCCAATTCTTTGTCAGATCGAGCTTTGGGCACTAATTGAATGCAATTTCGTACCCCCTTCCCAAAATTTTTATTTTTGCAGCGGATATTTATTTTATCGTTCAGGTTGAGTATTTATTTCCGCTATTTTACCGTAAATCGTTGCTGATTTACGCTGCACATGTGCACAGAGGTGGGCGACATAGAAAATTCAAGGAAAGTTTGGAGAAAATAGAGCGGATAGAGCGAGACTCAAACCCAGCCCAGTAAATTTCTAGTGCAGTGTCATACCACTAGACCACCAAGCTTGCTGAAAACCAACCGACTATAGTACCTCACTTTACCCTTATCCTATCCCTAGGAGTATAACATATTTATTTATTCCTTATCGATTTTAACACTTAAAATCATATTATATCAGTAATAAATGCCTGCTGGAGTCATATTTTACATATTCTGTCGGATATTTTTGTAGAAAAATTTAAGATTGGAAGACTTTTAACTTTACCGTGATGAGATTGTCGATCAATCAAATTCAATGAAATTTTATTGCTAACCGAGATTATGTATTTCAAGTCAAAATTTTTTAGCCCACTTGGGACGTTAGTCCCAGCGGGCTATTGCGTTCACTTTTCGTCCGTCCGTCCGTCCGTAGACGGAATCCAGTTATTTTGGGAAGTATTGAACACGCTTCAAGGTAATGTCTTGATATTTGGATTATACATGTATCTACCCTAGACACATCTTCAGCCCAAAAACTGGCCCTCTCACAATCAAGATGGCCGACTGGCAGCCATTGTTGTTCGTCAAAATCGGCACTTTTTACACTTTTTGAACTTTTTGAGGCAAATTTTGAAGACACTTAAATCAATGACCTTGATCTTTCGTATATATTTGAATCCCCCAAGGGCCCATCACCATAAGAAAAATTGGATCGATCGGACTCAAGAGTGTCTTTCCTGTTATGTCACTACTGTTACATCACTGCTGTCAGTGTGTGTCTACTGTTGTGATAGAAAGCTGTCGTGAGCATTTTATATGAAGCTTCCTTGTTTTTACATTGATTAAACAGAAGTTGCAGACATTCATAGTCTATATAAAATGCACCGGCATGTACTTTACCTCCCATGTGCGGTGGACTTAATTAAAGATAATTTAATTTAACATGAATAAAATTGGGAACATTTAGAAAATTAACTTTATTAGCCCACTTGGGACGTTAGTCCCAGTGGGCTATTGCGTTCACTTTTCATCTGTTCGTCCATCGGTCCGTAGACGGAATCCAGTTATTTTGCGAAGTTTTGAAAATGCTTCAATGTAATGTCTTGATATTTGGGTTACACAAATCTCCCATATCCACTTTTTAGCCCACTTGGGACTTCAGTCCCAGCGGGCTATTGCGTTCACTTTTCGTCCGTCCATAGACGGAATCCAGTTATTTTGGGAAGTTTTGAAGACGCTTCAAGGTAATGTCTTGATATTTGGTTTATACATGTATCTACCCTAGGCACATCTTCAGCTCAAAAACTGGCCTTTTCAGAATCAAGATGGCCGACTGGCAGCCATTGTTGTTCGCCAAAATCAGCACTTTTTACACATATCTGAACTTTTTGAGGGAAATTTTGAAGACGCTTTGATCAATTACCTTTAACAGTAGAATAGTAGAATAACATAGTATTTCCATATTTAATTGGTGACAAGGCATATTTTGTTATCACAATCAATTAAAAAATCGTAGCTGCTGACATGTTCTATGATTGTGGTGATTTTCAAGGTCATTGGTTTTTGTATTTGGTCACCAGGGGGCGTTAAATTTTGAAATTGTTAGATTGTTGAGCATTTAAACCAATTCCCAAGTGGCCATGGTGTCCCTGGACCCCTAGTTTACGGTTCCTGTAGCTTCTGCGGCCTTACATGGGAAGAGGTTGCTATGACTCACTATTCAGCCCTTTGATTGGTGATATCATATGAATTCTTTGAAAAAGATATATACAATATGAAATTTAACTTGGAACTTAAGAATTAAAAAGACTCCATAAGCATGCCCTAACTTCAAACAAAGCTTCAGTTTTCAAGGTAAAACTACTTGGCCCATGGGCAAGTTATTCCCTCTAACCTCACGATACCAGAGGAAATGGTACAGAACTCGAAGGACATATCACTAATTTTAGAACTTAATTTGTATTTCTCAGTAGAACTTACCCTTTCTTATGGTGGGAGTGCCACCCCCTACCCTGCTTAGTTGCACCTTTGTGGCTTTATTTGAAGTCTCTATCTTAGCAAAAAGAGCAAATCAAATCATTAAATTCTCGGCATTAAAAAGGTAATCATTTAGTTCATTTTGTCACGTAGGGTGCAGATTTCGCCATTCATTCAAAATTAACTTCTTCTTTTATTTTTCCTTAGGGCAACTGGACGTATTCATATCAATGCCTACTGGAGCGGGAAAATCACTGTGTTATCAGCTACCAGCTATGCTCAACATGGGTGTTACAATAGTCATCAGTCCATTGATAGCTTTAATACAAGATCAGTTGGATCACTTGGATAGATACAAAATTCCAGCAGATACATTAAACTCAAAAATCAGTAGTAAACACAGGCTGCGAATATCTGACGATTTAACCAGTAAACGACCTTGCATACGCTTGCTCTATATAACTCCTGAACAAGCTCAGACCAGTACATTCCAAAACATAGCTGCAATCTTGAATAACCGTAAGCTATTGAAATATTTCATCGTGGATGAGGCTCATTGTGTATCTCAATGGGGACATGACTTCAGACCGGATTATCTTAAACTAGGCTCTGTCCATAAAAGGTTTCCGAATGTTCCATGGGTCGCTTTAACTGCAACAGCATCTCCACATGTGATTGAGGATATTGAAGAATCATTGCAGTTACGAAAACCCATCGCTCGATTCAAGACTCCGTGTTTTCGGAATAATCTTTTCTATGATATCAGGTTCAAGGAGTTGTTAGATGAACCATATGAAGACTTGAAAGAATTTAGTTTATTTGCTCTTGGTGTTCGAAAAGGCAAAACAGTGGAGAACTGGGTAAGTTGATTGTTAGCTCCGCTTTGACCGAAGGTCAGCAGAGCTGATGGGAATGTAGGTAAAAATCCCCCCGTTAAATATCCCCCCGGTAAAAATCCCCCCTAGGTAAAAAATCCCCCATATCCACTTTTTAGCCCACTTGGGACTTCAGTCCCAGCGGGCTATTGCGTTCACTTTTCAGTCGTCCATAGACGGAATCCAGTTATTTTGGGAAGTTTTGAAGACGCTTCAAGGTAATGTCTTGATATTTGGTTCATACATGTATCTAACCTAGACACATCTTCAGCCAAAAACTGGCCCTGTCAGAATCAAGATGGCCGACTGGCAGCCATTGTTGTTCGGCAAAATCAGCACTTTTTACACATTTTTGAACTTTTTGAGGGAAATTTTGAAGACGCTTCGATCAATTACCTTGATCTTTCGGATATATGTGAATCCCCCCAGGGCCCATCAACATACAAATGGTTTCATCTTTTTGTCCGATTTAATCCAATATAAAGCTATCGCGCTATCAGTAGCATACGTTATGCTGATGCCCGGGTACGCGGCACATGAGGTGACTGAACGCTTCGTTTACGAGTCCTCGCCAGCACTAACACGACGTTTGCTGGAGATCGACTGACTGTCGGACTTTATGTCCCAGTCGAGACATAGTACATTGGGTATTTCGGATTTCGCATTCAAATTATCCGATTTAAAACAATCATTTAACTTCGTAGAGTTGCTCAACCATTGTCGTAACAGGAACGAATCCTTGTTGCAAAATACTACGATTCATTGTAATAATTTAGCGCATCTATTTCTCAATCCGTTCCCGTGACTAGATTGTCTACGTACAATTTCTCTGATATGTCATGCGCGACAGGCGTGTCATGCTTGGACAGATGTTTTTTGAAGTGATAGCTTACGCGAATGGGCTTGAAACGTTGCCAAATATCATGGTGTTACAATGATACGGTACGAGCTCCTGCAATGGGTCGTTGTTTTTAAACCACATAAACCTGCGGTCAGATTCTGCTATCTTCACTGACAAAAAAGCTTGTGCTATGTCTGCCGATAACGCAACCTGTTTAACTCGAAATTGTTGCAACAGTTTCACGAGATCTGTTATCATGTTAGGGCCATCATATAAACAATCCTTTAGAGATGGCGACCCGCTGCTGGCATCGAAAACTATCCTAACAGGGGTTGTCTCACTTTCTTTGAAAATGGGAAAGTGCGGAATGAAATAGTAATCTTCTTCTGACAGGGCAATTTTCCCTTCAGGAATTTCAGAAACGCATTTTTTCTCGATATTTTCATGCATTACCTCTACATATTTATCTACAAGGTCTAATTTACGTAGGCCTAATCTAGCTATTACTTGTTTGATTCCAGACATTTTGATTTGATTTGATTGACAAGCCGGCGAATTATTCTTAAATTCCGGATGGTCCGGCCGCCAGGGTAGCGGAACGTGGTACTGGCCATCTATAAACTGAATTTTATCGATGTATTCCTTTTTGAATACTTCTTCGAAATCAACGCTATTTTCATTTTGAATAAACCACGAATTGACAATACGTTCTAGTTTTTCATCATCATAAAATGAACTTATTTCAATTTTTCACTTACGTTTTCGCTGTCCTCTAGACTCGCTGCCGTGTGCGCGGAATCTCGGATTCTATCCACGGGACCCGACAGAAAGTAGCCGATACTGCTCTCTTGCGCAGAGGGACCCGCGCCGTGTATAACGGTATCTCTTAAAAACGCATATGCAACTGCAACCTGAGTAAATCGATCGTAAGATCATTATCTTTGAGATTGTCCGCCAGTCTCAGCTCCATTATGTGCTGATGGTTGAGACATTTGCCTCTGCGCTTGATGGGTTTTACGATTTATCGGTCACTAGGGCATCGATGGATGTGGTTCCATCATTCGTGACAATGCGGACACTGACCACGTAATCCATTTTCGTAACATGCCCGCCAAATCCATTGACGAATAAGGGGCATGTGTATTTTGGTTTCAACTGCAAAGCTTCCACTACTTCACTACGAATATAAGAACGCATACTTCCACGGTCGACCATAACTTTGCTGATTTTTTGACACCGTTGTTTTCTATCGTGATCTGCCCTGTCTCCAGTAGGACAGTTTTCGCACTCGAATTATAATTAACTACCGTGGAAACGTTTTCGCTTAATGTCGGGGTTTGTTCGACCCCTCGGAATCATCGCGCAGGCGCTACTCGTAGAGCTCTCTCGTTTTTCGTCTCGAGCTGGTAAGCTGTCGATAAGACAGGTGTGATGCCTATCTTTACACTTATAACAAAATGGACGTTTGTTGCAATCGATGGTTATTTCGCAAACAGTTGTAACATAAACGTTTCGCAAGCCCTGCAGCCAACTTCTCCGCTGGTTGCATCATACATTTCACGAATTTGTGGGCTCCCCCACACAGCAGGCATTTCACGTAATTTGTATTACCTGAGGCAACGAATGACTACAGTAATCGCGCATTTATCTCCGACCTGCTCGCCGAGATTTTCTAACTGATCCACGAATGCTTTTAGAAACAATTTCAAATCGAATTGGTCGTTCTGACCGCTGTTGCCCATTTTTTCGCGCACGATCTCGGGCAATTTTCTCCCCATTAACAGCACAATAAAAGGTGCACACGCATCTATATCCACTCCGAGATGTTTAAGCGATCTTAAGTCTCCGTTTAATTGATTGTAGAAGGAACTTAAGCTAGCGTAGTTGTTCGCTGGTGGATCAGCATCGTAGATGTTGCAGACGTGGGCTCTAGCGATTTTCTGGGGTTGCCCAAAACGATCGTTCAAATTCTCGACTGACGTTTCTAAGTTTTCAGCGGATGCATGCAGTCTGTTGACGGCTTCGGCTGCTGAACCGTGTAACTGGCCGGTTATATAATTGAACTTGGTGATTTTGGAGTACTTTGTTTCAAGAACCTCAGCGGTGATGGTATCCCAAAAGGCGGTCCATTTCGTGAACGTGCCATCAAAGGTAGGCAGTCGCAATTTCGGCAGCAATGTGGTCTGTTGCGATAATTCGCAATGAATTTTTGCACTACCAACAACTTTGTTCTGTCGCTTCTGCGTCTCTCTGCTGCAGTTCTCATCTGAGCGTCGAGTTCGTCTCCTATTAATTCTTCTTCTAATCTATCGTTGAATTCTAGAATCTTCTCGAAGGCCTCTTTCAACTTGTGAAGGGTTGCTTCGGTTTTTGTGATTTCAGTATCACTTGGACCTCCTGGTCCATTCACTATCCCTTCGATACCATTGAAGGCGACGTTGAAATCGCTGCGGGCATTCTTCCTGCGTCTCAGCATGCTTTCAGCCATTGCAATCTACTATCTGTTGCGCTTCTTAATTGCATCTACTCCATTGACACTATGTTGTGTTTTACTTGGGCTAATGGACATCCTGGGCACGGCACCAATGTCGAAATCGTCAAGAGGACCAGGACGGAGCTACATAAAGCCCAGAGACAACTTACCTCTGTGGCTGCATTCATATAACTGATTTTATAACTCTAGTGATAATACAACTTGCCGAGGCGCACATCTGGGTTGAGTTACAGGTTACAGTACGGCCGTGAGAATGCTTATGTTGAGGGGGTAAATTATCTGTTGTACGTACAATGATATGTCCTCTGTAAAACATCAGAATTTTATATATACGTAATAAATGAATGGTCCTTCTGACAAAAAGATGTGTTGTGTGAAAACAATTTTGTTTAAATTAGAGTTAAAATGAAAACAATTCTGTTCGATCGAACAATGTAACATTTGCTGAAACGTAAAACTTTTTACAATATACTTGTTTGAACGAAAACAATTTGTTGTGTGAAAACAATTTCGTCAAACGAAAGTTAAAATGAAAACACTTCTGTGCGATTGAACAATATAACTTTTGTTGAAATGAAAAACTTTTTACCATATACTTGTTTGAATGAAAAACTTAATGTTCTGACAAGAAAATTTAGTTCGTAAGAAAATGGCAACTGGAGAACCATATGAGTTACCTACTTAAACCATACATCAATACAAGTGTATTGTAATGGGCTACTGATCACAAATGCAACCACGATTCTATCACCAACGGTTAAGGAACTAGGAGCAAAAATTGTTGTTTGCACTGTCCCTCATGGCAGTTGTATGAACTAATCAGGGAGGCATATTACACGGATGTGTACTTAAGTATGATTTTCCTAGTGAACAGACTGCATTACATGCGAAAAACCGATGCTAAAATTAGTATTTCCGTCGAGTATTTTCTAAATTTGGATTGATCGCCAATGGTCTTTCTATACGACCCGGCCCTGCGGTATTGCATTTAGCCACCGGCAAAATCCGTCATCTTTTTTCTTGGCGTTCTAGCAGTAGAACGCGTTGGATTTTTTCGCCGTAAAAATCTGGGAATTAGGATATTAGGGAGTTTTCACTCTCATAACGGTGAGTCCGTTCGGTTTGGGGGTTATCCCTGGTTTCTATTTTTCCATAAGAATTTTATTTACAAATATAATTTGATTGAATTGAATTGAATTTATTATTGTGACAGAATAATTATGCTGCCCCCTCCTAAGGGTCAACATCGTGGCGGGGAGGGATGCGGGCATTTGTTTGGCGCCTGGGACAATCACGATTCGTGTGCGTCGTGCAGGCGCAAATCCGGTCAAATATGTGCAAGGAGCAATCCTTGCAAGATTTGCGAGGTGTGGACCTTTGGCTTTGGGCCGGTAAGGCTCTTAAACTAAGAGATCGTCGTCGAGTTAATAGCAGGGATTCGTTGGTTTCGGCCGACGTGACAACCGACGTCTCTATTTCTATTTCCAATCGTATAGCGGAGCGGTCGCCAGTCGTTCTGGTACGATCGGCTTCCCAACTCTGTTCACCGGGGAGGAACGCTGGTTCACCGGCACCGGTCTCCGGTCATTCACCGGTTCAGCCGGGTCGGCCAGTTCAGACTACATGTTCTGAACCGAGCGCGCGCCGCGGTAGTCGGGAACAGCCTGCACCGGTTCGGTCGGTACCGGTCCGGGTCGGGCATCGGTCCGGTCCAGACGTCATCCGGTTCAAAACATCCGGTTCAAAACATCCGGTTCTTTCATCGTCTGATTCTGATCGTCGCTCCGGGGATAGAGCTCGCTCTCCCACTAGATCTAGACGCCGTGAGCGTAATAAACGAGCAAGATCTCGCAGATCAAGGTTTGATCGCGAGAAAGACTACGATCGTTATGTAGGAAGTTTCGCCGTCGGTCTTCTCATCGTTCGTCGACGTCGGTTAGCGATGAAGACGATTCTTCTAGTAGGTCTCGATCCCGTTCGAGGGACCGTCACCGAAGTCGGCATGATCGTCGGGATACTGGAAAATTCCTGAGGATTTCCATGTATTTGAAGAGAAAATTTTAAACTTGTTATCATCGTCGCAACAAGTCGCTGCAACCTCTACAACAGGTAAGCCTATTCCTGATTGTCCGGTTAGAAGTTCGCCAGCCCACTCAGTTCTTCGGAATTCTGACTCGGAATTCCTGGATGCTGCGGTAGGGTCTGATTTCAATGAGGATCCGGTCCCAGAAGCGGCAATTCCTTCTGGGGTCGTTCTTGTCGCGAGCAATTGTGTGTTGTCCCAGACGATGGGGGCTTCCCTGGCTCGCAATGTATCTCCGTCCCATTCAGTTTTATCCGAACCAGCGGGGGACATGCCATGTAGAGCGATGATAAGTGAGTTCTTTGTCAAGGCCGGGGCAACTCGCGCTAAGCCCACAGCAGCTCCTCTGGTCGGTGAGTCAATGGAAGCTTATCGCCCTCCGGACTCTGATCTTAACGTTTTACGGGAATGTCGGCCTGGAACATTTTCATTTCCCCCTCCAGAACGGGGGTATGAAATCTGGGAAATATTTAAGTTCAACCGATCCACCTATAGGCGCATTTCGCTCGGCGTATTACGCAACTCCAGGTGCTGTGGATCACAGTCATAACTGCCTGGATGCTGATTATACTTTGATCAGCCCGGATACCGTTACATCACAGTCGGGTATTCGTTTGCCTAAGTCCTGTTTGGTGGCATTGACGTCAATCCTGGACAATCTTATCAGGGTTGGTTCGTTTCAGGATATGGCACTTAAGGTGTTGACGGGTGAGTTTCGCGAGACTCACGCCGCCGTTCATGCGGGCTCCGACCCAGAGTCAGTTGCCCCAAAACCGGAGGGAATGGACCGGATTATCCAATCCTTGGCTCGGTCTGTTTCGCATGTCAAGCCTCGTCCAGTCGTAACAGTTCCGGTTCGTATCGCGGCAAGGGGAAGGCCCCAAACAGGGGGCTCTTCCTTTCGGAAAAACTCGAAATGAATTCTTGGGACCAGTGGGAGGTTGTCTGCAGCAGGCAGCAACCCACTGGTCCGACCTTTTCGGAGACGGTTGGCCCTCCCGGGTCGTCTCTCGTGGCTACCGTCTCCGTTTCCTAAGGCGACCGCGCCTGACGAGGTCACCTTCCGACATGCGGCCAAACCCAGGTCAGGAGGCCTTAATCTCTCCGGCTCTCAAGGAATTGGCCGAGAAGGGAGCAATAGAACCAGTTTGCAACGAAACTTCTCCCGGCTGGTTTTCTCAAATATTCATGGTACCAAAGGCCACAGGGGGTCAACGGACGGTGATAGATCTGTCATCCCTCAATCGGCACCTAGACATTCCAAGGTTCCGTATGACCAAACCCAAGGACGTGATTCAAGGGCTCCGTCCGGGTCAATGGGCGGCTTCATTGAACCTGAAAGATGCTTACTTTCAGGTTCCAATTCACCCAAAATCCGGCGATTTCTCAGGATAAAGTGGAAAGGCCGCCAGTTCCAATTCAGGTCTCTTCCATTTGGCCTCAGTGCGGCCCCGTGGGTTTTCACCAAGTTGGTCAAGTCAGTTCAGAAGGTACTTCAGTCAAAGGGTGTTGGACTGTTCGTTTACCTCGACGACTGGTTAATAGTCGCGAATTCGGCTCAGGAATGTCGGGAGGCAATGACCTCAGTCTTGGACTTAGTCCATCAGCTAGGGTTCCGCGTAAACAGGGAAAAATCTCAGTTGACGCCGGCCCAACAGTTCACTTATTTCGACATGGACTTCGATATCCGAATCGGCAAAGTCTTTCCGTCTATGGCTCGAGTAGCCAAACTTCAAGAAGCTGTAGCGGGAGTGTCCACAACCCCGAGAACAGCTCGTTACTGGTCACGGCTTCTAGGCTCCATCAGCTCCATGGGTCTGGTGGTGCCCTTAGGCCGCCTCAGAAGCAGGCGCTTGCAACAATATTGGAAGGTCTTCTGGTCTCGGTCGAAGGGCAACTGGGAGACCTTGATTCCGGTACCTCCAACCGATCTAAGTCTGGATCTTCAGTGGTGGGCGGCAACTACGAATCTTCGGCGCGGGGTGTCACTAGCCCCGTTAGAGGTTCCAGTTTGTGTATTCACGGATGCCAGTCACCAAGGATGGGGGCACATCTGGAGAACCGAGTCAAAGCCTGGAGATGGTCTCGCTATGAGGCCATCAACCACATAAATTTCCTAGAAATGCTGGCCGTGTGAAGGCCCTGAAGTTCTTTCACAGGAGAGTGGAGGGCCACCACGTTTGGTTTGCCAC
The DNA here is from genome assembly GCF_964204645.1 of Tubulanus polymorphus. Taxonomy (NCBI): domain Eukaryota; kingdom Metazoa; phylum Nemertea; class Palaeonemertea; order Tubulaniformes; family Tubulanidae; genus Tubulanus; species Tubulanus polymorphus. The sequence continues at coordinate 13,689,435 of NC_134029.1, read as the reverse complement.
AGACAATTCAACAGTGAGGGCTTACCTTCAGAACCAAGGGGGCACTCACTCAGAAACCCTCACAGGTCTGTCGGCCAAAATTCTTCTTTGGTGCCAGACAAAGGGCGTGTCCCTGATTGTGGCACATTTAGCAGGGAAAAGGAACGTGATGGCCGATGCTCTGTCTCGTCGAGGTCAGGCTATTGCGACAGAATGGGTTCTCCACCAAGAAGTAGCCGATCGGGTTTGGGGCATGTTTGGCAATCCGCTGCTGGATCTGTTTGCCACCCGGTTCAATCGGAGGTGTCCTCTGTTTGTGTCCCCGTTTCCAGACGCGGAAGCATGGGGGGTCGATGCCTTCCCTCTGGACTGGTCGGGGATGCATGCGTATGCGTTCCCGCCCACACCAGTCCTGCCGCGCTTACTGGATCAAATAGAGAGATAGTCAATTGCAATATAGTTCTGGTAGCACCATGTTGGCCGGCTCAGAAATGGTTCCTACCACTTCTCAACCTACTGTGCGACAACCCCAGGATTCTTCCGAATTTCCCATCGCTTCTGTCTCAGGGGAACTTTCGTCTCAGGGGAACTTTCGGCATCATCCAAACAGCCAGTGGTTAAATCTGCTCGCCTGGCCATTGTCCAGTGATCCTTGTCAGCTTCAGGCTTTTCAGAACAGGCTGCCTCCTTTATCGCAGGATCTAAGCGGCCATCAACAAGTACCATTTACGATGCCAAATGGAGTCATTTTGCGGATTGGTGTGCTGCAGGGGAAATTGATCCATGCTCACCCTCTGTAGCTCAATTGGCAGATTTTTTACTGCACCTATTTGTAATAAAAGGGTTGCAGGTCATAACTATTAAAGGTTACCGCTCCGCGATTTCTCATACATTGCGTGCTTCTGGATGGCAAAATGTAGCAGGGGATCATCGGATATATCAGCTTGTTGCAGGGTTTTTCATTTCCCGGCCTCGGATACCTAGGATAGTTCCACCATGGGATCTGTCTGTAATTTTGAAGAAGTTAATGGAGGCTCCATTTGAACCTCTTTAGGCAGCGTCATTTGCGAATTTGTAAAAAAAGACTGTATTTTTGCTGTTCTTGGCTTGCTCGGTCCGTCGCTCTGAGATTCATGCGCTTTCAGTCCGACAAGGTCATATTGTCTTTGGGCCAGCGAAGGAATTTGTTTCGCTGCGGCCTGCTTTGGAATTTTTGGCAAAGAACCAACGACCAGGCTCGGTTGGGCGTCAATGGCGAATTGAAGCCCTAAAACATCGAGTGTCCTGTGCGGGCGTTGTGTTTCTATTAAGATCGCTCTGCTTCACGGAGGGGTTCACGGGAGCGGTTATTTATTCCGCTGCTGGATCACCTAAAGGGTGATATTTCACGGGACACAGTGACCCGATGGGTCTCTTCACTGATCAAGGACATTTTATTGAAGGAGAATCTTTCCTCGGAGGGAGTGGTTTCTCATCAAGTTAGGTCTATGGCTACTTCCTGCGCAGCCTTTTCTGGTGCTCCGTTGGAGGAAGTCTGTCGGGCCGCCTTTTGGAATTCTCCATCGACATTCACGTCATTTTATTTACGGGATGTTACAGGCCAGTTAGGCTCATTAGCTTCACTTGGTCCTGTTGTTATGGCTCAAGGTGTCCGTTCTTTCGGATCGGACCCTTTAGTGTAGAGTATTTATGTTGCATTATCAGGATCACAGGGGGTGTATCCTTGTACATAGTTTGGGCTCATATCTGCATGTAGTAATTTCGCAAAATTCCGGGGGGGGGGGGGGGCCCGAGCTGGAAGGACTCACTGTTACCAACCGGTCTTCCCTGTGCTACAGTGCTCCATTCCGTGCTTGGGTAAGTGCTCTCTTACTCCCTCTTACCTTGCGTTTGAGCGGTGGTTTTTCTATCTACCTTTCCCACCATCCTTGTGCTAGGCTAGTCTAGCAAAAACCATAGGGTACAGTACTCGACGGAAATATTACAATTTTTGGAACTAGAATTTGTATTTCCGAGTAGTACTTACCCTTTCCTATGGTGGGAATCCTGCCCGCCTGCCCCGCATAGCTGTTTTTTTATTGGTCTGCTATGACGTAAAAAGCCGGTGGCTAAATGCAATACCGCAGGGCCGGGTCGTATAGAAAAACCATTGGCGATCAATCGAAATTTAGAAAATATTGGCAAAAACCATAGGAAAGGGTCAGTACTACTCGGAAATACAAATTTTAGTTCCAAAAATTGTAATTTTTAGGCCAGCCTTAGGCTTAGCCTATTACTATACAAATGGAGCGAATTTAAATGACATGGTTTCCAGAGCAAAGGCTCTTTTACTGTGCAACTGAGCAAAAATATTGGTTTTGAAAAGCCAATCAGAAAGCAAAGACTCCTCTATGATTGGCTTAGCCACAGAAATCAGCAGGTGTTCACGTGAACCCGTGGTATCGTCTACTGTTTTACTTCCTGGTTTTATTTTAAGATCTAAAATTGTATTTCAAGATCAATTTCTGTGAAAGCTTTAGTTGATTTGGTTTTTGGGAGGAATACTTTTAATAGCACTACAGAAAATATCATTGACCATTGTGCTAAGTACGGGAAAAATGGCTTTTTCTTCTATCGGATAGATGACCTTGATATGCTCATTAGCCATGTGCTCAAACTACAAATTCAATCAAAACCAATTCAATTTTACTTTATTGAACGAATAAAAACATCAAATCCAATTCAATTTTGTTTCATTGAGCAAATTTCAGAAAATTCAATTCTATTCCGCATTAAAATCAATAAGACCAAGAGAAAAGATTTATCTGAGGTATTTTTTCCTGCCAGATCCAGTCGCTGCCTGTGCTACTTTTGTATTCTACGATTATATTGTGTAAATTATTAGGTATTGACTATTGAGCTGGGAGTGTATTTTGACAAATTTTGACAAAAAGCTGACAGGCTGGCCATAGTGCCGCTTGGGGCTCTTATTTAAAATTTACACCCCCTAGTGGTGAGTATAGGAACTTATTATGGAGGGGTCTGAAACACTGATCGAACAATGTACTTGTTCGAACAAAAAACGTAATTTTCTGACAAGAAAATTTTGCTTGAATAAAAACATTCTGTTCGATGGAACAGTATACTTTTTGTTTGAATAAAAAACTTTTTGTTCGGGACCATTCATTTATTACGTACGCGCTTGGGGTGGGGGTTATGTCTGCTGCGTTAAAGTCTGTACGGTGACGTGGTCAAATTATTTGTTGTACGTACGCTGATATGTCATCTGTAAAAAATCAGAATTTTATGCGTACGTTATACGTTATAAATGAATGGTCCCTTTAACAAAAAAAATTGTTGTGCCAAAACAATTTTGTCAAAGGAAAGTTAAAAAGAAAACAACTCTGTTCAATCGAACAATGTAACTTCTCTTGAAACGAAAAACTGTTAATAATGTACGAGTTTGAACGAAAAACTTAATGTTCCAACAAGAGAATTTTGTTCGAATGACAATGATTCTTTTCGATCGAACAATATACTTTCAGACTAAATAAATGATTTCGAACGAAAACAGTTGTGTTCGAATAATTTTTTTCAAATTGGTTTGATCAAACAAAGTACTCTTGGTTCGAACGAAATAAATTTTTGTTGCAATAAAAAAAAAAAATTTGAACGAAGGTGTTTGAACGTACAAAGGCGTTTTTACAAGCATCCGATTAATGCGATTGATTTTGTGAACGATTTGCTCCGATTGTGCGATTGAATCAAACGTTCGTAAAAATGACGATGGTTTAGGCTAATCACGTGACCTAAACATGGCGACGATGAGAAAAAGATTGTATCTTTATCAACTACCTGGTGCGGCCATCTTGGAAATCAAGTCACCTAATCGCTCGCCGAGCGAGTTGGTCGATTTCAAAAATCGATCAGAAAATCATGTTCGTAAAACGCTGTTGGTGAAATCAATCGCAAAAATCAGTGCTCTTAAAATGCATTTCTACGATCGATCGCAACCATCAGATGCTCGTAAAAATGCCTCAAAGATCCTTTCATTCGGGGCACCCTAGTAACTAAGTCATCAGGAATTAACAAAATACCAGAGTCATAAATGATGAAAAACTCAAATGAAAAGTGAAAGCTGTCTGCTCAGACAAAATTTATTTTAAAAAAATCTTCATTTTTGCCAATAAAATATCGTTGATAATTGTGATTGATCACTGCAAGTCAGAACAAGTGAATCACTAATACCATTCTAATAAATCTGATCCCTCCTTAACAGGAAACTTAGCTTAACCTAGTAGGCCTATGTATATGCGTAGGCCTAGCATCCGTACAGAATGGGCTGAGGCCTATTGAATAACAAAAACAATTGTGTTCAAATCGCACATACGTGAAAATGACGATGGTTTAGGCTAATCACATGACCTAAACATGGCGACGATGAGAAAAAGATTGTATCTTATTCAACTACCCGGTTCGGCCATCTTGGAAATGGTATCACCAAATTGCTCGCCAATCGAATTGGTCGATTTCAATAATCGATCGGAAAATCGTGTTAGTAAAAACGCCAATCGTGAAATCAATCGGAAAAATTGGTGTTCGTTTCTATGATCGATCGCAAAAATCAGATGCCCGTGAAAACGCCTCAAAGATCCTTTCATTCGTGGCTCCGTAGTAACTAAGTCATCAGGAATTGATAAAATACCAGTTTCATAAATGGTGAAAAACTCAAATGAAATGTCTGGTTTAAAAAGTCGTCTGCTCAGGCGAAATTTTTAAAAGATCTTCATTTTTGCCAATAAAATATCGTTGATAATTGTGATTGATCATTGCAAGTCAGAACCAGTGAATCACTAATACCATTCTAATAAATCTGATTCCTCCTTTACCAGGAACTTAGCTTAACCTAGTATGCCTATGTATATACGTAGGCCTAGCATCCAGACAGTATGGGCTTTTGCCTATTGAATTTCAACCCTCCTAAACATCGCATTCCTATTGCACCTCATTCGACAGGGAGTATTCAATTCATAAAATCAATTTCATTTTCGGATTATAAGACAGAAATCTTTTGTACATCGCAGCAATGTTGCTGGATTTTTCAATCCATGAGTCTGTAAATAAGCAGTACAATTATGATGTGTTTGTTTGAGACAGTAAAGCTCAGTAGGCCTGAAGGTCGCGTACAACTCGATGAATACTTCAAGCGACCTAGAAACGATATATATCCCCCGTGATAAGGAGTAATTGTTAGAATTACTGTTTGAAGACCGCCGCTGACTGTGAAGTCTTGTGGTAATAAATTTGTTGTTTTATACTTGAATTGTTAATCGAAGTGACGAGCAGCCTGCCGAGTGGCGTCCCTGAGTGGTGTCCGATTCCCGTACCTGACGGTAGATACCGGTAACCAGTCTAACTCAACGGGACTCCAATGACAACTAATCGTTCCACATAGGGCCATTTTTTGGTTTTTACCCCCAGGGGATGCCCTAGGGGTTGGTGGCCATATTTTTATATATACACTATCACCTGGATAAATCATTAAATCTTTCGATGTCGTCAGCGATGCGGTTCACCGAGAATTGATGTGAAATTGGTTATCTTAGAACTATGTTGGTGACAATATTCGCCGATGTCAATCGGGTCACTTAACCACTGATTGGTTAGTCGATAAGGCTATTCGAAGCATGTAAGCCAATCACCCACATGTAGGACGTTACTATTTTGCTGAGCTTCCAGGAATTTCAATGTCACTGCACGTGTTTTGAATGATTAGATGCACTGACATACATACTGACTGTGTTAGTAACTAGGCGCTTAGTGCATACATATATGAATATATACATTACGCAGCTACAGCATTAGGCCACAAGTAATTGATACCTTGTTTCTTATCTTCCGCACGGGTAGGTCTGACGATCCCGATTTGCCGCATAGCAAAAACACAAATTTTATGAATAAAAATTTCATCAAAACATGGTTTTTTGGTTATTTTTTCTTGTTTTTTGTTGTCTGTTTCGCAAACATCCCGTTGTTAGATGTTTAATTACCTCGTAAATCAGTTTTGGTAAAGACATGACTGAATATCAGTCATCTCCGCGATTATTTGTTTATGTGGAGCACGTGTGAATAACAATGTTTCATGGAATATTATTGGCTGGTTAATCAATGAGAGTGACGTATCGCGTACTCTGCGCCAATCATAGAACTGCTTGCATGTGTGCGACATCTGTCAGGTAATCATGGGCGGGTCGGTTGAAGTGGTCCAGCTGGCTGTCAAAATTATCGACAGATATGGATCTATTTTTGTTCCTTGGGCAGTAGCAGAGGTGATTTTGATCGACAAATTCACATTAACGTTTAAAGAATTGTATCATAAATTAATAACCACCCACTTATTGCCTCCCGGAGCCATTAAGAAGGCTCTTCCCGTGTCGCTTCCGAACGTCGAAACTACTAGCCTCGACATGAACGTGTACGTCTGTAAAGGCAACTCCGTCGGCGAAGAAGCTGCGGGGATGCCTACTAGATTTGAGTCACTAGAGTAAGAGTACAATACAATGCAATATTGGTAATGTACAGAGTTGCCACTTCTCCGGATTTCTCCGGAATTCCGGATTTAAAAAAGATCCAATTTCATTTCCGGATTTTCGGGAGAAGTCAAATAACCACAAAAGAAAACATCGCGAAAAAAATAAAATCAATTCGGGATTCGACCCTAAACATCAAAACGTAACGGCTCCGTAGAGGGTTCGAAAAAGCCGTATTGTGCTGCCACGTAGTGGCAACAACCCTGCAGTACACGATTAAACCAAGATGACGCGACGATCGAAATCGACTGACGCTTCGTTTGTTTTTGGCTCTGGTTTATGTATGAGGTGTATTTGACGGAACCAATCGCTATTTGAAAAAATGATCTATACACATTGTTGTTATTGACATATCTTGGAAAAGGTGTGTGAGTGTATAACCTTTGAGAAAATGCTTACTGAAAGTTTGAAGCGACAGATTTTCATTGGATTGTAATTGACAGACGGGAAAATTGATACACACTTCCGGTTATGAAAGTGAGGCCTATAACGCGTATTGCGCCAGAACGCATCTCCTGGCGTTCTAATTTCAAAAAATTTTCTGGGGGAGGGCCCCCAGACCTCCCGACTTATTTTCCAGATTTTTAGCTTCACATAAATGGCAACTCTGAATGTATATAGTGCTATACCAATGCAGATTAAGTACTTGTGTAACAATATTGTCAATTCAGGATTTTTGTGTTTTTTTTGTCACTTGTGTTGTGTTTTTTGCATACCCACCTAGGTTTGAAATTATCACAGGATAAGAAACAAGGTATCAATTACTTGTGGCCTTATAAAGTTTCATACATTTACAAGCGTCAAGTTATCATGGCAAACAAATGTTTTACAGCTGAGCAAGTCAGAGATCTCGTTTTTGATTGCGGCAATCATAATGATAATGTAGATGAAAGTGATAATGAAAGTGAAAACACCTTTCAGACCGATTTTGAAAGCGATGAAGCAAGTCAAAGTGACGATGAACCACCACCAGCGCTTCCTTCAGACTCTGGAAGCGAAACCGACCGAGCCATACCTGCTCCAGCTGTCACTGCTACAGCTAGGGGTTGGAGTCGATTTCGAGGCCATGGAGGTCATCAACAAGCCCCTCAGCCCACTCGTCACTGGGTAGATGTGCACCATCGGGACCCTGGACCCCAAAAACTCCAATTTACGCTGCCAAATCCACCAGGACCAATGAATATTCAGGGTTTAGTTAATGATGATAGTCGGCCGATTGATCTCTTCCACCTGCTGTTCATTCAAGAAATGGAGGTATCGTTTTAGAAATCAATAGGTATGCAGATGAGAAAATAAGATCTACTCAACTGAAACAACATTCCCGCCTGAAGCATTGGAAGCCCACTGATGAAGAAGAATTTGAATGATTTTTGGGCGTGGTACTCAAGATTGGGATTATTCGTCTCCCGTCTGTTCAACAGTACTGGGGAACAAGATGGTCAGAAAATATTCCATTCTTCTGGGATGCTTTAAGCTGTAACCGTTTTCATGGGCTTGCAAGCCCATATTGCTATCACACAGATTGATAACTTGCTTGGAGAGTCGATAACTTTCGTTAGAAACTTTCTTGGGCTCTGATATTTACACACATTTAATGCAGTGATAAAATCTAGGTTCCTTTCGTATAATTGGCTATATCGGTTGTCGTTTTCATTGTTTTATGATTTTGTTTAATCGTTTTTGTTATTTCAGCAGCGCATTCCAACCTTGGTTGAGCGTGCGTGATCAGTCTTGAAATTGGTATTCATGCGCGGCATAGTACTGCCGACAATTCAATTCATTCTTTATTGACAAATAAAATTTCACAATAAAACATTTACTTTCACGTTTTTAAAAATTCTTTTTATTTCCTTTTACTTTCATTGGGTGCTTGCGTTAGCGACCATTTGAAAAATCTCTGTATGGACATTCATATTTTTCAGTTAAAATATCTAAAACTTAAAAACCGCTTTGCTGTAAAATAAATTCTGAATTGAATTGAAGACTGGTTCCCTGTCTCCAAAGAGCCAGGGGGGGTAGTCTATGGTGGCAATAAACTTTATCGGATGATCGTAGTGGGTTGTCATTTGAAGGAAAGGCAACTTATTCTTGCTTAATGTCTTAATTATTTTAAAAAGAAAAATCGTGGCTCCTATCTATTTTCGTGTTCGCTTCTCTTCACCTGAAGTCACTCGAGTTAGTCACGTAAATGTTTCTATGCAAAATCATTTCAACACAATCCGATAAGTAATCTAGCAATTATCAACATGATAGATTCCGTTAAGACACTACAATATTCAAATAACAACTATCCAAAAGCTTGCACTAACATGGTCCACGTCCACAATAAAACCATTCCGATTCCCAGTCCCCATGTGTGTAACATTTCATGTAGTGATGAAAGACAACACCGATCTCTTAGCTCGTTCTTTAAAAAGTAATCAGTTCAAAGTTCGATTAATTCTACAACAGAAGTACAAAACCACCAAGCAAGCTTTCAGTACAATCATGTCAGCAAGCCCATTTTTAGAATTTCTTTCCTGTTTGATATTATATGATACCATGTTACACGCTTGTCATTCTGATCCTCGAGACAAGTCTGCTCATGGATGAGCTCACAAGATAACACCGCTACAGGAGCAACTGACCGAAACTCTTCTAGTCTGCATTCGAACAGAAATCAATGGATGAATCCATTATTGGGTTCAAAGGAAGGATATCGTTCAAAAATGTACTGTCAGGCAAAACCTACCAAGTGGGGACTAATTGCAAAAACCGCTGCTTGTCCACACTGGATACTTAGGATAGGATTGGATTGTAAATTTCTATAGCGCCTTGTAAATAGCAGGGCTATTATCCAAGGCGCTCTCCAGACGAAGATGGTGACTTGAACAGAAATGTCTTGAGCTGTGCTTTGAATGCTGGCAGAGAGTCAATATCACGGAGAGGTTGCGGAAGGGAGTTCCACACTGTAGGTGCAAATGTCTCAAATGCGCGTCCGCCGAATGACTTAAGACGACATGATCTGACTATCAAAAGGTTCTGCGACCCGGAACGAAGTGTTCGGACTGGTCTGTAAACTGGCTGGAGAGGTAAGAGGGTGCCAAGTTATGGAGGCACTTAAAAACCAGCAAAGCAACTTTAAATAAGATCCGTTTGCGTATTGGTAGCCAATGAAGTGAACGGAGAATCGGAGAGATGCGATCACGTGACTTAGTGAGTGTAATAATCCTAGCAGCTCTATTTTGCACAAGTTGGAGTCTATGAAGAAGATAATCACTGATATACAAGCAGCTATTGCAATAGTCTAATCGCTACAGAACTAAAGACTGCGTTAACATTTTTGCTGAGTTCTGCGTGAGGAAGCGACGAGCAGAACCAATAATCCTAAGATGAAACGAGGCGGAACGAGCCACACTTTTGACTTGGCTGTCCATGGAGAGGAAAGAATCAAACATAACACCTAAGTTTCTCACCGGTACTTTCTGCACTGGGATAAAGGCGCCGCCGACATTCAGAGGTGGTATGTGAATTAACAAACTCTGCTTAGTTCCAACGAGAAGGGCCTCGAACTTATCCGGATTACACATGCGTTTATTTTCAAAGAGCCATGAATGAACCCTGTTCAAGGTGTCCTGGAGTTCTTTAAGCTGCTGGGATAGATCCGCATCAAATTTGCAAGACAAGGCAACATACGTTTGTTTGTCATCTGCAAAGCCATGTCGCTTTACAATATCCCTAGTAAACAGATGCATAAGCGGCAATACATAGACTAGGAACAGAAGGGGGCCAAGGACCGAGCCCTGGGGTACACCACAGTCTAGCACCTTTGGGTTTGATCGACAACCATCAATAACCACCGCTTGTGTGCGCTCACTCAAATAGGATCGAAACCAACTAAGTGCACTACCGGATATTCCAAGAAGACTCTCCATGCGAGTGAGGAGAATGTCATGATCCACAGTGTCGAAAGCAACACTTAAGTCGAGGAGCACAAGTAGAGTCCACCATACACCTGAGATCATTCTGAACCCTGAGTATTGCAGTTTCGGTGCTATGGTTACGCTTATAGGCTGACTGTAGGGGGTCGTGCAAGTTGTTCACCTCCATGTATCTAGATAAGCTAGCAGCCACCACTCGCTCAATAACTTTAGACAGAGACGTAAGATTGCTTACTGGACGATAGTTTTTAAAGACATCAGCATCCAATGTTGGCTTTTTGAGAATGGGTGTAATCAGATCCGGTTTTAATGACTTTGGAACAGAGCCATCAGACAGTGAGCGGTTGATTATAGAGGTAAACACTGTTACAATTGAAGGTATGACATCCGGATATTTAATTAGCCACGTAGACAGTATGTCCAAACCACATGACTTTGATGGTGAAGAAACTATGATTTTGCGTACTTCACTTTCGGAAGCTTCATCAAGTGTATTAAGGTGGCAGGATGATAGTGGATCATCTCTAGCTGGGCGCATTTGATCAAAACGATTCTGAATGTCTTTGACTTTGCCAATTAAGAAGTCGGAAAATTCATCAGTTAGTTTGGCCTTATCGGCAGTATGCGTTGGCAGTCTACAAGTACGGTCCTTTACAAGAATTTCATTGAACACGCGTTGCATGGCTTTTGTGTCTGAACCAGCATCAGTTATTCTATTGTTCAGGTAGTCACGCTTAGCCTTGGCAATAAGTATGTTGTAGTGGTTGCGCACGCTATGAAACATTTGAAAATGTACCGTAAGTTGAGTATCCTTCCACCTCCGTTCGGCTGCCCTTTTAGTGGAACGAGCATGACGCAGTTCATCGTTGAACCATGGATAAGAAGGCTCAACATTGATGACCATCTTCTTGAGCGGGGCATGGGTGTCAAGTATGTTTTCAAGGGCTGTGTGATAATAGTGGCACACTTCAGACAACCCTATGCCTTCAGCAGGTGGTGCTAATGAAGCAATGTCCATACCTAGAGATAAGGATACTACTTGCTCAATGCTATCCTCTACTGCGGACATGATAAGAACTTACCGTATTTCCCGGTGTATAAGTCGTGTTTTTGAGACCTAAAATCATGTCCAAAAAACGTAGGTCGACATATGCATCGAATACACTTTCAATATCATTTAAACTGCCGATGTTTAAGAGTTCAAGGTAGCCATGATGAAATGGAATATTGATTTATGTTAGGCTGCACTCGCATACCAATTAGAATTTAGAATGAAATAGTAAAATAGTTTCTTATAGTTTGGAAATGGTTCAAAATAAACTGATATTAAAAATCAAATGAGAAAGAAAAGCGGCCGCGTTTATAATTGTAAAGCACTTTATATAGCTGCGCTGCTGTGGCAGCGTGCCAATAATTAATACACAGCAGTCTAATACTAGACTACAGGCGCGCGGCATTCAATGTATATATAATACATTCAACACATGGATACAATCAATACGCACTCATCCGGTAATTTACTATCAGAAACAACAGATCCCAATGATTACAAACAGTGGTAAAGACTCTCAACTTCTATGAGAATGACCGTAGCAATGTTTTCAAAAAGTGACATATGTAAAGACATGAAGACGGGACTCAGCTTATACACCGACTATAGCCTAAGTACAACTTGCAATATGTAATCGAAGTTTTGAAACCATTTGTAGGGCGGGGACAACACGTTTACTGTGATGGATTATATAGCTCAATTCCTCTCACTGGAAACCTTTATGACAAGAGATTTCATTACACCGGAACGAAAATTCTAAATCAAGCTGAAATCAAATATCCAACGGTAGTGCCTGTCGGTGATGTCGTTTCTTATCGGAGTGACGATACGTTGCTACTGAATTAGAGAGATAAGCATGCTGTCCCCATGATTTCGTCATATGGAAAGGGACCTGAGATTGAAGAGATATATGTTCGACGCAATCCAACCAAAAAAGTAAAAAGGCCTAGTGTCGTTGTGGATTACAATAATCATATGTCGGGTGTTGACAAACACGATCAGCTCAACAATTATTATGAATCCATGTGTAAGCCCGTTAAGTAGTGGTGAAAGGTCTTCTTTTGGCTCTTAAAAAGTTGCGACACGAATTTGTGCTTTCTTTACAAACTGCACAGAGGATTACATGAATACACTCTGATGCAATTTTGCAGGGAATTAGTTTAGAATCTAGTGCGAATGGGCGACCGTGAACCCCCAATGAAGTGTGGACGTCCGAGTTATGGTCGGCCTGAACAATGATTAGATGGGTCTTTCCACCAGCAAGAGCAAACTGCTGACAGAAAAACACATGACTGCAAAATGTCCTCTGATCGAGCAGCACGGCGACTTGAAACTTCGTACTACTGCAGTACGTGTCCCGATAATCCACCGTTACATCCCAGAAATGCTTCAATTTGTATCACAAATACATTTCAATAATGTAATTTTTATTTGTAGCAGTTTGATTAATAAAATTTATCAGAATTATATTTTTTTTTCATTTTCATCAATTTTCAATTTGCAGCGCCCCGGTGTCTAAAAACCAAATGTACTCAAGAGGGATGTCACTGTTCTCTGAGATAATCAATCACATCATGAGCTGAAAAGGAATTCAATAGTAGGCAGAACAAACTGAGGAAATGGATGGCAGTTATTGATCAGATCTTTTTTAATATATATACAATGTTTTAAGAAGTTTTACATAGTGAATATATACTGCAAAATTTTTCTGCTTTGAGGGGTGTACTTGACCCCCCAAGACCCCAAATTGTAATTTTGAAAATAATCTGGTAGCTGAGGTCATAAGCTCCAAGAAAATTATAACTTTTATTAATTATGCTATTTTAATTAGACCGACTGCAATAATAAGGCTTTGAAAAAAATACCACAAAATTGTCTAAAACAGTGAAACTAATTCATCACAGCTGAATACCATTAATCAATAACATATTCAACACGGAAAAAGTTAAAATGTCATCAGAAAATGTATCCATTGTGACTTGCTTTCTAGAGAGACAAGGCCCTAGGAACAAAATATTTTTTTTCTTAATATGGTTGCATGGTGAATGATCAAGGCTATAATATATAGGCCTATGATATATCTTATTTAGTCACATGATTGAAGAAAGGGCACTTAATATTAAACTGTATTAGCAAAAACCCCATGAACCACGTTCCCTTGGAATTGACTGCTGCACATTCGTCGGGGGACACTCTTCCAGGTGATTAAACGAAATTATTGGTAAAATCGCCTAGTGTTTCAGGGTCAAGCTGTTTTGAGAGGCAGTTTCATTTCAAGAAACAGGGCACCTTTTTCACAGTTAAAGCAGGCACATTCCCTATTGCCTAAAGGACAGATCTTAGATATTGCTTTTCATTTTCCAAAAACACAAACATAAAATTGACCAAAATCTTTTCATACCGACTTTAAAGGGTACAATTTTGGGTGGTTAAGCACACAGTTTTCTGCCAGCAAATGGCTTTATACAACACGTATCTGGTCCTACCCATAAGAAAGGTTATACAATTGACCTTGTTTTATCTCGTTCAATAGATATGTCATCAAAGATGTTCAAGTGTTTAAGTCAATGATATCAGATCATCATTCTATATTTGTGGATTCCCGATTTAGATATTTTGCGAAACAAGCCAGAACTTATGAGACTCCTACTTCAAGAAACCATTGCAGTGTTAATCCAGCTGATTTTTGTTCAACGCTCGTGGAGTCAGTCAATGCAGTGCACTGCCGAAGTGTTAACAATTTGGTTAATTCTTATAATGATTATGCATCGGCGTTACAGGACAAGGAAGATCAAAGCTTAATAAGAATGCAAAGAAATTACCAGCTGGGAACTCTGCTGAAATTAGTGAAATGTTTAGTGATTTCTTTAATGATAAAGTAATGACAATTCGAAATGATTTGGATTCAAATATAGTTAAACCAATTTTCCACATGGAACCATATGACCCACCTAAGCTGTTTGATTGCTAATAAGACCTGTCAGCTGCTTTTGACACTATAGATCATTCTGTGTTATTAAATCGCCTTCGGGCAGATTTTGGTTTTAATGACAATATTTTGAAACTTTTATCATCCTATCTTACTGGCAGAACACAAACTGTTACAAAATGGTTCCAAATCGTCTAGCTAGCCATTACTTTGTGGTGTGCCCCAAGTTCAGTCCTGGGGCCTATACTTTTTAAATTGTATAACCAATTGGTAAAATTATAAGGTCGTTTAATCATCCTTACCATATCTTTGCTGATGACGACCAATTGTACAAAGTTGCTAATCCCAACAACATTGCGAGCAAGTGTATGAAGCTCTGTCTGTACCCAGTAATTCAACCAGAGTCCTCTCTAACTGGATGCATGTGAACAAATTCCAGGCTAATGGTGATAAAACCGACTTTGCTCTAGTGGCGTTCCCTCAGGCACTCAAGAAATTACCGAGTGATATCGTTTTGAAAATTGATGATGAGATTATTCTGCCTAGTAAAGTAATTAATAATCTAGGGGTATTGTTTGACCAGAACGTGTCAATGTCAGATCATATTGTGCCGCAAAGCAAATCATCTTCTTTATTGTATTAGTAAAATTCGCCACCTTCTGGATCACCAATCATGTAAAAATGCTGTTAACTCTCTAGTTGTTTCCAGGTTAGATTACGCAAACTCACTGTTGGCTGGTACTGCATCTCATATTGCTCATACCAGTATCTGAATAATGCAGCTCGTTTAATCGTTAGGGCTAGAAAATATGACCATATTACTCCTATTTTACGCGATTTGCATGGCTGCCCATCTCAGAAAGAGTTAATTTTAAAGTGTTATTACTTGTATATAAATGTCTTAATGGTATTGCTCCAGTGTATTCCAGTGATAACTCGTAGCATTCTTTTAACTTTGTATGTTCCTAGTCGACCACTTAGATCTAACAATGATCCATCGATTTTAGTCAAACATAATAACAGCTGTGTTACTGGATGTAATGCTTTTACTTTCATGGCACCAAATTTATGGAATGTTTTACCACAGGAAATTTGTGAAAGTCCAACTGTGTCATGTTTCAAATCACGATTAAAAACTTTTTATTTTAGAAAACTGTGCAATTAGTGTTTTAATCTGCTTCTGTCTTATCTTTTGATGATGTGAAGTGCAATGATTATACTTTATAGAAATGCGCTTTATAAGTAAATAAATTATTATTATTATTATTATTTGTCGGCACTTGAAGATCACCTCGGCGATTCAGTCGGCTGACCAGTTTATCCAAAGATTCTCCGGGATTCGAACTGTGTGATGATGCTAATTGCCGCATTTGTCATTATAAATTTGTTCCCATGGCTAAGGGGATTTCATGTGCAAAAAAGTTGGTCCGGTTGCAGCGATTGGTCTGGTGCCTTGCATGACACTGAGTCTCCCTGTTGGAAAACCGGTAACTATTCATAGTGAAAGTGAAGAAATTCTATAGTTTGGGAATGTTCCGCGATTCAGTGTTTCTGTCATATGACAACGCCGTAAATAGTGAAATTACCCTTGGTACCTATGCATACGTCATGTATATCAGTACCACTTGGAAATTTTTAACAGCCATCAATTGAAAGTTATAGATCCTGGCATTTTCTATGATTATGGTATTAGGTGCATAAGTAGAATTTATAGATTGTCAAGCACTTTGTTAAACTAAGTGGGTACAGTGGAATATTCAAGACAATTGAATGACCATGGATTATATTAATATGGCATATGATGAACACCTATACTGATAACATTCAGTCTACTTGCAAACTATGGAGTGTTCACTGTTAAATATAGAGAGGTGTTCACTAAATGGAGGTTCTGTTTACTTGAAAATGAGTAGGAAAAATTTGGTTCCTGCCTGAAGTGTTCACTAAAGGAGGTGTTTACTAAGAGAGGTTTTACTGTATGTTGTTTACATAATTGTTGTGTTTGGAAGACGGCTTTTTTGTGATGTAACATGTATTTTTAACCTTATATAAAAAAGGATGATTATGGTTGTGGTATTGTCTACTGTCGGAAGCGTGAAGCATGCTCAGAACTTGCAAGTCGATTGTCTCGTAAAGGAATTCCAGCAAAAGCATATCATGCTGGTTTGAGTGACTCAATTCGAACTGATGTTCAACGGGACTGGATGGATGGAAAAATTCCAGTGATTGTTGCTACTATAAGTTTTGGTATGGGAATTGATAAAGCTAATGTAAGGTAAGATGATGAAAGATTGCATTTTATGTTCATTTGTTGACAAATTTAGATGCTGTATTTGCTGGCGTATGAGTTGAGGTAAGTTTTCAATTGAAAAATTTGTGCATCGTCTATACTCTGCATTCCCAATCAACCCTTTTCTTCATGCGCTTAAAAACAACATTTCGAAAATTTGGATCTACACTGTATTTCTCTCATTTCCAAACTATGATAAAATATTCTTTGCGATTCCTTATTCATAATTTGCACATGAGTGAAGTCCAATGTATGGTTAGCTTATTGAAATCTAAAGGCTGGCTTATTTGTCTACAAGTCTCCCGATTTCTGCCGACACAACTGGGTTTATTGCCTACGAGACGCCGACAATTGTTGCTGGTATCTTTTCGTCATTAACCAGCTTGTAACAGCAACCCGACACCTACAGACTCATCGGCAAAAAATATGTCAAAAGATAAATATTGACCACACTGCCGAATATAGGCCTACATAGTACTAATTTTGACCGCTAGTTTGCATCATTAGTATCATGTCACAGACTTTCAAATTCAAGTAGTATCTCACGCAAACCAAACCTTCAGCACGGCAGATGATGGACTGAATATCTAGAAACGAAATTGGTAAAATGATGGTGTCTATATGATGTCGCTAGCAGATTGTATTAAAAAAAGAATAGAAAAATTAAGATCTTAAAGAAATAGCTTTTCAAATGGAAATTTATTTTCAAATAATTCAAGGTAATTTGAACTTATTCCCCAAATGCTTATCATATGACTATCTGAGCCGTTGCAGTTTCCAGTAATCGTATTTGACATTAGCAGGGGAGAAACTGGGCAGATCTCGTAAACTGCTAGACAGCCTCAGTTGCTGTGAATCGGAATGGAAATAAGCTGGGCTGCGATCCCGGCTGCTCTCACTTGTGTCGGTAGGCGTCGCATCTGTTGACATAAGCCAATCTTAAATTTTATTAATTTCTAAGTGTACCTGGCATAATGCGGGATGAAAATCTTCCGCTAAGGGGTCCATTTTTATCAATCTTGAGATTGATGTAAATTTGTTGAGAAAATGATGGGGGGGTAGGGTCTTGGGGAAAAGATAAGAGTTTAGATCGTAGCACGCTTAATGTACTGACCATATAAGCGTCTTATAAAACCGAAGCTACGATCTCTGAAATCTTTTTTACATAATTTGCGAAACATCGATCGGCCAATTGTCTAGACCCACTGTCTATGCACATTCAACAAATCATTAATATATACACATGTATTGCTTATATTAAGAGTCTGCGGTCGCGCGCTTCAGATCATTCAACAAAGCATAGCCTATGTACTTAATGAAATTAGTTATTGCATTAATTTAGGCACTCTGTGTTTGTCTTGAGTGATAGAAAATGGGCTTCATATGTGCCAAAATTCTCTTGAGGAGGGACTTTGCACCACCCGTACTCACAACTGTTAGCCTGATAATTTTACTTCTAATATTTCCATGTTGTTCAAACACCTATGTTTTCATCCCCAGTATAAGTCGACCTTTTTTTTCTGAATATGGTTTTTTCTCAACTCATATGCTGGCAAATATGGCAAATAGTTTGACGATATGGAATTGTTTTTGATACTGATTTGTAGGTTTGTGGCTCATTGGAATATGCCTCAAGCAATGGCAGGGTATTATCAGGAATCGGGTCGTGCGGGACGAGACGGTCAACGAGCATATTGTCGACTATATTTCTCGAGAGAAGATCGTGACACTGTAGCATTCTTATTGAAAAAGGAAGCAACAAAACCTAATGTAAGAGCTATATGTTACATTTTATAATTCTGTAATTAGGGTTTTCTGACTTTCGATGAAAACCCTCTTGTAATTCTGCTGATTATTATTATTATTATTTATTTTCCGCCTCTTTTCGTCAAATAAAATCCATCTTCATTCAGATTCGGCAACTGACAGGTTCTAAAAGAAACGTATAAATTGATAGCGTAATAACGGTCTCTCTGAACCAGCGGATTGTCTAATTGCACTGTCTATCCTATTTGAAACTTAAAATTAGTTACTAGGTAACTGTAAATAAAGAATTAAATTGAACCTGAATACACATGTACCGATAATTCGTCCAAAAGAGGAATGCTCCGAGAATATCAGGTCCGAGTCCAAGACTTCACGAGTCTGGCGTTCACGAGTCCGACAGGTTTACGAGCATTTGTTTGTTGTTACCTCTTTTATATTGTTGTATTCTTGTTATACCGGTTATTTTATTTAGGAATATTGCTGATCTGTTCATGTAACCAAAGGCGTCAATAAATAATTTTTGAACGGATAACTTACCGACGAAGAGAGCACTGATGAAAAACCCATCATCATCACTGGTATGCGCGTCTACTTGATACATGCAAACAGATTCCTTCATCTTCCATCAGGAGGTTAATTTGCGGATTAACAAACCTTGGCAAAGTGGTTAAGGCGCTGGCACTTGCTGCACTTCTTCCCATATGCGGGACAGACTCGCTTCTTCTTCTTGCAAGGTTTCAGCGCCCTTGCACTATCATCACGGCGGTTATTTTTGGACTGTTGAAAGCAACCTTTCTGCCATCAAAGTTTACAACAGGGTCTTTTCCAGTCATCATTTTAATCTGTGCTGTGCTTGCTTTGTACTACAAACATCAAGTGCTTTCTACCATGTGAAGTCTGAATCACGGAGTAATCGTTCCTTAATGCGCTTATCAGATACTCCAAAAATCAACTTGTCTCTCAGCATTTTATCTGAAGTACTTGCTTCGGAAGCACGACAAACATCAAGTGCTTTCTGCAATGTGAAGTCTGAATCATGGAGTAATCGTTCCTTAACGTGCTTATCAGCTACTCCAAAAACCAACTTGTCTCTCAGCATTTTATCTGATGATGCTCCAAACTCACAGGTGGATGCGTGTGTGCGCATATCAGTGACCCATTGATCTAAGCTTTCGCCATCAATCTGATCGCAAGACCAGAATTTGAACCTCTCGAAAATTTCATTTTTCAAAGGATGGGTGAACTCATCAAACTTTTTAATGATTACCTGGTAATATTCTTTGTACTCATCCGCCGCAAGCGTGAATGATTGATAGATCTCCTGAGCTTCATGCCCTGCTGCATGTAGTAAAAGGGCGCACTGCGTCTTGGCAATCTTTTTGGACTGCTCTGCAGCCTCGTGATGAATCTTAAATTGTGCGGACCACAAGCTCATTAAAAATAGAAAAAAATCGCAAGCTCGAATTTATTTTTATTTTTAGCATTGGATGACGTCATGCCAATGCTAGTAAAATGGATTGAAAATAGTAGTACGAAAAAATAGCGCCAACTCTTCTCATTTTCATAGTAACTTCAAATTGTCACTCCGTTCACGTAAAACATTAGAAACAGCTGAAAATTACTAAAAAAAATGTTTCGATTATTCCCCACAACATAGCGTCGCCAGATTTCTGATTTAATGGTCCAAAAAGTTATTCGATCGCATTTTTCTCGTTCATTATCTGGTTGATGAGAGCGGGTTAAACAATCGCGTAACGATATGTCCGCATTGACATTGGCAGTAAAGAATGGGGAACAGCCTCTTCTGAATAGAAAAACATAAAATTATGTACCTCCGGTTTATAAATATCACAGTGTTTGGATATCACTGTTATTCCAACTATCAGTATCCGTGGGATTATTTGGGATTAATTCTCAGCATCAGAATACGTACTTCTAGAGCAGTGGAACGGCAGCCTACTCGTGACTGAAACCCATATGTGATCGTGCGGGAACACCTTTACTAAAGTTAAAACCATTTCATGATGACACGAAACATCAAACGGTAAACGGTAGGCTACCACCATGATACGATATCACCAATAAAGATTTTATTCAATTTTACCAGAGTTGTTTATTGGAGGAAAATATCATTGTTAAGTACGCCGAGAACAACCATGTTGTATCATCAATCAGTTGACCGACATTGTAAAATTCGATTCAGCTTTATTCTAATATAAGTTTTCACTTTAGGACGCCCTACCCGCCTGCTGCGCACTCATAAGGCGGTACCACCCTCTTAAGCACTCGGCAGAGATTCGCTTTGTAATGCGCGCAGGGAAAAACTACCTTTATTATCTTTTCCATGCGTTAAACAACAGTGATTGAATTTACGCGTTGTTTGTCGTAAATTGCAATATTGCGATGGTTATTTGCCGCTGCTGTAGTTTTTTGGAATTGAATCGAGCGGCCTCGGTAGCTCAGTGGGATAAGGCGTGATGCTGTTGAATCCACTATTAATGCTGAGTGACAAGTGGGTTCGAGTCCTGCTGGCTGCAAACAGTGTGGGGGCAACACTTCAAAGGCCCTACCGTCGTGAGGTTAAATGAACAATCCAATAGGAATAGTCTTGGGAAACCAAGATCCAAACGACGTACATGAAGCCAAACAAACAAAAAGACAAACAAACAATCATCAGCCGGCCTCAGTGACACCAACGCCGGCATCGCTCTCTGCGACGTTTTGCATGCGTACATGCATCAGAGCTTGGAGCTCTAAGATCAGAGGGTCTTGCAATTGCATTCAGAAAAATCGTTCTGTTTTTGCTTTCATTATTCAGTGGGGCCTAACAGTTCATGCGTAAAAATGGGTTTTTGTATCCAAATATTGATTGATATAAATATCTTGGCTGGGACATGATGGAAAACATCAGAATAAACTAGTTTTGTCTTTTTAACAGAATCGCATTAATGAGGTTTAACAGTCCAAATAGCCTAGGCTAAATCGTTCGGCAGAAAATAAATTCATTTTCAGGAATAAAATGGTACTAGACAAATAGAACTTTAAGTCTGTGGTCCTCCCAATCAACATCGTCATAGAAGATTTGCCGGCAGATGTAAAATATTATAACCACTTAATACCGCAGTATAATCTTCCAATGCTTCAAGGCCCATGGGCCTCTTGTTTACTCACTCAACCTTTCAACCTGTAATCTAAAACAACTATTATCTAATTACTCAAATAATTCCATATATATGAATATCATATAAATGAAAATCTTAGCGAACAAAAGTGTGAGTAAAGTGTTAGCAAAATAATTTAGATTTATGTCAAATATTATCGCATTTAGTGCCTGTTTTACTTACCGTCGCATATTGCATTGCAACACTGATTTGTATCTACTACGATGTGTATGTATTTTATCGATCAGTTGTATAGACACGCGCGCGCGGCAACAGTAGTAATGTATATAGGCCTACTACTGTTGCCACGCGTGCCTAACGCCTTCGATGATTTTTAGTGAGCATTTATCAGCGCATATTTACTGCAATAATTCAGGGCTCGACCCGTAATGCATGAGATGCTGATTGTCATCTAATGAGGATATAGCCATTACCTTCCAAAATATAATAGTCGTTCATGGGTTCAAGATCACTCTTAAGTGCTCGGAAAACGCTTTTAATTTCAAAAATTTTCTTTGAGGATGGCACCAAACCCCCCAAATTGATTTGCGCCTACGGCACTCGCAAGTGCTAACGGCTGCGCCATCATCTGGTTTGGGTTTGTAACTCGAAAAAGTACTGCAGAGGTTGAAGGTCGGCGTTCTAATCTCTGAATGTATCCGTCATTACCACTATGCATTCAAGCAACTACTCCGATGGACATGGATCTTTTCCAGCTATTTCTGACACCATGTAACAAACAAAAGACTATTCTTCAGTCAACCATTATGTTTATTGTCTAGATTTATTCGGCCAGATGGCAGCATGGTACAGAGTATACATTATGCCAGTCTATTCTCTAAACTAATTTTCTGCCCAGGCAATATATTGTGTATTGAGTAGAGTATTAACTCTTTACATGCCACAGGCGACTAGTCGGCAATATATTGTGTATTGAGTAGAGTATTAACTCTTTACATGCCACAGGCGACTAGTCGACATACTTGTGTACTGCTGGTGGCAACTAGTCAATAGACCAACCTATCTCACATTTAAAGTTAGTTTTTATGACACAAGCGACTTGCAACGCATTGAACAATAGTTCTTAACGCACGGTTACTGCCGAGAATCCAAACCTGAAAGTAATTTCACATTATCTTTTTTTTTAAAAAGAATTTTGACTTCAAAAACGTACTGTATCTCATTTGATATTTTGATGAATATTCAAACATTAAGACTAATAAGAAGCATAATAAAGGTTTTAACAATGGATATAGTAATCAATGGTGTCTTTATATGAATATCGACAATGTAACACGAAATTGTGAGTATTCTGACTTTCTAGGGGTCTTATTGGGCTGGACCCCCTATAATGACCCAACCCATTGGACCTCCCCCCAGTGGACCCCCGCTTTCAAATATTTGAAATCTGTCAGCACTATTCCATGCCCTATATACAATAGTTAAGAAGTTATGAGGATTTATTGAGTTAATTTCATTCGAATGCAAATCACCTGGCACACAGGACTTAATATTGAAGCTGCGGTAGGTTAAGGGTTAAAGTTAAGGCAGTGTTGTACATGAAATAATAAGGGTTGGTTTGTTCGTAGTTATATTCCTGAAGTTTTCAGAAAACATTCTGGGTTGGCAGGTCTGCTCATCATTAGAGAATAAAAATGTTTTTGATTTCACATTTCCGTTTATCTAACGATGAGACCATATAAAATAAATGGCTTGATTCGCATCAGCACCCACTCTGAATTTAGCGGCTGCCTGGAGTTTTTAGGCCAGCCGTAGGCTGAGCCAATTACTATACAAATGGAGCAAATTTGAATGACATGGTTTCCAGAGCAAAGGCTCTTTTACTGTACAACTGAGCATATATTCATGCAAATCATTCATTAAAGCATTATCCATTCTCCAAACTCTACGTAGCTGAATTTTGAAAGAGGGTCTCGTTAAAATTTATATGAGCTTTTTCGCGAATTTATGATCGCAAAAATATTGGTTTTGAAAAGCCAATCAGAAAGCAAAGACTCCTCTATGATTGGCTTAGCCGCAGAAATCAGCAGGTGTTCACGTGAACCCGTGGTATTGTCTACCGTTTTACTTCCGGGTTTTATTTTAAGATTTAAAATTATATTTCAAGATCAATTTCTGTGAAAGCTTTAGTTGATATGGTTTTTGGGAGGAATATTTTTATTAGCACTACAGAAAATATCATCGTGCAAAGTCTGGGAAAAATAGCTTTTTCTAAAATTGGATAGATGACATTGATATGCTAATTAGCCATGTGCTCAAACTACAAATTCAATCAAATTTTATTCCGCAAAAAATATGAAATTCAATTGAATTTTACTTTATTGAACAAATAAAAGCATCTAATCCAATTCAATTTTTTTTTGAGCAAATTTCAGAAAATTCAATTCTATTCCAGATTAAAATCAATAAGACTAAGGGAAAAGATTTATCTGAGGTATTTGT
Organism: Tubulanus polymorphus; assembly: GCF_964204645.1. Classification (NCBI taxonomy): domain Eukaryota; kingdom Metazoa; phylum Nemertea; class Palaeonemertea; order Tubulaniformes; family Tubulanidae; genus Tubulanus; species Tubulanus polymorphus. Next base: position 13,665,306 of record NC_134029.1, on the reverse strand, counting down.
TCCTGCCAGATCTAGTCGCTGTCTGTGCCACTTTTGTATTCTACGATTGTATTGTGTAAATTATTAGGTATTGATTCTGAGCTGGGAGTGTATTTTGACAAATTTGGCCCACAGAATGCATCATCATTTGCCATTTTATGAAAAGCTGACAGGCTGGCCATAGTGCCGCTTGGGGCTCTTGTTTGTTTTGCGTTCACTTTTCGTTTGGCGTCCGTCTGTCCAGTCCGTCCAATCATAGACCAATTCCAGTTATTTTGGGAAGTTTTTGAGACGCTTCAATTTGATATCTTGATATTTGGGTTAAACTTGTATCTACCCTAGACACATCTTCAGCCCAAAAACTGGCCCCGTCAGAATCAAGATGGCCAACTGGTAGCCATTGTTGTTCGCCAAAATCAGCACTTTTTACGCATTTTTAAACTTCTTGAGGGAAATTTTGAAGACATTTTGATCAATTCACTTGATTTTTGTATATATTTGAATACCCCAAGTCCCCATAAGCATAAGAGAAATTGGGTCGATCGATTTTAGTGCCCAAAAATGTCAACTTTGGCCCAAATTCTGAGTCCTGTAGCTTTCTACTGGTTTGCCATTTCTCATTATAATTTGTCATGGGTATTCTTTGGAAAGGGATCTTTTATACTTGAGACAGGTATTTTTGATCAGCCAATTATGGCGCGATTGGTGGCCATCTTGGTGTCATCAGTATTCAGTCGTAGGTTGGAAAAAGTTTTTCCACATTATATTGATATTGTTACCACAATCAATTGAAAAGTTCTAGCTCATAACAAGTTCTATGATTTAGTGAGTTTCAAGGTCATTGGTTTTTTATATTGCCACCAGGGGCGTTGAATAAAAGAATAACTTAGTATTTGGGTCATTCCATGTAATATGGACCAAAATTTCTGACATTGGTCCCATCAATGTCTTCGAATCTCATGAAAATTGCTCTAAGAGCAAAGTTTTCAGAGGTATATACAATAATTCCAAATTTTAGCTCAATCGCTTCAAAACTTTTGGAAATGGGCATGGTGTCCATGGACCTGTAGTTTAAAATTGAATATAAAACTACCGCCTTGGAGAAAAAATCACTCTAACAGTATTTTATATGCATCATCTATACTATAAAGGGGGAACAGTTGTTTTTTGTTACCAGTTTATGAGAAATCTATTCGTTGTTCAGCCATGAAACTTGGCATGTGTATAGAGGGATGGTTTTTGGCGGTAAAGATATACAATCTTATTTGGGTCCAGGGTCTAATTTCACCCGAATTGAGATCCTCAAAATCCCTGTTAGTTGCGGCAGTTGCCAGCAGATGGCCTGTACATGTGCGTGTGTACTGTGTTATCTGTTACTGCAGTGTTGTGAGGGGTACTGTTTGACCCAGGAATAGAGGGGTATGTCGAGAGAGGGTTAGACAATCGCCAGGCTTCTGGGAGGAAATGCCCTGCTTAAGGGGCATGTTGAGAAAGGGATTCCAGGGAGGGAGGATAAATTGCTTGTCTGTGGATGTATCTAATCTTTATGACAAGATTTAAGCTGTTTGTTTGGCCCGATAATTCTATAAATTGACACATATATTCCGTACTTGGTGCAGCTTGGTTTATATTTGATTCAGATATTTTTAAGTGCAATTTTGGTTATGAAATAATCAAGTTACTCGTTAGTTCAAGGTGCTGTAGTGCGTTGCTGCGGCCACGCTCAATGTGGAACCCGCTGAATATTTTCCCCACCAGGGCGGCGCTACGAGCGGTAGCACCGCCGACTAACCCGGAAGTGGGTCTCATTCATTGTAAACAACAAATGATCGGGAGACAGAAGGCGCTTTTATTTGTTATATTGGGTACAATGCTGCATTGTTCTGTGCCAGGGTGCACTAATCAAGGTGGACACAAGTTTCCTTTCGGTAACAAGGCTCGTTTAAAGCAGTGGATTTTTGCGATTAAGTGGGAAGATCCGAAAATATGTGGAAAATTGTGGCAGCTTACTAAAAACGCTCGTGTCTGTCAGGATCACTTCGATCAACGCGATTACCCATCAAAGAACTATTACGGTAGCTAAAAATTCTTTGACTATGAAGCATTTTCAATGAAATATCGTTATGTAATTATTCGATCTCATTGGTTTTCTGCAATTAAGGAGTTGACATTTGTTTTTTTATGACAGGTTTAACTCCATCCATGAGAGATTTACTTGAATCTCCTGTGCCCCATGTGTTTGAATGCTGGAAAAAAGAATCCAGAAAATCTTGTTGTTGAAGACCGTGCTTTGAAATGGAAAACTATAAAGGAAAAAAGTGAGAGAAGTGATCTTGAGGCTCACAGTAATGTTGCTAAGGCAGTCGAGATTACCGCAGATGATTTAACTGAAGGTATATTGTCATTCTATGCAACAACGTCATGAAAACCTCTATATCTAAATTTTATGTAACCAGTAAATTTCTGAATATGAGAATCTTATTTTAATCTTCAGTGTCTGCTGAAAATGAATGCGATACTTCTCGGCTTGTAGACATTGGATGCCAAACATCAATCAAGTTGTATTCTGTGCGAGGTGTATCCCAGGAAATACTGCATTATTATACTGGACTCAAGACTCACAATAAATTCTTCATGGTATTGCAGTCACATGCTTCTGCTGCATTTGAATTGACTTATTATTTTGGAAGGCCCTCATCTTTGCCTGTTGAGTATAAGCTATTTTTAACGTTAATAAAATGAGGAGCCATAACCCCCCATGGCCAACTAAGCTACTGGTTTGGCATCAATTAAAAACAAGTGACAAACATATTTGTCACTTGGGTAAATTTTATGGTATGTCAGTGGGAAGAAATAGGGGTCTGCAATGACGTCATCAAAATCCAGATGGCGCTATTGTTTCATAGGGGAGAAATTCCAAAATGGCTTCCTACACTGATTATAAAAATTGGACTGTGAGTAGAATAAAAGAGGAGCTTCTGAGTCGTCACGCTAGCACCAGAGGGAGGAAAGAAGATTTGATAGAAAGGTAATAACATACATTCATTCATAAATAACAATTAAATCCATTGTTCCTTTGTATTCAAGTCCCAAATTGTGAAAGAACCGGTTTACACACTTCACATTCATTGGACACCCATTGAACATACTTAAAGCATGTAACCAACCTACCTACCCTATTGTTCAATGAGCATGGTCCATTTAGTTTGAATATTTGCTAAAGGGTGCAGCACTATACGGTATATTGTTCCTGTCAAGAAACTATGTCAAACCATGAAGGATGAAAATTTAACACATAGCCATAAAACATGAATAAAAGGTGTTTCAAAATAGATCTAAAATTAGAAAAATCCATTGAACCCTTGCAATTTCTAGCCACCAATCCACAATTTTTAATCATTTTAATATCTTTTCCAGACTTTTGGCCTATGACAGAAGCTCTAGACTTACCACGGAGGAAACATGATGCAAACTTGGAGGACCCAAGACCAGTAAAATACAGGAATGTTGATGGTTATAAGGAAAGAGTGCGGTCACTGGTGTTAAATTACTATAGTTTAACAAATAAAGATCTCCCAATAAGATATATGTATGTATTGTATATATTGTATATGTATATATTGACATACTACATAGTTGAAAGAACGGTTAAGGTAACTAAATAGGTGACATTTAATATAATCACATGTAAAATGTAGCCGATGCATTCTCACCTGTCAGGAGTTCAAACTCATCCCTGTATTGATTTTTCATGTAGAACACCTATACTGGATTGAGTCTGAACTCCTGATAAGTGAGGATGATAATCAATAATGAATATACAGTACGTTTTTATTAAAAAACCTGCAACATTGAGGATAGAGATCCAATGGGCCAAAATATCGAAACGAAATCATGCTATGACTATAATTGAGTTTAATGTCATGTATCTTATTTTCATTTCAGATCGCAAAAGAAGAAGCACCAGTCATTGAAAAGAATACAAGGGGACTGTAAATTGTGGCATATTGAAAGGCAATTTAGGCTGACAGCCTCAAAGTTTGGTGAAATTTGTCATGTGACGGAGAGACGTAACATGGACAAATTGTGTCAGTCAATAGCTGATCCGCAGCCATTAAATACTCCTGCAGTCATTCATGGCAAACAACATGAAAAGAAAGCGATTAAGAGATTTGAAGAAGCGGAGGGTTTAAAAGTGTTGGAATCTGGGTTGTTCATCTGTGTTAAAAAACCCTACCTAGCGGCAACACCAGATGGACTAATCAATGACGATTCTCTTGTTGAAGCGAAATGTTCATGTTCGAAAAGACGATGAAATTTTCCCAAATAATAAATTTCCATACCTCCAACTGAACGATGATGAATCAATGTCTTTGAGGACAAATCATAACTATAATTATCAGATTCAGGGTCAACTGCATATAACTGGCCGTGATGTTTGCTACTTCATAGTGTATACGTTCAAAGATTTGCATGTTGAAAAAATCACATACAATAAATCATTTTGTGAAATGAAGCTACTTCCAAAGTTAGAGGAATTCTACGAAAATATATATGAAAAGTATTTGGCTAAACATTTATTGTTAAGTATTGTAATACACAATTTTACATTTGTATAATATAATACATTTAGTTTTAGATGAATTTAACATTGATTTTAGTCAATTTGATTTGATATAGTGCTCATTATTTGGTCAACAATGGATGGTCTGAAGTTGACCAGAACTCAGCAAATATAGATAATGAAGGAACCCATTTGTGTTTTATATGGACCCAGAGGCCTTTCTAAGATCTTATACGTTTTTGCTAAACCAATGACTCGCTCCACATGGATTCTCTTTGGTGTCTCTCGAAACTGGAAGATTGTTGGCACAGCATTCTCTTTCAAATTGTTCCTTTCAGCTGTAAATAAAATAGATTGAGATACTAGAGCATACAATACAAGCTAGTCACTCTTTTCTGTCAGTGTGAGTCTATTACTGCACAATTTTTTACATTATTTCATTGTCAACCACCTACAGTTATGCATAAAATATGATTTTGTCTACATTGTAGTTTAAGTTTTACTTACCTAATAATCCTGGGGTCCTGTAGGAATTGGCTGTGATGTGCTTAGAACAAACCCCTGTCCACTTTCCTGGCTCCCATACCTTTTTGGTCTTTGAATTGAGTCTTTTGATGGCTATTCTCCATTTGAGTCTTAATGTCCTTAGGAAATTTGTGAACATTGGTCTTCGAATTACACAATGGGACAGCACAATATAAAGGCATTTTCGGCTTTTATTCAGCGTTATTTTCACAGAATGTCTATGGTATTCCCTAACCAGGAAGTAAAAACAATGCCCTCTAGTACAGTGCTGCCGCCCTGGTGGACAAAATTTTGCAGAGTCCTATTGAATGATGGCCTTGTGGAGAACTTGTTTGGTTTTTCTGCCCATCAGATTTCAAAAAAAAATTTCTAAAAACAAGATTAATACTTGATGGAGCGGAATGTCCGATTAAGAAACCCAATCAAGCAGTTGCCCAACAAGCCACTTTCTCTACATACAAAAATCGTAACACTGTCAAAACAGTAGTTGGGGGGACACCTGGTGCATTAATATCATTTGTATCTACAGCTTTCGGTGGATCCACAAGTGACCGACAAGTTATGGAAAGGTCTTACTTAGCTGAAAAATGTGATCGTGGAGATGAAATAATGGTAGACAAAGTTTTCAGTGTAGATGATATTTTCATTCCGTTCGAGGTTTCAATAAACATCCCCACTTTTTTTCAAAAAGAGGAACCGTATGTCTGTCACAACTGTCACAAAGGACAGAAAAATTGCAAGTAAGCGTGTCCATATTGAACGATTGATTGGACTTGGGAAAACCTATAAAATTCTGACAGAGCCAATGAATCACATAGAGTCATCACTTGCTCCTCAGATAATAAGAGTTGTTTTTACGTTGTGTAATTTTAGGAAGTGCACCGTTCCTCGCGATGCCTAAAATTTCAGGGTATATCAAATGCGCCATGTTCAAGACATTGAAGAATATGTTTTTTATGAAAGATTTTTAATAAACATAAAACATTTGTAATAAATATGAATTTGTGAAATCTTATTTCTGGTCTTACATCATCAAACTCATCTTTGCAGTGGATTAACCCAGACCATTTGAACTAGAAGTTGCGTATTCTGAATCAAATGAGTTGTAAAGGGTGCAAAATTAGCAGAAAACTGACTCTAAAAATTATGGAAAATCATTGAAATCAATTTGTATACAGTATTATTTCCATTAATTTACTGAGACTATGAAAAGTATTTTGAATAGTTGAAGAATAAATATTTCCAGTAGCGCAGGAAAGAAATGAAACTCATAAAATTGATTCAAGCTTGATATCATCTGGGCAATAAACACTTGGTCTTTCTCAATCTTAATAACCACGAAGTCCTTCAGAGTAAATACACAAAAGTTACATAGTTCACGATCAGAACAGAGAAATTGACCCTGCACTTGATAGTAATAATCATTCTTTTCATTCCGAGCCATTTCCAGCCTCGGATAAATATGGTACAGTTTCAGGAGTTATATTTGGTTCGAAGAATGAGAACCTACGCTATCGTCAAGTTGCCGTCATGAAGTCACATGACAGGATCGGAAGATTTTTTTTCCAGATCTTTTCCAGTCTTAAGAATATTATAATGATAAATATATCTAAATAAATACTAAATAATATCATTGTTTGAGAGGATGCGTAATGAACGCCGATTTAGCGGTTAAAACAAATCATTTCATCTACTCGCGCATAAATACACCATCAATGCTGCGCCTGTTGTAAGCGTTAGTACCCATACGTACAGCCTTACACACGACACCAGCCTCCACTTCAAAAGTTATGAACAAAATATTAGAAACATTTTGGATCAAATTTACACCAAATAAACCTTCAAAGCAAGGTATTTAACATCGGATATTGTGCCGAAAATTCCAGATTGATACACAGCATAGTTTTTCAAGTAAGCGCATTTTTAGTGTAAACCAATTATGTTGATTGACAGGCAGGCTCAGCTGCGTGCCTCATTTTGTCGATGACGTCAGATTTAAACAGTAACATTACCACGTGCGCAATGCAAACCGCAAACAAATTGAATTTTTTTAGGCAAACTAATGGAATAATAATCATCAATCTCTCAATATTCCTATCATCAATAACTCTATCTGGTGAAGCACCCAACCAAGGATAATTTTTTGCCACAAAAAGTCCACATTCCCTAGATGTTCCATGTATCTTCTCAAAATGTTCAACAGCAACTTTTTCATATTTCTGACCATGAGTTGTGGCTTTACTTTTAAATTCGATAGGATATATAACGGATGAAACCAGTTTTTCTAAATTTCTATCTGTCGCCTTGCAAATTGCTCCGAACATAGATGATGTCAAACAACATGCCCTTGTTTCCTGCCAATCTCGGCAAGATGCTTGTCCACGAGTTTTCTCTTCCATTTCGATCCTTTCATTCTCATTTATTGTATGTAACTAATAAGATTGGAGTGCAGTAATTCAATGCAACTGAGAAGAAGCAAGAACAATGTACCTAATAACATTCACAATATCCGTAATAGATTGAATTAAATCAATTAAATTGGATCTGTTTATTTACTTGACAATTAACTTGGACCTTAAAGGCTTCTTCCGAATGATCTGCCATAATCATGATCAACATTTATTGCATACGGGTTAGCAGGTTTAAACAGTTGTAAAACCGGCATCACATCACCATTGTTTTGGGCCTAAAATTTAAAATGGTGTACAGTCAATCTCGGTTTTTCCGTCTGCGGTTAAACCGTATAAGTGCTTTTTCCGTATCAATAAATTGGTCCCGTTTTTCAGTAACGTTATTCCCTTTAAAATACTGTTTCAATTCGTACTCCATAATCCGTATTTTCACTTATTCCGTAGACAAAGGCGCGGTCCCGTTGTCCAATTTATATGTAAATCCTTATGTGTAATCCGTATCAGCTGTTGGGAACAAACACTTGAAGTGAAAAAAGTATAAACATCTTCGAACCCGAATCCATTTTTACTGAACAGCTGAAAATCATGCGAGTATCGGCTGCAGCCAAGCGCGTTTATTTCCGGGTTTACTTCCGGGTTTAGCTCGGTCTAACCGCTCGCAGCGCCGCGATGTGGCCGAGTTCTGCGGGTTCCTCATACACTCACTCTGTGTGTAACACAGAACATGTACATAGGGATATCCATCATACAGCACACACACGCTGATCAAGTCAAATGCCTCGCGATATTCAGCGCCAATGCTGAGAGACTATGTAGTTCTCTGGACACAACTACGCAGTTAACTATAGTTTGTAGATCTTGTTGAATTCATATAAGGCGGGATCATCCTTCAGTTTCAGACGGTTGCAAATCTTTAGCGTCAAAACCAGCGTATAATATTTGGTCAGCTTAGATTTCAGCCCCGATTCTCACTCATTGACCTCGACTTAACTGAGTGCAGGAGCTTCAATCACAGTGGCAAGAAATATTGACAACAAAGTTTTATAACATATTCCACTGAAATAATGTCAGCACACCAGGTATATCTGGTTTGAATCCCCAACAATGAATCTTATTTTCAAAATTTCTTGGATTTCTGTCAGTTAAAATGTAAAGGGTGAAGCCCAGCACAAAGCAGTTATTACTTAGCAATTATTTCAATGTTCCTTACCATTTCAGAAGCAGGTTGGTGGCTCATCTTTGAGGAATAAAGCAGCCAGAAAAGGTTTCGAGGCTATGCTTAATTTTTGCCATGAACCTAAGTGAGATATAGATTTGTTGTTTTGGAAATTAGATTTTTGAATTAATTATCATTGCTAGATAATCATTTATCTATCTGCTTTCAGATGTCGTCATGGCGCCTTTGCTGAATACTTCGGTGATCCCTGTCCGGTGTGTAACAAAAACTGTGATGTGTGTAAAACTCCATCAACTGTTAAGAATGATCTGGACCATCTCCAACGAGGTGTTTATGCAAATAATAACCCAAAACGTAATCAAGGAAAAACAATGATGGTTGTTGATGAGGATAAAGGACGTGCAGAAATGTATGGTAAAGGAAAGAAGGGTGCCAAAAAGTAAGATCCCAGAGTGACAGCTTATCAGCTTATGTGGGTTTCGGTGAAACATGGGGTAGCATTCTGAGGTACCTTCCTATGTATTAACTTAGAGTCTTTCGATATCAGATATTCACACCGATAAACGTGGACATTTTTACCTTCATGACTCCTTCATGACGTAGTCATGAAGGTTATAAGATGGTAGTGAGTCGATGACGTCATTTTCATGTCGCCACTTATAACTTGTTGGTGGGAGTTCAGAGGAAGATTTGTCAAACGAATAAATACTTTAATCTTAATGCAGAGTGAAATTTCCCTTTTTTAAATATTTCCATAAATTATTGGAAAATGTCGAAAGTAAGACCGTGGGAAATTTTTTATCGTTGAGTGGGCAAATCACGGCGGCAGAGTGCACCTGTGATAAGGCGGAGATAGTTCCATGTGAAGGCAAAGCTTTTAAATGATTAGAGGTAGTTTATCAACTTTTTTCAACTATAGGGTTGCTAATTACTCGTCACTCAGATATTAGTACCAATTTAAATAATGGCTTTTCCCCGCATAATTCTCTTCTTTCTAAGTATATTTATTACTTCATGCCTTGCCAAACACTAATTATTTACTCACTCACCAATTTACTCAATTAACCTGTCCTCTTCTGTATATATACCCCTGTTTTTAGTATATATCTCACACCTGACGATGATCTCTAGGGTGAGATCGAAACGTCGTGTCTTTTATATATTTTAGTTTTAATAAATAAATTCTGGTTTTTAAATTCTTATAATCTGTAAATAGTGGGATTTTATCTTATTATAGTGTTGCTATTTTCCTAATCAAATTGCTAGATTTCGTTCGTTTCTCATAAGTCAACACTTTTAATTCAAGTTTGATTTTGATGTGTGTAGAGATACATCGTGACTAGCGTATTGAATGGCAGCGCCATGTTTAAGCTGCACGTCGTTCGTTAAACAGTGGAATTATAGGGTGGAATTATCTCGATTGTATCCATACAAAGTTTATTAAAGGTTAGTGACAACAAATGGTCCATTACAGTCGCTCTAATTTATGTGTAATTTTTATTTTTGCCTGCCAAAAATGTACTGGTACGTTCAATATCTCCCATCACATGCCTGCCAATCTGTGCTGTCTCGGTTGACTTGTTTCTTAATGTTAACGATAGATGGCGAATTCATCGTACAACACCAGTTAGTTTAATGCCTTTTACTACTAAAACAAACTATCATCAGTCGTTCTATGCAGTGTGTTAGTGATGTCATCTATTGAAATGGGGGCTGAACACGCATGAATAGGCATATTTTATGCGAAATACCCCCTCTGCATTGGTGATTGCTGCAGATTTTATCACTTCTAGATGAAATGCCGCTTATTTTACACGACAAAGCAAGACCAGATGAACAAAATAAAACAAATTTGATGATGATATCTCTTTTAGTTTTTGTTTTATGAATCTGAAAAACACAGAAATCCTGGCAAGGCGCAACTTTTTCTGAAAAATAGGCCTGGCAGGCAAAGAGTTAACGCCAAAAACGGCAAACCGTGGTCTGTTTCGTGTTATTGTTGGCCTACGTGACTGACCTTGCTTGAGCGTTTTCTGCCGGCACGCCGCTTCAAAGTTATGAATAAAGTATTATATAACTGATTGTTAATGACATACAACAAATAAACCTTTAAAGAAAGGTACCTAGTGTCTGACATTCTACTGAAAAATTCTGGATTGATTTACCGCATTGTTTTTTCATAGTGAGCATTTTAGTATATGAATCAATTAAGATGATTGACAGACGCGGGTGCAGTTGTATCAGCTGTTGAAGACATTCGATGTAAACAATGATTTTAACCACTGCGCGATGAAAACAGGGACATCAAACTAAGAAGCACTGAATTGTTTATTACATGTGATTTGAATAGGCATCTGTGCTGGTTTTTCAAAAAGTCGAATCTTGCCTGTAATTTGCGATGAATCTTTTTGAAAATTAGCCTTGAAGATTGGGTCTGGCGAGTTGTCCACCCCTATTGTAAACAAATGTCATTGGTGATCAAATATGGCTGCCATTGGGGTGGCCATCTTGAATTTCTTGTTTGCGCAATGCAGCCCGCAATTCTTGATGTATTTCCACAAAATCTGGTGAGAGCGTCGGGTTTTCATGATTCTAGGTGTAAGAATTTTGGTAGGTGAAGTGTCTACCCCTGATAGAAAATTGAATTCAAGTATGGCCACCAGGGTTGCCATCCATCTTGTATTTCTTTTCATCATGATGCCTACACCAATTCTTGATGCATTTTTTCATGTAGTGTGATCTTTGGGGCAGCTAAAATGGGCTTGTCTTTTAATGTAAGGATATATTAACAGAAAATGAACATAGTCGCCACATCGCCTATACCATCTTAACTATTATAAAATTTGTTAGATCGTTACAATGTAAATGTTTCTGTAAATTTTGAATACTGCATCATTCTTCTTCTACTGCGTCATGAAGGTATAAGGCCCGTAAAGGCCGAGCCTATTACTATACAAATGGAGCGAATTTAAATGACATGGTTTCCAGAGCAAAGGCTCTTTGACTGTGCAACTGAGCTTATATTCATACAAATCCTTCATTAAAGCATTATCCATTCTCGAAACTCTATGAAGCTGAATTTTGAAAGAGGGCCTCGTTGAAATTAATATGAGCTTTTTCACGAAGATCTGATCACAAAAATATCTGTTTAAAAAAGCGAATCAGAGAGCAAAGACTCCTCTATGATCAATGGAAGAAGTCCCACTATTCAGATTTTATATGAGATAATTTATTAAAATGAAACAACAACGTTTCAGCTTTTGACAAACAGCCATCATCAGGTGGGATGACCAGAAAACAGAAGTAACGTAGCATACAAACTTACAGGACATAAACAAAAGCGATGTGTCGAATAAATGTAAACAGAACAAGTGACATGTGAAAACAACCAGGTGTACCATAGAAACCACAAAATTCTAAAAACAGTTAGGATGAATACAAATTATGTAACTTAAGTGGAGTAGAAATTGGATGGGGATAGCAGTGTGACACATAGTGACATTAACCAAAATCGAGTAGAGAGTTGATATGTCTGGATAATAATTGATAATGAGGAGAGAAACCAGTATTTAGATTTGTAGATAAGTTGGATTTTTTAAGGGGAACTTTTTTAAACAACGGCAAGCGCAAAAATCTATAAAATCTCAAATACCGGACCTATTTCTTTGGAACCAACTTCAATCTCTAGTAAGACGTTTATGTATAAATAATAAACTAAAAAGATCCACCATTTATTCGAAACAGTCGGATACTCTCATTGACAAAAGTCCTTGGTCGAGTTTCACTAACATCGATAATGTTGTGAACCTTTCATCTACGAATCTGTCAAAATCGCAAATACAAGTGCTCGGATATGGACTTAATTTCGCTTTACCGCACCAGAAACCTCACCTTATAGATTTTTTACAGCAACTTGAATACCAAGATCACAACAGCATCAATTATGGTTTTATTTATATGAACTTAGACTCTATTTCGGACCAACTTAAAACTCTATATAATGATTTTTTCCTGCGCCGGTTTAGATCAGCTCTTAGTGAACTTCGGACAATTAAGACAATCCGCATATCTAAATCCAATAAAGGAGGAAAAATTGTACTAATGGATACCAATTCTTACAATTCTAAAATACAAGATCTGCTAAACAATCAGGAAGTATACAAAAAACTTAAGTCAAACCCGCTTAAAATTATGCAAAACAAATTCAATAAAGGACTTTCGAACATTATCGCCAACTTCAAAGACGACAAAGTTTCTAAAACGCTGGATGACCTTAATATGCTAATTAGCCATGTGCTCGAAATCCAAGTTCAATCAAATTTTATTCTGCAAAAAATATCAAATCCAATTCAATATGGCTTGTTTGAACAAATGAAACATCTAATCCAATTCAATTTTAGTTTATTTTAGAAAATGTAATTCTATTCTGCATTAAAATCAATAAGACCAAGGGAAAGGATTTATCTGAGGTATTTGGTCACTCTGTGCTATGTTTGTATTCTATGATTGTATTGTGCAAATTATTAGGTATTGACTTAAGCTGGGAGTGTATTTTGACCCAATATTTAACTCACAGAATGCATCATCATTTGCCATTTTATGAAAAGCTGACAGGCTGGCCATAGTGCCCCTCGGGGCTGTTGTTATATCGCAAAGCTGTTTTCCAAATTAATATTCCCCCAAAATTTTCTTATTTTCTAATTGTTCTAAACTGTGATTATTTACGTTTTTATCAAAGATTATGATATTCTAACATGAATATTAGTGCAATTTTCATCCAGAAGTCTTCACATGGCTCATGAGACTGGATTGAGTGGGGGACCTTTGCACTGTCGAACGACCCATATGCATAAAATGGGCTGAATATGTCGAGTCCCACATTCGTAAATGGGGGAGAGGAGCTGCTACGATCCTCTGGAAGACATCGGCTTAAAACACAGGTCTTTTACCGGCAGTGCTTTGGCGGTCACAGCAGCTTTCTAAGAACTGCCTGCCTTATTGGCTACCGACATTGTCTTTGTCTATGTGCCGGCAATCAATCAAAACTCAAACGCAGTAGTTGAATTTGATAATATTTATTTTTTCTTGCAACTGACTATTCTAACTCAACTGGTCCAACTGACGATACCAATTGACTGGTTTCTGAAAAAAAAATATGAAACCCAACTTCCGATAGTGATATGACCCAATGATATATTAAGTATGTTCAAGCCCGTCTGAATGACAATATTATTACAATAACATTCAATTCTAACTGGAAAATATCTCAATAATAATACTAACAATGTACTGAATGATAATCAAACTGCAACTAGCCCCTAAATGATAAGCTAAATACATACATGTGTTATTAAACGCCACTACGCTTAACCAATCCGAATTCCATAGCTAGAAATTGAGTCCGAATTAGCGCAGTGAAAATGCTCAACAAATACGTAAAAATTTTATGGAATTAAACTTAAAACATATCATACCTTTCAAATTGAGTTTCAGTGCAACCCCATGACTTCTTTGCGGTCACTGCACAAGCGAACAAATAAATTTATGGATTTAACCTTGTTAAATGAGATCCGCTTAGGCTAGCATAGACTTTAAGTTTAATAATGATAATGACACTGGAGATAATTTAAATTATACAAACCCTAGGAACAGCATTCAAAACTGCTGTGGTTATGATAGTTAAAACCACAGTATATTAGTCCTCTGGCTTATTTTATTTATGCATTTCAATTTTTTCTTGCATTGACCAGCTGTTTAATTCCTTTAGCACTCAAGCTGACCATATCTGCCATCTCTAGCCTAAACATTAGGCATTTTGTATGGAATTCAAATTTCATGTATAAATTCCCATTTTCTGAGTACGCAAGAAGCGTTGTTACATGGTAACACGAATTATTGGCAGTAGTATTTGCTTTTCAAATATTATTATTTGCCCACTAATGTTGAAGTGAGATGTGTATACAAACCGCGCTTATATTTTATTTTTACCTAAATTTTCCTGAACAATAATGTGCATAGCTTTATAATTCTAGTGAATGGGATCCATCATCTGAGTCTGATGGTGAAGGAGATTATCACCGCGAATATGACCAATGGCAAAAGGAAAAAGATGAACGTAGCAAAATGATCAAGAGCGAGTTTAGAAAACGTAAAAAAAAGCACGTAAGTGTTAGGGATGCAAAACCTTCATCCCACTTGTGAGCATGGTTCCCACAGTACAGGGAAATTGGGAAATACCTGGGAATTTTGAAATAATAATTCCCGGTTTGGAAATATTTGAGAGTTTGAAAAATTTTCCTCAAATCAGGGAAATAGTTGGGAATTCATTACATTTCACGTATTGCATTTGCCAAGGACAACTTTCTTCAGCGATTTCCCTTGAAAATCACCTTAATCAGCCAATCAAGGTAATGAAACATTACCTTACTTGAAATCTAGATTCATTTTGTCTCTGGGCTCCAGCATTTGGAGCAAGTGTTCCGATGAATGGCAGTGACTGATTCTGAGCCGTTGCCCTTATCGGCATCGGCAGGTGTCGGGGGCCATGCATGACTGTAGGATGGATTTTTCTCCTTGTTGGTTGGTTGCTGCCCGCCTCCAGCCAGGCAGTCCAGGCCAGTAGGGAACTGACCTGTTGCAGTTCGTTTGTCCCTTTGGTTGCAAGGAGATTAAGGAATCTTATCCATGACAGATGTACTGTAATCCTTCGCCTAGCAAGGCAAGCAAAGAAACTAAATACACCTAAATACAATTGTAACTCCCAAAAACGTTCGCTATTATAAATATATGTTACTCATTAGAAATGAGATTTGTACTGTTTTTGCTGCTATGGATTTTTAAAATAACATCAAATCCAATTCAATTTTATGCTACATTCAAATCAATAAATCAAAAGGAAAGGATTGATCTGAGGCATTCGTTCCTGCCGTCTGTGCTACTTGTAAAAACACAATTGTTCTGTGTTAATTAGTCAACAGTTTTGACAAACCCACAGATTGCATCATTAATGATAAGTGAATAGAGGTTCTTGTTTAGACCCAAATGTGTTCTAGATTATCTATTAATTATGAAATGGCTGCATCTATATAGATATTAATCAAAATGTGTTATTTCAAAGCCCAAAACAAAGTTCTTTAAAAAGCGCATTTTTAGCTCTTAAGGAATGAGAGAGCTATTTTGTCGAGATCGGTTGTGTATGTTGCATGTCTTGTGAAACACACGCTAGTTTCTATGGAGAAAAAAATTATTCTGGGATTTTGGTTAAAGGCCGAGGAGTATGGATGCTAGTTAGCCGGGTGGTAAACACTTGAGATCGGCCTTCCCACTTACTACAGTTTCTTGTTTATAATGTTTAGAGTGAATGAGGTTGGCTCACAACAGAAAAGCAGGTCACACACAGTTAAATTTTACAAATTCATAAAAGTTTTCATATCAAGTTCTAAACTAATTTTGAATAATCTAGTCATAGTGGGAATGAAAATCATGTTTCTCATGATCTTTTTTTGTAGAGATAGGGCCAAGATTAAAGATTTTAGAGACATTTCAGATTTTTTTGAAAATCATTAATTTTTATCCGATTTCGATGCAATTTGGACACAACTTTGATGGTAGATAGCTAAACAAGTGCACGAAATTTCAGACTGATCCATTGACCATAGAAAAAGTTTTGATGTTGCCAAATTTTGGTACTATGAATGAGGCTATGTTTTGTTTATGTATACTGATGACTATGGGTATCAAATTACTGTTACTGTGCTCTGTGAGCTACACTAATTCACTGGATAACTCCTCCCTCTATGTCATTCAAAGATTCAAATTTTGAAGGAAATCCAACTAAAAAGCTTAATTTCTCGTAGAGGAGGGCCTAAAACACATTTTTTACTGCAGAAATGAATAGATTACACATTAATACACATGTCTGACAAAAAGGAGGGTCCAAATCGGATAACTGACAGAGATAATAGGAGATTTCCAGTTTCAACCGTTGGAGCTCTCCACTGCTCTATTGCTTCATGGGTACTGCCATCTTTGACATTGATTGGGCTTTTATACTGCTCCTCGGCTTTTAAAAGCTTTTATCATCGTATCACACGGAATGGTAATCGATCGCAATCATTTAAGAAATATTTCCATTACAAGTTCATCAAAGTTATTGAAATCTATTCATTTAGGATTTCGATTAATATACTTATGACTACATCATTTAGTGTGACCAGGCACCTTGTAAACGTTGTGTCTGTAGATGGGTTAAATCATCGTTATGACTTGATTTAGCCATATCTAACTCTGAATGGATTTCACAAATTTTCTACCAATAAGCCAAAGCCCTTTATCGAAGAGTTTAATTCACTCGATTTGTCAATTAGTTTGTCTAATTTGACGTTACACTAGCACAATACCTGCAGGCCAATGTGTGAGGGTGCTGTGTACTATCATCAGGCGATTACTAATACATACAACCATTGTATTATGTATACACAGATACCCGGCTCTACCAGTGACACGTGTATATACAACATATTGAGGTGATGAGTGATGAAACAAAGTAACAATTATTTAGCACAGATAATTCAAAACACTCATCATTAAGGGCCTACCTGTCAGTGAATTGTTTATATCGGTTTTACCCGGCAATGAAGTGTTGTCCAAATTTCTATCCTCACATGTGCTCGTGCACTGATACATCGGTAGGTAGTTCATACAAACTGCACAGTTAGTGGTTTAAACTGATTGGGAGAGGATCGGTAGATTATTTTCTCTGCCCGATTCGTCGCTAGACTGGATTTTATTTCTTGAAATCACTGCGAGTGAGAGATTTTCATGATGAAAAACACCAGTATGCGACCATCGTGTACTCTGGGGGAATACCTCGAGTGAGTTAGTACATGTAGTAAGCTAGAGACAGCAGTGCTGTATACACACGGCCAGATAGCGGCTGCATCCCACCTCGTATAAACACAGGCCTACTCAGATTGACTGATGAAAAATTAACCGTTCAGCACGCGGTATTAGAAAAAAAGATATAATGTGATACGCAAGGTTTTCGTGATAGTTAGAAAAACGTGTCCGTTACTCTTTATTGGGGGAAAAATTTTACAAGCGTGTATCCGTGCAAAGACGAACATATCAGGCGTGAAGCCCGAAGGGGGAAGTTTTGAGGATTTTTGGAGCCATTTTAAGCGCATTCTTATATTATTATGTGGTATGTGGTCTTTGCTGTAATTAAAACTACCACTCAGTAGTATGTGCCTGTCACATGAACATCTGAAATGAATATAGACGATTTATAATGGGTGACTAAAGTTGACATAAGCATTAAACTGACATGTGAGAGAGTGCCAAACTTAACTTAATGTGTGGACTATACCATTATGGAAAGTAGGGTGTGTAGGATGTCTGGCCGATAAAACTATGCTTTGTAGGTAAGGTAGATCACACATTTTACTATTGGAAAGGATCGTTAGATTGAAATAAACTAAAATTAGAACACTATAATGTCTTTAGAGAACAAATAATCAGTTTATTTTCACAATTCCTCGAATCATGCAGGATTTAGGGGAAAATAGGACCACTTTGCCTGGGGAAAAATGTCCATTTAACGGTTAAAAAATCAGCCTCACGGGAACCGTGAAAATGTGAATTTGTTTTCACTAATAAAACTGATATCTCCTAATGCATCCACTCACTACTATTTAGTCAATTCCAAACACTGTCACATGGACCTTATGGTCTTCTTGTTTTATAATCCCTTCGAATACTTAAGACTGGTAAATTCGTTAATCACATAGGTTTGATGAATATCAAGTCAAAGCATCTCCAAGCCATCATTGGCTTTGTGCAGCATGAGGTTATATATGGGGTATATTAACAAATTAAAACCCACAGTTAGATCTGTAAAACAGCTTATTTTCCTGACTTTTCCTGTTTCAAATGGCCGTCCTTTTTATTCCCCTGAAATCTGAAACCGGTAGCTTCTAATGGTTTGCTATTGTTCATTGAAATTTGTGATGTGCATTCTATGGAAAGGAATATTTAATATATCAAAGAGGTATTTTCAATAAGCCAATCTTTGTACCAGCCAATGACACAATCAAATTCGTTAGTAAGAAAAACAGGATCTGAATTGAAAAACACAAATCTGGATCTGTGGTACTTAGTGATAGAAAGATTGCAAGCAAAAGGGATCATATTGAATGGATTATTGGTCTAGCTAAGACCTTCAAGATTTTAACTGAACCAATGAACAACACTGAGTCTTCACACGCTTCTAAAATCATCAAAATCTATTTCATCCTATGTAATTTTAGAACTTGCATTGTACCTACAGATGCATGAAGTCTGGATTTCTAGTGATTTTCAAGATATGGATTTCCTCAAATAAGACATGATATGTAGAATGTATATAGATGATTTATTGATATGAAATATTTTGTAAATTGCTTTTCAAACCAAATATTTTGGCTGTGAAAAAAACACGGCTAAAGTTATAATCAAAGTAGTTTTTGTACATGAATTTATTAATTATCAAATCTTTGAAATGGTTCTTAAAGAATAGGACAAGCTTATTTCTCATTTTAATGAAAGGTTCATCTCTTTTAATTTTATTACACTTAAGATCCTTAGTGTAAACAATAAAAATACACGACTTGGAATTGGTGCACATGAGTTGTCCCTGAATCTGATAATAGTAGTCGTGTGTATGTTTTAGCAATAATCCACAATCTGTCATCTCTAGATAAGGGACGGATACGTCGGATATAACATCACTTCTGCTTGTATAGGGGCATTTAACCTCGACCACAGTATCATCGTCTATAACGGCATCTGGTGAAGCAGCTAGATAGGGTAAATCCTTGTAAACATGAAGTCCTGATTTTTTTGTTTTCTGGCGAGTAATTTTCTTGTATTTTTCAATCGCAACACTCGCGTATTTCCTTCCATGAATAATTGCCCTACAACTAAGTTCTTTTTTGGATGTCAGAGATTTTGCCAATGCATCCAAATCTGTGCGCACTGCTTTGCATATCATTCCAAAGTTTGATGAAGTAATTGTACATTCCGTCTTCCAAATGGTTGACTTTGCCTGATCCTTTATCCTAGTTTCAACTTCTTTAATTTCATCATCAGTTATGGAAGTAAGCTGAAATAGATCACGAATATATCATAATCAGTTATCAAATGATAATTATCATTTTTTGGAATCCATTGGGTCATTGAAAATTTTAACTGTTTTATTCTCCAAATATTTTTGAGTATCTTGAAGTGACATGTAATCATGATCGAGAATTTGAGCGAGGGGATTTGCAGGCAGAAAAAGCTGAAGAGCTGGAAAAGACGCCGTGATCTGCAAAAAGATCATGTGACATATATCAGCATATTGACTGTGCATGTGTCATGTTTTTGAAAATCTTGATGCTTACCTGATGATTAATACAAACAATTCTGAGCCTATCCATTTTGCCTGATAACTTGCGATATTTCATTCGTCTAGAATCAAAATCCAAAGATTCCTGATGACAGAGATGTTGAGATGTTGTAGTGCTTGGCACTTATTGGGCTCATGTTGAAGGCTTTCGCTCGATGAAATGTTTGGAGAGTCTCATCCTCCCCCGGCAGGGATTCGAACCTGATGGCATTGTAATTGCCACGGCACGAAACCCTGCCATAATCGACCGTGTGCGCAGATACATGCGCAGTTCAGATGATGTGATTTTTAGCCAATCAGAAATCCCGTTTTATTTTAGCCCGGGTTTTCCCATTTATAGTTCTTCCTGGAAATTTGCCTCAACGATTATACAACGAGCAATCTGATTGGTGCCGCCAGTTTTCGTTCGGAAAGCTGCGCATGTATCTGCGCACACAGTCGATTATGGCAGGGTTTCGTGCCGTGGCAATTTCGATGCCATCAGGTTCGAGTCCCTGCAGAGGGAGGATGGGAGAGTCTAAAATACATGTAGCACAATAGTAAAGAGTTGATGACTTATCGTTCAAGATATAGGAATGCTATCTGGCTATTATGTTAAAGCCCAGATATCTACATAAAATCAAGACCAGTGTTATCTGTGCTGTTTCTTTACTGTTAAAAGTCTCACCTGAGTACATGTCTGTTCAGTGATTATTGCGCCGCTACGTCTGAATTTCGATAAACCAAAATATAACGTGGCCACATGTTTCAATGGCCTTGGCCAGCCCCACACTCACACTGTGCTTCGAGTAGTACTCCTGTTTGATCCACCAACACATCAATGTTGCACATAGACTGCCCAGATTGACGAAGTGAAGAAGGCCTT
Organism: Tubulanus polymorphus; assembly: GCF_964204645.1. Classification (NCBI taxonomy): domain Eukaryota; kingdom Metazoa; phylum Nemertea; class Palaeonemertea; order Tubulaniformes; family Tubulanidae; genus Tubulanus; species Tubulanus polymorphus. The sequence goes on along the minus strand of NC_134029.1, from coordinate 13,644,360 downwards.
TTCATCTTTACGACATAATCTTATGAACCGAAATGAATCTGAATATATGCAAGGTTGAACCAATTATGTATCGAAGACACTTAGCAGGGATGAAAATCTTCCGACCATAGACGGATTTCCGACCATTTCTTCCATTTTCTTCATTCCTGAGATCAGTGTAAATCGCTTTAATCGCCTCAATCACGCGTGTCACATCTGAGTGCTCCGTAGTTAGGAGTGCTCCTCAAGACGGTTTTCGGCGGTAGTTAGCACAACTGTGGAGTCGGAGAAACTAGTTAGTTAGTTAGTGATTTTTTTTCCCCGTAAACTTTTTTCGACATTTTCAATATGGGCCATTTTCATCCCTGAATTAGGGTCAAATACTCCCTATATTATAATAAAAAGTATAACAAAAAGCCTACATAACTATAACTATACATGTATCTATCTTTGAATAAAACCCATGGAAAGATACCTTTGATCATAAAATTCTTGAGTCTTTGCATCTAGATTCTTTTGGTAGATTGCAAAAAAGTCATGCAATCTTGATTCCTTTATGTCCGCGAAATCCTGTCTCATTTCACCGTGCAAGTCCTTGTAGTCACTGTATTGTGGGAGCACCATTTGATATTCTGGTTCAACTTCATTGGTAATAGTGACAGCAGTCTGCTGATAAAACTCAAATCTGAAAAGTACTCAAAAGCTCAAAAAATAGATTTAACCCTCAGGCCTAATATGTACCTTCCTGTGCTTTGCGTCCTCGAAAAAAGTCCAAACAGCCTAGCCTCTCCTTAGGCCCTATATTGCATCAGCAAATTTTCTACTTCCAAGAAAATTCCAAGAAAGCTATGATAGGCCAATTTTTAGGCCCTATATTGCATCAGCAAATTTTCTACTTCCAAGAAAATTCCAAGAAAGCTATGATAGGCCAATTTTTAGCATTGGTTGACGTCTATGACGTCACGTCAATGCTAGTAAAATGGATTGAAAATAGTAGTACGGAAAAATAGCGCCGATTCTTCTCATTTTCATAGTAACTTCAAATTGTCTCCGTTCACGTAAAACATTAGAAACAGCTGAAAATTACTAAAAAAAATGTTTCAATTATTCCCCACAACATAGCGTCGCCAGATTTCTGATTTAATGGTCCAAAAAGTTATTAGATCGCCTTTTTCTCGTTCTTTATCTGGTTGATGAGAGCGGGTTAAACAATCGCGTAACGATATGTCCGCATTGACATTGGCAGTCAAGAATGGGGAACAGCCTCTTTTGAATAGAAAAACATAAAATTATGTACCTCCGGTTTATAAATATCACAGTGTTTGGATATCACTGTTATTCCAACTATCAGTATCCATGGGATTATTTGGGATTAATTCTCAGCGTCAGAATATGTATTTCTAGAGCAGTGGAACGGCAGCCTACTCGTGACTGAAACCCGTATGTGATCGTGTGGGAACACCTTTACTAAAGTTAAAACCATTTCATGATGACACGAAACATCAAACGGTAAACGGTAGGCTACCACCATGATAGGATATCACCAATAAAGATAGATCATTTTATACAATTTTACCAGAGTTGTTTATTGGAGGAAAATATCATTGTTAAGTACGTGGAGAACAACCATGTTGTATCATCAATCAGTTGACTGACATTGTAAAATTCGATTCGGCTATATTCTAATATAAGTTTTCACTTTAGGACACCCTACCCGCCTGCTGCGCACTCATAAGGCGGTAGCGCCCTCTTACGCACTCGGCAGAGATTCACTTTGTAATGCACGCCGGGAAAAAATACCTTTTATTATCTTTTCCATGCATTAAACAACAGTGATTGAATTTACGCGTTGTTTGTCGTAAATTGCAATATTGCGATGGTTATTTGCCGCTGCTGTAGTTTTTTGGAATTTAATCGAGCGGCCTCGGTAGCTCAGTGGGATAAGGCGTGATGCTGTTGAATCCAATATCAATGCTGAGTGACAAGTGGGTTCGAGTCCTGCTGGCTGCGAACAGTGTGCGGGCAACACTTCAAAGGCCCTACCGTCGTGAGGTTAAATGAACAATCCAATAGGAATAGTCTTGGGAAACCAAGATCCAAACGACGTACATAAAGCCAAACAAACAAAAAGACAAACAAACAATCATCAGGCGGCCTCACTGAAACCAACGCCGGCATCGCTCTCTGCGACGTTTTGCATGCGTACATGCATCAGAGCTTGGAGCTCTAAGATCAGAGGATCTTGCAATTGCATTCAGAAAAATCGTTCTGTTTTTGTTTTCATTACTCAGTGGGGCCTAACAGTTCATGCGTAAAAATGGGTTTTTGTATCCAAATCTTGATTGATATAAATATCAATGACGGAAAATATCAGAATAAACTAGTTTCGTCTTTTTAACAGAATCGCATTAATGAGGTTTAACAGTACAAATAGCCTAGGCTAAATCGTTCCGCTGAAAACAAATTCATTTTCAGGAATAAAATCGTACTAGACAAATAGACCTTTAAGTCTGTGGTCCTCCCAATCAACATCGTCATAAAAGATTTGCCGGCAGATGTAAAACATTATAACCACTTAATACCACAGTTTAATCTACCAATGCTTCAAGGCCCATGGGCCTCTTGTTTTAATGTACAGTTAATGTACAGTAGCTCTCCTCGCGATATTTGATGTTCTGAGACTAAAAAAGGGGCGAAAAATCGGGCCAGGATTCCTAATACAGGCGAGGGGAGCCAAGCACACGCATGGAAACTTATTGCACTTCAAAAGTCAGGAATCGCGGCTCTTACCTTTGAATCAAATCCTTTATTCGGCCTGACACTACTCCCCATACTTCCTTAAAGCTCTCTGAGCTCTTTAATTCCCATTTGATCCGTATTCGGCATGCTTTGATAATGAACGAATGAGCAGAATAAACATCTATCGTTATAAACGAGTTGCTAATCAGCGCCTCAAGTGGCTTAGTTCCACCGGTACCTGTACCTGATTCCGAGTGAGGAGCTGCCTTCTATGAAGTAAGCTACAAGTCTCATAATTCATGGCAATAACCTTTTTGGGCACAAAAAAGGTCACAGGACAACCATCTTGATTCTGATTGACCAAATTTTTCTCATGCTGATGGGCCGTGTGGGATACAAACATAGGTGAAAGATCAATATAATTGATAGAGGTGTCTTCAAAATTTCCCTTGAAAACTTCAAAAATTTGAATAAGTGCTGATTATGGCAAACAAAAATGAAGATGAAGACGTGTCTAGGGTAGGTACACATTTAAACAAAATATCGAGTCTTCAAAACTTCCCAAAATAATTTGATTTCCTCAATGGAAAGATGAATTTGAACACAATAACCCGCTGGGACTTAAGTCCCAAGTTGGCTGAAAAAAGGTCACAAGGTGGCCATCTTGTTTCTGATGGACCAAATTTTCCTTGTGATCCTAGGCTGTCAGGAGATACATGTTCACAGTAAACCTCAAGACAATCCTAAGACATTTGTTCAAAGCGTCTGATTTTGCGGAACAATAATGGCTGCAAGTAGGCCATCTAGATTCCGATGAACTGCAAATGGTGTGGGTAGAAACATACTTAGTTACTAAGATCATCAAAGCGTGTCGAAAAATTCCCAAGAAGGCTAACAAAGTTTTATCTGATTTGAAATAATGAAAATCTAACAGATTAATAGAATTGTCAAAGATGGATCAATAATTAAGTCCAATCATTATCCAACAGTTGATAGTTTTAAACGATTGACAAAAAAGCACTTTGTTGTTTGGCATTTACATCAAATATTCTGGCTTGCATTTGAGAATGGTGATACAGATGCTTTCCAAGTCTTAATTGATGAAACTCGTTTCAAGTTCACATCACTGAATATACAAGGAAAATTAAATTTCTTTGCCGAGACAAATGTTAATCTAAGATTATTCTAGAGTTTAGCCTTTTAGAGCATTTCGATTATATGAATGTGACCTCTTCAGAATTTTTGGAAATTAATACTGCCCTTAACTGTTTTGGTGCCCTTGTCTGAATCTTTTGAGGTACCCCTTCGGGTTTTTGGCAGTTTGGACATGCCATTTGCCACATAACATTGTAAATTTAATTCAGTATCTAAACTAGCAAGAATGACGATACCAATGGCAGTGTTCGTAGTGGGTCTTCCAAGTCGGTATTTATTTGTGTATTTAAGAAAAAAATCATAGCCGGTATTTGTTTTGATTTCTAGGAGAAAAAAAAGTCTGTATATATATGTTTGTATTTTTTTGACATTTTGTGGATGAATGTATTCTGTTAGAGGTACTAACCCCCCCCCATCTGTGAGTAAAAATTGGAACTAAATTCAAGCAGATGGTTCTATAGTACATTGACACACCATCGGCGTAGTGACTCACCACACCAGTAATTGTAGTAAATGCATTTATTTGGGACATGAAAATACGTCATGCATGGCGAGAGAAGGTCATTATTTGCGACGTAAATGTACGTCAGTAATGGTAAAGAAGAGGCTGACGTATTACAAAATGGTTCGTAAATACTTGTATGAGGAGAAGACGGATGGCTACAGACTTTAGTGAAAGAATTTAACTGTAAGAACGTTGCATCCACAATGGCGGACAATGAAAGACAAATTCAAATTTGATATTTTATTGCTACCGGGAATATAACTTCTGTGAATTTTGATTGATAAACAGCTCTTAATCATTTCTCTGATGAAATAAGGTATCAAGAAGTATCAGTATGAGTAAAATAATGACTTTCAGGGTGATCGTTAGTCAAAACTGGCCAAACATTTGTTGATTAGTAATTGCATGTACTGTAAAGTGGCGCCAACTTTAACTAGCAGCCACTGTTGGGCCAATGACGCACTGATTACTAATATTTGTTTTCCCACTTAATGGTCGGGGTCATTAATTTCTATGATACAATAATCAAATTCAACAATTAATTTGCCCTAAGCGTTTTTAACACAAAATTCTGTCAAAAATTTTACATTGGCAAAATATTGGCAAATATGCTGATTATGTAAAATTTAGCAGTGATGGCAGTATTTTCCTTCTGCTATGAGTTGGCAATTGGCTCTTTTCTATGCTTTTTAGTCCGTCCGTCCGCTCCAACGAATGCATGTTAAGTGGTATTCTATTCCTAGAATAGACAGTTAGGTGGTAATTTTTTCTTAGGTGGTATACCGCTTAGTAAGATTGCCATGGACACATCAGCCAGCTCAAAATTTTTTTTTTTAAATTTCATACCGCCTAGCAAAGTCCAATGTCATGGACTTGATAGACTTAAGACTCTCTTGGACTATGTATGGTACTGTGCTGCCCTCGTGAGGCTGTAAGCTACATTAATATTATCACTTCCTGTGTGAGTCATCAGTTTTCAGCGGCCATTTTGAATCCACCATGTGCTGAATTTTGGAGCTATTGGAAAAGGTATCAGTAGTATTATCTTAATCAGTACAGTATCAATTATTCAGTTCAGACACCTAGTGGGAAGGTGATTAGATTCATTACATTGCTTTTAGAAGTAAGTACTGACAGTTGCCCGTTTTAGAGTTCAAATCAATTTAATTCAATTAAGATTTTGTTCAGTTCAATTACCATCAATCATTTACATTGGAACCTCATAACAACAAACTCGGTTTACAACGATTCATCAGATAAAACAAATAAAGAACCAAATTTTGTTCCAAGTAAGACAATGTGATTAATTTCATACTGGATATAACAAACTATCGAACATATTTTCTTGCTCCGTGAGGTTGGCTGTAACAAGGTTCCACTGTATTAAATTTCAAAGACTGAGATGTTCTTTTATCCTTGTTTCATAACTAACATTAAGAGATATTCTCTGTTTTTGTGGTGATAAGCATTATCAACAAAAAAACTCCTAAAGCCACACGGCAATTGAGAAAAATAGAGTTTTGCAAGCGTTTCTGTGCTCCCTACTAGAATGCCGGTCAACAAAAATATAGGACCTATTCTCTCTAAAAAACTATTTGAGTCGATTCGATCTCTGTAGGCCATAGTTGTCTAGTACTCACTACGCCAATTTATTGACAGGCATTTTTCAACGAGGTAACTGGCACGTGCAAAATAATTTTCAAGCCAGCCAACTCCTAAATATCTCCAGGAACTTTCTTAGATTGTAACTCATTTATAAATAAACTGAATTAATTGTTTCTAAAAGTATATCCCCATCTGCCCTTAAGTTGAGCACATACAAAATTAAATTCTAAAGACCTCAGGTCTTTTTCGTCAGCCGTGTGGCCTTCACTTGGTACTTTTGGTGCTCATCTGACCCGGTATATGTCAATTATTCTATAGGCCTATGTTATTGAATGGTAATCTAATTTTGTTACTCCTACGTATCTTAACCGAACCAGTGGACCTGTTAGGTTAATAAACGGCAAAACAGTGTTAGTTGATAAACATTAAAATCTAGCAGCTAGCGCAACAAGCCAGCCAATCAGCGATCACATTACAAATTATGCTTGTAAAGCACATTTGTATCTTAAGATAAAACCACAAATAACTAGACTACATTACAACTGTACTATATCTTCCTAAGTACACAACTGGTTTAGTTTTGTACTTGAATTGAACTAATCAGCTTCTGATCAGCTTTATTTCTAACTATTATGTCTCTAATAATTCTCAAAAATTTCTTATCACTCAAACGCCCATTTTAAGAATTCTAAGCTTGTTTCTGTTTTTATGATCTATTTCATTGAACATCAATAATTTTATTATATCCCTTTCCAGGAGCAGATATGGAAAGGATATTTGGATTCGCCTGTCTCAAAGGTGTACCAAAAATGTTGCATGGCCTGTGCAGATTATAGACAGGAATAAGTTTTTGGTATATAGCAGAAGTGATCACTCGGAGTAAGTTCATGTTATTGTTATCTTTTACTGATTCAATTTTTTAATGTTTTGAGTTATATCACCTTAAAAAGGCCTCTAAGTTCTCCAGTAAATGTACATTGAAAGTTTGAATTTGAAGTTGAAATAATTTAAATGGTCAAGTATTTTGAAATTGATTAATCAATAATGTGAAATTATCAAACAGATTTGTTGTCAAAGCCCTGACTACAGCCGGAGTCAGATCAGAAGAATCAGAACAAATAGTTAAAACTAGTTTAAGTATGCTAATTGCTTGTTGCAGTTGTAGAGTTTCTAAATGCTCGGTTATCAAACGCTGAGTCATATTTGATTATTGTTCATCTACTGTATTCATTTTTTCTTCATTATTTATTTACTGACTTAAGTCATGACATTTTGGATAGAGACTTACTTTGGTAGATTTGCCACAGAAAATGATCCTAAAATGCATGAGACTACCATTTTGTCATATCTTGGTAGGTGGTATATGCATTGGACACATTGGATACTGGACGTGTATTCCAATCTACCACCTTGTCATTTGTTGTTAGGTTGTACATACATTGATTACATTGAATACTGACCATTAGTCCAATCTACCACCTTGTCAATTCGGTTCAACTCCAGGATAGGTCAATATACTTCCATCGTGGTGGGTTTTCTTTAATGAAGTGAGTGGTTCGGTTCCTGTTCGTCGACCGATTCTACCCGTCGACCGATTCTACTCGTCGACAATGTCTACAACCCTGATTGTCAACCGATTCGACTCGTCGACAATGTCTACAACCCTGATTGTTGACCGATTCTACACGGTGACAATGTCTACAACCCTGATTGTCGACCGATTCTACTCGTCACAGTCCAATCTACCACCTTGTCAATTCTTGGTAGGTGGTACATACATTGGACACATTGAATACTAATCATTTAGTCCAATCTACCACCTTGTCATTTCTTGGTAGGTGGTACATACATTGGACTTATTGAATACTAATCATTTAGTCCAATCTACCACCTTGTCAATTCTTGGTAGGTTGTACATACATTGGTTTTATTGAATACTCAATATTTAGTCCAATCTACGACCTTTTCATATCTTGGTAGATGGCAAATTCATTGGACATATTGAATACTGAACGTTTATTACAATCTACCACCTTGTCATTCCTTGCTAGGTAGTACCTGCATTGGAAACATTGAATACTAAGCATGCACACTAAGCAATTTACCACCTTGTCATTTCTTGGTTAGGTGGTATACGCATTGGACACATTGAATACTGAACGTTTAGTCCAATCTACCACCTTGTCATTTCTTGGTAGGTTGTATACGCATTAGACACATTGAATACTGAACGTTTAGTCCAATCTACCACCTTGTCATTTCTTGGTAGGTGGTACATACATTGGTTTCAATGAATGTATGTACCACCTACCAAGAAATGACAAGGTGGTAGATTGGACTAAACGTTCAGTATTCAATGTGTCCAATGCATATACCACCTACCAAGAAATGACAAGGTGGTAGATTGGACTAAATGATTAGTATTCAATGTGTCCAATGTATGTACCACCTACCAAGAATTGACGGTTCAACTCCAGAATAGGTCAATATAGTTCCATCGTGGTGGGTTTTGTCATTGCCAACGAGTAGAATTGGTCGACAATCAGGGTTGTAGACATTGTCGACGAGTAGAATCGGTCGACACTCAGGGTTGTAGACATTGTCGACGAGTAGAATCGGTCGATATTTAGGATTGTAGACATTGTCGACGTGTAAAATCCGTCAACGATTAGAATCAGTCCTATATAGTCCAGGCGGATTAATTTCAAACACCAGTCCGATGTGATTAGATTCTGCACGGATCCACTTTTACGTGTTCTGGAGTTGAGCCGCATTTAGTCCAATCTACCACCTTGTCATTTCTTGGTAGGTGGTAAATACATTGGATTCATTGAATACTTATCATTAAGTCCAATCTGCCACTTTGTCATTTCTTGGTAGGTTGTAAATGCATTCTAATTTGAATGATTGGATTCTGAACTTTTGTTGGTAGGAATATTGGAGAAGCGAAAGCTTTTCTCATTGAAAAAAGCTTATGAGGATGACTTAGAGTGGGTCAAAGAAAATCGTCTGAGAAATGAAGAAACGGAAGCTGGGGAGGTTGTTGGAACATCAGCTCACAAGGAGGAAGTTGCTGATACATCAGATTATGCTGAGGAGGTTATCGAAACATCAGATTGTACTGAAGAGGTTACCAATACATCAGATCATTCTAAGGAGGTTAACGATACATCAGATCGCAGTAGAGAGGTTACCGAAACATCAGATCACACTGAAGAGGTGAATCAACGCGTGTATGGCTGTAGACGGAATCCAGTTATTTTGGGAAGTTTTGAAGACGCAAGTTCATTGGATATTATATATGGCCATGAGGGGGCATTGAATAATACAATATCTTAGTATTTCTATATTACATTTGTAGCAATACATATTTCGTTACCACAATCAATTGCAAAGTTATAGCTCATGACATCGTCTATGATTATGGTGAGTTTTAAGGAAATACGTTATTCTATATGGTCACTAGGGGGCGTTGAATAGTAGAATAACTTAGTATTTCAATATTAAATTGGTAACGAGGCATATTTTGTTACCACAATCAATAACAAAATCATAGCTGCTGACATGTTTTATGATTGTGGTGAGTTTCAAGGTCATTGGTTTTTGTATATGGTCACTAGGGGGCGTTGAATTTGAAATTGTTAGATGATTGAGCATTTGAAACCACTTCCCAAGTGGGCATGGTGTTCCTGGACCCCTAGTTTAGCCTACTTGGCACCGAAATAGAGACGAACTCTCGTAAAAAGATGTTATTCAATGAGGACTCCATGCCACCAGCTATCCCGCTGGATGGCGAGCGTATCAGTGTGACAACCCTGTCAAAATCTATTTCATTTTCAATGAACTTTCTTTTTAGATTTTTAGCCTCCCTCATCAGAAATTAAGCTAATCACTCCTCTTGATAAACTCAGATGATCTTCAGGTTCATGTAGCAGGTGGATTTTACCAATCATCATTCAAAGAATTTGAGAAATAATGTATAGATTTTAATTAAATCTGAGAAGAAATCCGGGAGTATTGTCTGAATGCACACTAGTGAGCCTGGTGGGTCCTTGCCACAAGTGGAATCCTCGATTGCCACAGTCGAACGTAGAGTCCTCATTGAATTCCAATGGCGAGAATGGCCCTGATATGGACTAAGGATAGGGATAACCTGTGTATGAAGGCATTTATTAATACAGATAGTGAAAATTCTTTTGATTCAGTAGGTCTAGGTGGTACTTGTGTTCTAGATACACGTAGGAATAGGATTTTATTTGAAGTAAATAATACAAAAATTGTTTCTCAATCGTTGCATAGACCGATTCTGAAGAAGTGGAGAACACAAACATCAGACATCATCATTTGTGCAGTCTGAGGTGCCAAGGGGTCACCCAGATTAAGCATTACCCCACCAGTACGATATTGTTCATGGTCAACTTCTATATATCTGTACCATATTTCTATGAAATATTTTGTTCGAAAAAATTTCTGAAGTCATCATATAGAAAAGAAGTGTTGTTATCTATTTCTGTGCTATCAATCACATGAGTGAGACTATGTATAGCATGCACACTCAGCGACAGCACTCTCATACATTGTATATTGTGCCTACTCTGATATTGATTTTTAAACAAGGGAGGCGTTGTTTATCAAATTAGAAAAGCTATCCTTAAACTTGCAATTTTTTCAAAATGTCTTTTGTTAACCCATCGTGTTTTGGTCATTGCCATGTAATCTTTTGCTATTTAACCCTTTCAGTGCTGACTAATTAATACCCTATAGTGCTGGAGATAATTTGAAAATTCCAAAAAATTCCACCCTAGTGTGCTGAACAACGGGAATACCACTATAGTGCGTCTACACTGCAATGCGGTGTATCGTTAGTTACTAGTATTTCACTATGTTTGACACTTGCTGCCATTTTTCAATAGAGATAATTACAAATTACTAATTACATCAATACACCGCAGTGCGGTGTACTAGCAAAATCCATCACTGATTTATACACCGCACTGCGGTGTAGACGCACTGAAAGGGTTAAGCGCCACTATTGACCTGTTTCTGTAAACATATATAATAACATACTGTAGTTTTGCATTATTTGTGGCATATCATGTTGAAAGCAAAAAGTCTAAGCATTTTGGGTTAACATGTACCCTTCTCAAAAGTAGTCACCTCATGGTGTATAACAACAGTACATTATGATATAACGTTAGACTTATTGCTTTCAACATGATACATGAAAAATGAAACTGAACATCTATGAATTTTTAGCCCACTCAGGACTTGAGTCCCAGCAGGCTATTGCATTCACTTTTTGTAGGTTGTCCGTCTGTCATAGCATCCGTCCGCTTGACTGCAGATAGAATCAAATTTTTGATTGGTTTCATCATTAGACAAACCCATCTATGGCATCGTCGTCATGACAGTGTGTGTGTGTGTGTGTCTGCCTGTCTGTCTGGATGTTTCTTTATGACAAGATTTAAGCTGTTTTTTGTGGACCGATAATTCTGTCAATTGACACATATATAATGTACTTGGTCTAGATGGTGTAACTTGGTTTATATTTAATTCTGATGTTTATATGTGCTCAAATTTGGTTGAAATATAATCGACGGTACTCCTTAGTTCAAGCCGCTGTAGCGCATTGCTACGGCGACTCTCAATACACTTGCTGTGTGTGTAACACAACACGTACATAGAGATATTGATTGTATAGCGCGCGCGATAATCAGCGCTAATGCCGAGTGACTCGGGAGTGCTCCGGACACATCTACACAGTGAATTCTAAATTATAGAACTGGTGGAATTCGGATAAGGCCGGATCATCCTTTGCAGTTTCAGACGGTCACTACTCTTTGCCATAAAAAATAGCCAGCTGAGATTTTAGCCTGGTTGCTATCACTCATTAACCTCGACTTTTATGAGTACGGGAGCTTCAATCACAGTCGCAAGAAATATTGACGACAAAGTCGAAGTTTTATTACATGTTCCACAAAACAAACGAGGCATTCTGATGAATATAGTTCATTTTGTTTAAAAAAACTTATCATTTTAACACCGACATGATGTCAGCGCAGCACCTGGTATTAGCGCACACCCACCAGCGTTTCGCCGCAGTGATAACAACACCACACGCAGTATATGGAGATCCGTAGTCTGAGCAACGCTGAAAACTATTAAGTAATTTAAGATGGTATAAGGTGTCATTTATTGAACTCATTTTTATGTCTTTACATTTGCAATCATGTTTGGAGCCCGATTATCTGTATTTAGTTTGCAACACTGATGATTTTGATATTGTTTATACTTACTGCACGACACAAGTCGATATAATTGTCAGCAATATCGCATTAACCGTTTATGTATCAATATTACACGTTGTAATACATAACGTTTCCCATGGAGCAGTGTTTTTACCGCGTACAGAGACATGTATCAACAGACCCACATTTAAATTGTGGAATGTTCTTGCGAAGACGTGGTGTCACATTTAAAAACGTTTTTTTGGCCTAAATTGCTTTTCTATTAAAAGATACCATATCATGAAACTATTGAAAGCCACATTCAGTATATGAACTTGATTTCAACAGTTACCGGTCGGCTTGGTTTAATATGTGCTGCCCTGAAATTTGAAAAACTTATATAGAAGCTTCTGATTTAGTTACTGTCCCGAATCGAGTTTATGCTAAAGTTTTAGTTGTTTTATGGCATTGTCTCATGTGATCAAAAATTGTCAAGTGCCCATAATTAATCTTGCGTAACTGTCGTTCTTCCACTGGTGTAAATTGTTTTCCTGTTCCACTTGGTCAATCGTTGGACTAGCTATAGGCCCTCAGGGTACAGCTAGTAGTTGGTCTTAAGGTTCAGTCTTTGAACAGCTTCAAAACACTTGAATCGTGGATGTGAAGCTTGTACCCCATGTACTGCATGGCCAATTTAATTGGCCTACGTCGGTTCATGGCGATTGTGCCAAGAGCAGACTGTATCCGGTGGTTATGGTAAGAATGTATACTGACGTATTGCCTTAAGAAAGTCTATCCCAGTAGTTATGACCGCGGTGCATCAAAGAGTTGTTACACCAACATATTGGGATCCCTGTGGTTTCTATCGCTCAGCCTTATGAGTAATTGGAGTCAAGCGACTACGGTACTGCATTCGAGAGTGAATAATATACCATCAACTGGCCATTCATTAAAATTCCAATTTTTATAATTTTACAAAATCCTTTCTTGAATTTTTAGTTTAATTTTGGGAATAATCATGTCACGTGGCAAATTCAATCTGATTGATTTTGTGCATCTATAAACTCTTCAGAGTGTGAGCATATATAATCTGGAATTATCTCATGAGTCGAGTGCTGTTGTTTTGCTTGAAACACCGTCTAAATATAATCTTTCAACTTGGAAATTGCTTTTGACACCTCAAATAATGTTAACACTGACTTCAGCATCCAGCGAAAATATTCACTCTTGAATGCAACAAGACTTCAAAGCTGAATTTCCATTGCTTATTACTTCATTTTCTTGGATTAAGTGTGGAAAAGTTTTGCTCTTTATTCACTCTTGCCTGTTAGCAGCGAAGAAGCGATGCTCAGTGTGAGTTTGAACACTTAAAGCTGTCAGTATCAATTAAATTGTTGTTGATACTGGCTCTTTGAGAGTGAAATGCCGCAGTCATAACCACTGGGATAGACTTTAGTATGCATTAAACATGCACCGCATCATAAAGTTCCATTCACTTTTGAAGTTCAAAGTCAATACTGAAACCCATCATAGAAAGTTTCTTTCTGGGTTTGGGAAGTATTAAGTCTTTTCGTGCGGATGGTGTGCTAAGCACGCTACGCCCAGACAGTTCAAGTGGGTGGGGGTTGTAGTTAACACACAAAATCAAGCGCTGCACTCCTTATTGCTGGCTGCCTTTAGCAACACTACACACATGCTAGGAATAATAATAGCGATTGAGTCGCTTAGTATCAGCCGCGTGGTGATGATGTATGTACACGTGCTCTATCAAGTTCAGTATATGTCAAGTATCAGGCTTTTACAATAACAACTAACTAATATAGCTGCAAAGCAGCGATGACGGGTTTTCTGCAAAGCCATTCAGGATGATGGGAATTGTAGTAAATTGAAATACCGATACATAGAACAAAATGCATTGACAGATTCGAACCTAATATGCAACCATTGTGTAAATGTCAAATGTGATTCAGCTTTGAAACCGATCATATGCGGACGTACAATCAACAATTATGAATTTATTCGACCAGGCATTTATTTTGGCATTCGAACGTCATGATCCTGTAATATCACCACGCTTAAAATGGATCTGTCCTATTAAGAACTCATCTTAAGCACCTGCTGAGTAAATAGATCGAGTAAATTTGCAGATAAGAACGTATTATGATTTGGAATAGATTTAAGAAGTTAATCTTTTTATTGAAATATATGAATAAATACATATATTGTAGTGTATTTCCAATCAATAAATTATGAATTGATTTGGTCTGGGTCTCGACCGATGTTGATTTCGGCCCTTATGTTTTACAAATTCCATACTGATAAACAATTTATGTCTGCAACATGTGTGTAAATATCAAACCTATTCCACTAGTTGCGTGTGTTTCTTAATAAACGGGAGAGTCACTCTTGATCTTAGTCATTAGAAAAATAATGTACATTTAGTTATAGAAATTCATTACCTTTTTGAAAATTCTATAATAATATTTGTTCTGTCCTAATTTTTGTTACTGCATGAACCAATGATATGCTTCGTAAATATGATGTAAAATAAATTTGAATATGAATTAAATTTGAATACGAGGATCAAGCATAACTTGTGTTTTTTCCACTTGTCTTACTAGTCTCTCCTTAACAGTTCCAGAGTTTCAATTACAATCAAATCCAAATTGGCTAAAAAGTAGATAGGACTAAATGAAATGAACTGTTAGTCACTGCAAACCTATTCCAGTGTTATGCCGATCGTGTTGAATCACTTTAATTGAGCTGAAAGAATCAGATCTTCTATGGTGCAACATCGGTCGAAGAGTGATATCTTGGTGTTGACTGTCCCTGACCATTTAACTTCATGTGTTTGACATTGGAATCAGGATCATACCCATGTGAACTGCAAAATATTCATACTACATGAAAACCTACAGTATATACAGTAATCAAACTTTCACCAATTTTTTTATATTTGAATGAACGTTAGGCTTATTTCAGTATTCTAACGCAGGAAATAAAAAGCCCAATCAATAGGCCCTATTCCCATTGGTACAATTGTATAATGCGTACAGCTGTACGGTACATTTATCAGTCAAGGAGAAATCGGTATACTTAACCTACGTACAGCAAAATGTACAGGCCTACATCATGATTTCTGTTATACAAGCCGTGACCACATGAATGTTTGGATCTAGGCATGAATATAAATGTCAGCAGGTCAGACAAGGCCTTAGCAAAATTTAATCGCAGGGATCAAATCAATTAGCCTTTCTGCGTGTGAATACTTCACTGTATTGTTTGAACAATATCGAGTGAATAGCGCATAGACTGATTTAGACTTTGGGATAGTCCTGATCAAATCCTATCCATGTGATAACGGTACCAGTTATAGTAACATCAGTGTAGGGCCGACGAGAGGGAAAAAGTTGTGTTTGTAGTACGAAGGCATGAAAAAAATTCCAGCAGTAGTCTAGTGATTTACCCACTGAGCCACAGAACATAACTGCAGGGTGGATGAAAGTTCATTTACAAATAGCCTCACCTAACCCAAAACCTATTCTTTCATGCATGCGCGTATGTAGATTATAGGAACTCAAGTACTGCGTTTGGAACTCCCGTACGATAAACCTGTGGAGATCACCGTACAGTCACGTACGCATAACAACTCTGTACGTAAAATGGTATTGGCTACTATATAATAGGCCTATAGACAAATAAATACCGGTAGGTATTTATTTGTCTATAGGCCTATTATATAGTAGCCAATTTTAACTTCTATATAAACTATCTTAACTTCCACTCTTCACAACTGAACCAACTGACCTACCAGTATATTTCAGTCCCAATACGCACCAACCAGCACAGGCCTGACACTGTTTGTCAAATGTGTGTTTCGTGGTAGGCTATCGTAATCACCTGATACTTGTCTGTCATTTGTCGAACGTAATTCTAGTAGCCACCCGCGACTCAACGACCTTGAATAAACTTGATCAATTCAAAATCTATTTATTGACACTTATTGTTACATGAACAGATCAGTAATATACTTAAATAAAATAACCAGAATAACGAGAAATAAAAAATTTTAAAGAGGTAACAGATAAATGCCCGTAAACCTGTTGGACACGCAAACACCAGACTCGCAAACTCTTGGACTTGGACCCGCTTGGCATTGAATTCATAAATTGACTTTGAAATTGATTGTGGAGAAGAGAGGGAATAATTCAATAGCTCTTCCTCAAAAAGTAGAGAGAAATCTCGGAAAGAAAATACAACATGGCTACTAAGGGAACTGGGCCAAATCTCCGATGTCAACGGCTCGACAGTGGCTTTATAACGTGGATCTATCAAAATTCCTATGCAGTATCTGGAGATTCGAGTGAGCTGAAGGATATCATACGAATTGTATCGGCAAAAGCGGTAAGGTAAGGAAGCCTTTACACTTTTAACAAAGACTGTGTGGAAAAGGGAAAAAAAATAATAGTTATCACGCGAATCTCAATAGGGTTTTCTGTGAAGAAACAAAACCCTAATAACTTCCAGATAGCAACCGCAGATAGTAATGATTGACATCGCAGTTGTTTTGAAATTGAAAGCAATGTCATCTTCCCCCAGTTACTGGTAGTCTGGTTTCAGTAACACAAACAGGATCATACATTTCAGGGGCAGTCTGACCTTGAGATTTTGACCCTCATTGTGACCCCAGGGGCCCAAAACATGAATCTATGACCAGGAACTGCGTGTTTAATAAAATGGGCATCCAAGATCAGTTAATGTCTGCTTTATATTATCGCATGGCCAATTACTGAAAAAAACAGCCTATTCTTGTACGATCGAACCCAGTGTGACCCCTCTTCGTTACCCCCATCACACCCCTGAGGAAAAAATTTTTTTTCAAGTATAGATTTCTAGATAGAGTTAGACTGAAATAGAAAATATATAGTCTTATAATGTTTCATTAAGCTGAAAGCCCTCAGAAATGCTCAATCATGAGATTTAAATAATGGCTAAAATTAATCTTCTACATGTTCTATGATTGTGGTGGGTTTCAAGGACATTGTTGTGATGTTGAGTGTCCCAAGAATTACCGACCAGTGTCTAATCTGCATTTCATATCAATAGTGATGGAGCGAGTAGTAGCTTATCAGCTTAATCAACATCTTCAAAATAATGGTTTACATGAGGTTTACCAGTCGGCTTATAAGTCAGGTTGTAGTACAGAGACTGCTCTTGTACGTGTTCAGAATGATATTTTGATGTCAATTGAACAGGGTATGGTTGTTGGGCTGGTTATGCTCGATTTGAGCGCCTTTGACACTATTGACCATGATCCTCGTGTTAAACACCGAATTGGTCTGTTAGGTACTTGCTACCAATGGTTAGAATCTTACATTACTGATCGCTATCAAACTGTTTGTATAGGTGACTCTAAGTCTGAACCATTTTACTCAAATTTGGTGTACCGCAGGGGTCTGTTTTAGGTCCCCTGCTGTACACCATTTACGTTCTTCCTATTGGCGATATCATAAGGAAATTCAATTTAGATTTTCATTTTTATGCAGATGATTCACAGTTGTATATCAGGATAAAACCAAAAGTTAACGAATTGGTGTCCAAAAATACACTCCAACTTTGCTATACTGAACTTAAACATTGGATGGATTTAAACTTTCTTCAGGCAAACGGTGACAAAACTGAGTTCTCCCTAATTGGCTCTCCATCACAGCTTACTAAGCTTCGCACATTGATCTCAATCTTGATGATGCTATAATTACTTCATCTCACTCCTTACGTAATCTCGGCGTCATTTTTGATCAGAACATGTCCATGGTAAAACATGTAAACCACTTTTGCTCTGTAGCTTTCTATCACCTTAGAAACATTAGTAAGATCAGACAGTTTTTGAATCAAGGAATTACTGAACGCCTTATTCACGCTTTCGTGACAACTCGCCTTGACTATTGCAACTCTTTACTCTTTGGCCTCCCTGACAACATTACATAGATAAATTACAACGAGTTCAAAATTCTACTGCCCGGATCCTGACTCGAAACTCAAAATTTTGTCACATAACACCAATTCTATACGATCTGCATTGGCTTCCAATCAAATACCGCATCCAATTTAAGATCTTGATTCTTACTTATAAATCCTTGAATGGTCAGGCCCCACAATATTTGAAATCATTAGTGCAATACAAGGCATCCTCTAGAGTGTTAAGATCAAACAGTCAATCACTTCTAGTCATCCTTCGTGTCAATCTAGTCTCTGCGGGTCACAGGCCCTTTTCTTACTCCGCCCCACTACTTTGGAACTCCTTACCAGATGCGATTAAATCTAGTCCTTCTACTGATGTTTTTAAATTGCAACTTAAAACCCATTTGTTCACTAAAGCTTTTAACTAATGATGTAAATTGTTTTTTTTATCTTTGTGTTTAAATTGTGTTTTTATATTGTAAAGCCAATGAGCATATTTTATATGGATTTTAGGCTCAATAAATTATTATTATTATTATTGTTTATTCCATGTGGTCATCAGGGAGCATTGAATAGTAGTATTTCCATATTATATTGGTACTTTTTTGGGCATATTTTGTTATCACGATTGCGAAATTGTAGCTTGTGACATGTTCTATGATTGTAGTGAATTTCAAGGTCATTGGTTCTTGTATATGGTCACCAGTGAGCGTTGAATGTTGAAATTGTTAGATTGTTGAGCATATGAAACTACTTCCCCAGTGCGCATGGTATGCCTGGACCCCTAGTTTATTTTCAATTATTTAAACTCTCCACCAAGGATTCATCACCATTGTGCTTGTGTTTATCAACCTCTTACACATCGTCAATCAACCCAAACTAATTTATAAATAAAGGGCCTCGGCTTAATTGGTGAAGCTTTAAGAAATCCATGTATTTCCAGCTCAAAAACTGCCAGCCCCTAATTGGCCCGAATATAGGGTAGATCAGATCTCTAATCAAAGATCAGATGATGCAAGATATCAAGTTTAGATATGAACTTGTGTTGTATTATGTGCTATTATGTTACAGAGTGATCATGTGAGTAACCTTGACAGTGAGAATGAAGTTCCACCTGATGACTGTCCTCTCAAACTAGCAGCTAGTAAGAATATTCCTGGATTATCATTTCGGGTGTGTACCTTATCTGAAGAATTAGTCACTGAGGAAAGAAATTCATTTTAATCTTGGGAGTATTTAATGTCTTTTGTAGCAACGAGTTTGTTATTTGCAAATGATTGAACGCGAGCTGAAAAACAATTTCACGGCCTATCATGGCGCCAACACTGCTCGCATGGAGTCTGTGGATTATGAGCCGCATTGTTGTGGAATTGAACTTGAGTATGAAATATTCAGATCGAATTGTATACTGGCTTTATATCGGAATAACATTGTCAAGAAGGTGGCTGAGATAAAGAAATTTACTGCATCATGTGAATTGCATAACTCACTCGTGCAAAGACCAGTTCAAGAGTCAATATTCAGTACTAAAACGGATAGGGCCATAGTTTTGACTGCTGAAAAATTGTCACCTTCATTGGATAAACATTCCGAAAATTCTCCTTACGTGGTTGGAACTAACAATGAAATAAATAAATCGTGCAGACAAAATGGATCACCAGAAGCTGAGATCAGCAGTTGGAGTCATTCAGCTTCATCGACTTCCCTTGATATTTCTCAGGGCATAAATGATACTGAGTGTTTGATGGCTCCGCAACCTTCAGCACTTAATGTTATTGATACTGCATGTAGTGTTGGTGATAGTTTCACTGAACGAATTTTAACTGATAATCATACAACAAAACATTTCTCGCAAACAGTTTCAAAACTTCAGTATTTTTTCGATTCTGGTGGAAACTCCATGGCAGTGGCAAATTCAGATCTATCTGATAATGCGGCAAGTAGAAGTCGTTCCCCGGCATCTCATTCACTTTCGGATTTTACTTTGCCATCAACAATGCATAAAGATGGCACACTGATTCCACCACAGATGGACCGGTCAAAACGTTTAGAAGAATTAGAGAAAGAAGTGCAACAGACAAACTACAAATATGAGGTTCAACAGAGAATAATCCCTAAGATAACATATTTCTTTGAAAAGATGGCTGGAGTGTAAGTAGTTGCTCACATACTAATAGCACCAAAAATAACACATGTATGAATAATCTGAATTTCTCTTCAATTTGATAATACAGCTGTCACTGTGTTTTCTGACCCACCACTCTAAGGGATTGATGCACTTTTGATATCAAATCTCTGTCCCATCCTGAACCAATTAAAACCCCATAGTTTGGCTGATATAAAATTTACGTCACTTAACAAATGTGACATCAGTGATTTTTGTTGACGTAGCTGTTTTTCTCTTCGCTAAAGTATGACATAGTGATCCTTGTATTATTGTTTTTGTCAAGATGAAATCTTGTTATTAATCTGATGTAAAATAATACTTGCCACGCAGGAATAACCAATTATGAGTAGGTTACAAAATATAAATGATAGGGTGTCATAAGAAGTAGAAAGAATAAGAGGCAGAGAAATGCAGGAGGGAAATGAAAGCTGAAAACACATGGTATTGGGATAGGTGTAAACAGTCGCTATTTCCGCAGGTTGATTTTGATGAGTGAATGATGAAATTGGTGTTAGTGTTTAAGTCGAGCAAAGTTTGGCTACCAAAAAGGAGATAAAAAAGGAGATAACATTTTTCAGTTAACTTTAAGGAATTGAAATTATGAATAGGGGTAGCTACCATGTCTAAATGGTTCCTAATAGATAGGAGGGGAAGTTGGCTGCTTTATACACTGCAGAAAAAAATACTGTTGTTTGTTTTTGCGTTGAAGTTCAACCTTAATCTATCTATTTCCTCCTTCATACTTCGTTTTTCCCTGTTTTTAATTTGCATTGAACTAAGTCTGTTATTTCCAGTGACCCTGAAACTAACCTTGGTTTAAAAGTAGTCAGTTCAGAAAGATTTTTGATGTCTGGTGTATTGAATTCCACATCAAGTATAAAACATACCCATTTTCAAAAGACTGCTCGGAACTTACGCAACCGAGCAATTGTTCTGCTCGGTATACTGCTCAGGCATTCTGCTCGGGTTAATTGTATAGCGCTGCGCAAAGCAAGCTGCTCGGTAATCACTGCTCGAATTCTGCTCAGTTCTAATCATAAGGAGATCCGCGCAAATAGGAGCTGCTCAGAACTCTGCTCAGTTTCAATATGAACAAAAAGTCAGTATATGTTTTTATTTTTAGCCCACTTGGGACTTAAGTCCCAGCGGGCTATTGCATTCACTTTTCGTTTCGTCCGTATGTCCGTCAGCAGACGGAATCCAGTTATTTTGGGAAGTTTTGAAGACGCTTCAATGTAATGTCTTGATATTTTGGTTACACATGTATCTACCCTAGACACATCTTCAGCCCAAAAACTGGCCCTGTCAGAATCAAGATTGCCGACTGGCAGCCATTGTTGTTTGCCAAAATCAGCACTTTTTATACATTTTTGAGGTAAATTTTGAAGACCCTTTGATCAATAACCTTGATCTTTCGAATATATTTGAATCCCCCCAGGGCCCATAAGCATAACAAAAATTGGGTCGATGGGACTCAAGATGGCCATCCTATGACCTTTTTAGTCCCCAAAAATGTCAATTTTGGCCCGATTTCTGAGTCCTGTAGCTTCCTACTGGTTTGCCATTTCTCATTGCAATTGCTGATGGGTATTCTTTGGAAAGGGATGTCTTATACCTGAGATAGGTATTTGAAAGGCTGAATCCAAGAACATGTCTATCGCACTTATGAGCCAAAACGTCTACTTTTACTTAGTAGCTTCTTGAGAACAATAAGCAATTAACGATATCAGCTACTTTTCCAGTAGTATACATTTCAAAACAGTGACTCTGAAATAGTATTCCTTTCAATTCGGTTGGTTTTCTATAGTAGCTGTTTCGAAGAGTCTACTATTGAAAAGTGACCATTTTGAAACATCTGGTTTCGATAGTGCACACTAGCAGTAGAGATGACTGTAAAACCACCCGCCTGTTAACAGTGACTTTTTGATAGTAACTCCTACCATAGCAGCTACTCTCAAAACACATCGTTTCTAAAAGTCAACTATTGAAAAGTGACCATTTTGAGATCGCTTGCCAGATTCCCTGTTATGAATACACGGTAGCAACATATGCTTCAAATTTGCAGTGATACGTGACAATATAAATATACAGAAAACTCTACTCACGCTATAGTTTGGGGTATAGTTCCATTAAGAGTGACTCAGTTAAGATCCGAAGATATTGTAGATACTCTTTGAGGATGTGAAATGTAATGAGCGATTCCCAACTCTAACCAATAAAAGTCGAGATTGGAATTAAATTTGTTTACAAATTGTCAATAGTTATGTAGTTTTAAGATAAATCGAAATTTCCTTCTTTTCATGAATTCAATTTGAACAAATGCAGCTATTTTCAAGTATAGGTCTGCATTTATTTTTGATTTAAATTCTTAGATTAAAAGCACAATCATGAATTCAGGCTAACCTCTCATTATTGAAATGGTGATTTATTTTCAACGGGGGCTTGGATGTCTTTGCATCTTAAATTAAGATGTGCATTTCGGAGTGTTCGAATTTCCCTGAATTCTAATTTCGCAAAATCATTGATTTTTTTTAAACAAAATGAAAGGCTGAATCCAAGAACATGTCTATCGCACTTTTGAGCCCAAACGTCTACTTCTACTTAGTAGCCACTTGAGAACAATAAGCAATTAACAATATCGGCTACTTTTCCAGTAGTATACATTTCAAAACAGTCACTCTGAAATAGTATTCCTTTCAATTCGGTTGGTTTTCTATAGTGGCTGTTTCGAAGAGTCTACTATTGAAAAGTGACCATTTTGAAACATCTGGTTTCGATAGCGCACACTAGCAGTGGAAGTGACTTCAAAATGGTCACTTTTCAATAGTAGACTCTTCGAAACAGCCACTAAAGAAAACCAACATAATTGAAAGGAATACTATTTCAGAGTGACTGTTTTGAAATGTATACTACTGGAAAAGTAGCCGATATCGTTAATTGCTTATTGTTCTCAAGTGGCTACTAAGTAAAAGTAGGCTCAAAAGTGCGATAGACATGTTCTTAGATTCAGCCTGTCAAATATGCTTTATTCATGTGGATTTTAAAAATTCTAAGAGAGCCCATATTTGATCGAATTTAATAGAAGAAACTTTGTTTGGTATTCAAGATTTCATTTGGATTACGGTAACAGCCTGTGGTGATCATCCCTGGGGTCATGAATGAAGAAATCCCGTAATAGAATTTTAAATATGATAAAATTAGTTAAGGAGAAACCGCAACGTTTTGACTGTTGACTAACAGCCATCATCAGGTGGAATGTAGGCATTCCTAGTGAGAAGGGCTTTTAGTCAGATGGCTGTCAGTCAGCAGCCGAAACGTTGTGGTTCAACTTTAATAAGTTTCATGATACAAAATTCTATTGTGGAATTTCTTCATTTATCTACAGTTAACACGGTTTAGAGTATTTTATTCGACTTCTTCGGGTCCTGTAGCCGTTTAGATCGAAAATTATTTTGTTTGTCGCTATGAGAGGGATTCCCTGTATATCTGCACCTTAAAGGGGTACCCTTGTTGGTTCTGGCCCGCATTCGCTTCTAAATTCAAGTATTGGTAACGTTGGTTTACGATAATTTGAGAAAAAGAGTTTAGTTGGAGAAAACTGATGATTATCTTATAATTCAGCGATTCATTGGTTCATCGATTCGTAAAAATAAAATAAAGTCTCATAGAGATATTGCGGTACTAAGTTTATTACTATTAAGAGAGGTAATTACTTTTGGTTCATGGTCTTTAGGTGGTTAGTGCAGTTAGTTCATTCGTTCATCAATCACTGTCCAGTTAGCCAGTGTAATTGACCTGCTGACCGATAGCTGCTGCTGAGTTTTTGATAACCTATATAAACAATTTACTCAACAAAGTAGGAAAGTATGTGAAACTGAAATTACAGCCTATCACATTTCTTTCTTTTCTTAAGCCAAACGAAGTTTTCTCTATCACATGAAATTGCTGATTTCAAAATTACGTGAACATCTCAACACTCAACTCTTATACGCTAATTCTTTGATCTTTCATAATAGTTGGTAATTTGATCTCTATGAATTTATTGATATGGTTTTAGATCCGAAACACAGCTGGAAGAGCCAGTTCTTACTTTTTCCGATGACAATTTGATTCCTGACACTAGTGCAAGTCCTCTAAAAGATGAAGACCTGGTAAGCCTCGCAATGGTTATTGGTTATTATATTGCCTTAATGATTTGCAGAAATTGTTTCAATGTTTTTCTAACAGAAATCAGTAGGACCACCAAAGAAGAAACAAAAATTAGACTCAGACAACGATGTGAAGGCTAAAAAGAAAGATCGATATCTGGAACCTCGTCCAAATGGTCACAAATTCATTGCAGATCATGTTGTGAAATACCTCACTCCATATTATAAGGAAAAGAAATTTTCTTCCAAGGTAATGACTGCTGCCGGAATATCATCAGCGTTTTTGAGCAAATTTCTTACGAATCTATTATTGCATAAGATTTAGGTGTTTTAAGTAACTTAAATCAAAAATAAACTTCTTGGAAAGTTTTGAAATTCTTTGATGTAGTCAATGAATACATTTTGTTTTGATTATATTAATACATAAGAAGATTTGCACAATGATATAGATTATACATCACATAAAGTTTGTAAGGTGAATTAGATCAGTATGGTAGATGAAGATACCCAGAGAAATAACTAAGAAGAACAAAGATTGTAATCGTCCAATGTAGATGGCATGAAGATCTGGTTATAGTATAGAAATTGTTCTTAAGGCTTCTACCTAGACAACTCCATACTGTAAAAGCGTTTGGTTTGTTGGTTTCCAAATACAGTCACAGTTGGTCTTTTGCAACTAAATAACACTATGTTAAAACAATTCTGGGGTTGGAAATTTTTTGGGAGAGGAAACATGGAGGCAAGATATTGTTTCAATTTTCAATCCGATACAGTTTTCTGTTTTTCATTTTTCTGCAAAAAAGTTTTGTAGAAGAGAGTCACAGAAAAAAATTAGGCTGACATCGAAAAAGTGCTGTGAGAAAAATTTTTGTCTTTTGGTTTTTAACTTCGAGCGAGCGCGAAAGTTGTTCATGACAGCCCGGAGGTTAAAATAGTCAATGGCACGCCCTATCTGCGATTAACCGTTTTGGCTCGAAAATGGGACCCCAGATTTTTTTTATGAGATTTTTGCTCCTAGCTCCCTAACCGTTGGAGATAGAATCAAGGTTGCAGTGTGTGATCAGTAGCCCTTTACAAGACGATTGTATTGATGTGTGATATAACTGTGAAACTCATACGGTTCTCAAGTAGCGCCACCTACAACATCCTGGATAACACATTTTCATCTATGTTGAACATATCGTATAAATGGATTTCTATAAAAATACACATACTAATTGTTACTAAATACAACGAATCCCCCGGATAATTAGTTCCGTACTTTTAACCACTAGGGGGCCTAAATTTTGAAAACTCATTTCAGCAATCGTTTTTCTGTCTGTTTATTATGAAAATCACAAAACTTGGTATTAGTACATTGACATGTGTGAAATATGCCAACCTGCAAAATTAGTTCATACAACTGCCACCAGGGGACCGTGAAAACAACGATTTTTGCCCCTAGCTGCTCTACCATTGGCTATAGAATCGTGGTTGCAATGTATTGTTAGTAGCCTTTTACAAGACACTTGTAGAACAGTTTGGCAGTCCTTATTCAAGTTTCTTGTGCGAATCGTGGGGCGGCTTCTACGAACTGTCTTAAGAACTGGTCTGGCGGTAGGGCAGTGAGTTGTCCTTCCGCCACACTCTGTACATGAGTAGTACTACTCGCATGGTTCGTTCTGTGAAGAATGTCTTAATCCATTGATGAATCTAGCCACAGATACTGTACTTTTCGAGCTTAAACAGTATCCCTGGTGGGGCACAGTATCAAACGCTTTACTAATTAAGTCCAAGACCACGGCATCTACTAGTTTTCGAGAGTTGTGATGCTTGAAGAAGTCGTGTGCCATTGTGATAAGCTGGGTTTCGCACGAATATCTTGCCTTAATGCCGTGGTTAAGTGGTGATAGGTTGTTGTGGTAATTAAAGTGACACAGCATATGTCAGCATACTAACTGTCTTAAGAACTGGTCTGGCGGTAGGGCAGTGAGTTGTCCTTCCGCCACACTCTGTACATGAGTAGTACTACTCGCATGGTTCGTTCTGTGAGGAATGTCTTAATCCATTGATGAATCTAGCCACAGATACCGTACTTTTCAAGCTTAAACAGTATCCCTGGTGGGGCACAGTATCAAACGCTTTACTAATTAAGTCCAAGACCACGGCATCTACTAGTTTTCGAAAGTTGTGATGCTTGAAGAAGTCGTGTGCCATTGTGATAAGCTGGGTTTCGCACGAATATCCTGCCTTAATGCCGTGGTTAAGTGGTGATAGGTTGTTGTGGTAATTAAAGTGACACAGCATATGTCAGCATACTATGTGCTCTAGTAGTTTGCAGCGAACTGATGTTAATGATATTGGGCGGTATTTCTCCGGTGGGTGGCGGTCCCAAAGACACATGTGACATTGGCTTAACGCCAGGCGTCTGGCAGTTTACCGGTATCCAAAGAACGCTGGTAGATTTGTGTGAGAATTGGTCCGATACTTGTAGCATGAGTTATGTCCTCCAGGCCTTGCATTCCCACTCCAGAATGTTTTTATGGATTCCATTGCATGTGATTCCTTCCATTGTGGTTGGCTCAACTAGAAGCTTCACTGAAAACGGAGAGAGTTCCTTGATGCGCCTAAACAGTATGCTCGACTCCCACGAAAATGTAACTTTTATCCTAGTCGGACATGAAGTCTAGTGTTAAAACATCGACCACTGTTTTCCTCTTATTTTCCTCCCATTGAATGTTTTGTCATGGCTTTTTGCCGCCATTCCAACTTCTGAAAAGTAATAGTTAAAGACACTCAGTATATAAGACATTTCTGCTTACATAATGCAGTGAATTAAAGATCTGTAATTGCTGGGCTGATAAGCGCAGAACTTTCCAGGGGATACAATGATATTGTGTGATGGAAAACAAGTTTGAAAAACGTTATTATTGAACTGGAATCAGACTATTGTGCCGTGGTAGTGCAAACCATGGACCTTTAAGACAATTTTTTAGAATTGGTTGACGTCTATGACGTCATGCCAATGCTGGCAAAATGGATCGAAAATAGAAGTTACGAAAAATAGCGCCGACTCTAGTCTTCTCATGTTCATAGTAATTTCAAATTGTCACTCCATTCACGTAAAACATTAGAAACACTCAAAATAATATTGTAATTATTCCCCACAACATAGCGTCGCCAGATTTCTGATTTGATGGTCCAAAAAGTTATTCTATCGCATTTTTCTCATTAGTTATCTGGTAGATGGGAGCGGGTAAAACAATCGCGTGGTGATATGTACGCATTGACATTGGCAGCAGAGAATGGGGAACGGCCTCTTTTGAATGGGAAAACATAAATTATGTACCTCCGATTTACAAATATTATAGTGTTTGAGTATTACTGTTATTCCGACTATAAGAAGCCATGGGATTAATTCTCAGCGTCAGAATACGTATTTCTAGAGCAGTGGAACGGCAGGCCTACTCATGACTGAAACCTGTATAGGTAAGTTATGTGATCGTGCGGGAATGCCGTGACTAAAGTTAAAACCATTTCATGATGACATGAAACATCAAACGGTTTAACGGGAACTGCAGTCAAAAAATTATGATTGGCCATTCATTTCTTCTCTTGTTGTTTAGCATAATGCTAGTTGTAATTTCCAATTCTTCCTAACTTTTATACAACGATTTTAATACTGTTATCAGCAGAATTTAGGGCAGATGAGAGCCGCCATATATGAATTCAAAAGTGAGGCATGTAAACATTGATGACGTATCCCGGCCCATCACACACTCCAGTGTGTACACAAATAGATCGAAACTCATCGAAGATCTCAGTTGAAAATTGCGATTAAAATACTCCTGCTGGGCTGCCAGTGGGGTCTTTACTTTTATTTATCCACTCACTGTGTGAAACATATCCAAATAATTGCTGATGTGGCATTATGCTGCACTTTAGAACTATTATTGGTGAAAACACTTTGAATAGCAGCAGTAACACATATTGCAGTGGGCCGAAATACGTCACAGCCGAGAGAAAAGAGTCTGCTACGTAGAGAAAATGGCGGCAGCCAGGCACTCTACAAAACGTTCTTTTTTGGATAAAGTATTAGATGAAATGTTTTTCTGCTGTTTTGAAAATGTATTTATAAAGGTTTCTAACACATATCGAAACAAAAAATTTTTCACTGCAGTTCCACTTAAACTCGAATGGTAGGCTACCACCATGATGCGATATAACCAATAAAGATAGATCATTTTATTCAATTTTACCAGAGTTGTTTATTGTAGGAAAATATCATTGTTAAGCAAGCCGAGAACATCGATGTTGTGTCATCAAACAGTTGACTGACGGTTTATTGTAAAATTCCATCGGTTCGCCGGCATTGCTCTCTTCTGTGCGACTTTTTGCATGTGTACGTTTGACCGGTTGATCTACGCATGCATCAGAGGATCTTGCAATTGCATTCCGAAAAATCGTTCTACTTTTGTTGTCATTATTCAGTAGGGCCTAACAGTTCATGCGAAAAATGGGTTTTTGTATCAAAATCTTGATTGATATATATATCTTGGCTGGGACATGATGGAAAACATCAGAATATACTAGTTTCGTCTTTTAAACAGAATCGCATTAATGAGGTTTAACAATACAAATAGCCGAGGCTAAATCGTTCAGCAGAAAAAACATTTATTTTCAGCATGAATAAAGATCGTACAGTAGACAAATTGACCTTTAAGTCTGTGGTCCTCCCAATCAACATCGACATAGAGCATTTGCCGGCAGATATAAAACATAATGACCACTTAATACCTTTCCACTGTATAATCTACCAATGCTTTAAGGCCCATGGGCCTCTTGTTGGTTTTTAGAGACCATGGACAAACCGATACATGTAATCACCATTCACACAAATTAACTTTATGTAGATCTCGATAAGAATATATTTTTCTATGTAACATCGCGTAATTCATTTGAAAAGGGAGATTAATCAAAGATGCCCAGAATAATATCTAACTAGAAAATTGTGAAAGAAAAGTCGATGTGAAAGAAAAAATTCATGGCTACTCTTTTTTGTATTTTGTATTTCGAATTGACATAAGAACGTGGATTTTGAAATAAATCATCGCAGATTGATTTGAACATTCATAGTCATAGATTCACAAAACACGTAACTTAAAAGTATTCCTCAAACTCTGATATAAATGTATATCAAGAACAAAATTTATTTTGTTACCAGAACAACGGGGTTGAGGTTTAATGTCTGATTCCAAATCTGAATACGATGACGATCCGTCCATTTTTTCCTCGTACAGAGCAAAAAGCTAATAGTTCAAATTCCTCGTAGCAACCGAATGACTTCGCTGAGAGAATGAGTGACCAACAGTCTACTCCTCCATATTTGTTCCTATAGCACAGAGGCTAGTAAACGCCCGCGGCTGTCATGCTGTTGAAAGCTCGTTGAGACCACAGGGAGTCCGTGGCTTTGAACACAAAATGTAGGCCATTGATTTTAAAATAAACCTTCCGGCTGACTCATGAATGCTGTTGCATCTCTGGTCATACTTTATACATCTCATGTTTGAAAAACAGAAATAGTTCGCTGAAGGTTCTTAAAAAACAGAAATAGTTCGCTGAAGGTTCTCACGTACTGTATGTTTATTTCGAACGCAAGTGATAGGATACCGTCATTGGTTTGGAGATGTCATTTTAGTAAATTTGAATGCAATGAAGTTTTCCAAAAATTGTATTTCATTTTAAATAAAAAAGAGCACGTTTCAGGAAAAACGGGAACTGGGGCCCTTTTCTGGCAACAAAGACATCATGTGTGCAATGTAAAAAATTCAAATAGGTTTTTTGTAGCCAGACGGGTATCTGACTTTAATTAATCCTCTGATAACTTCATGGTGGGAGTTCAGAGGAAGATTTGTCAAACGAATAAATACTTTAATCTTATTAATGCAAAGTGTGAATTTTCGCTTTTTAAAATATTTCCCTAAATTATTAGAAAATGCCGGTAGCAAGATGGTGGGGAAGTTTTTATCGTTGAATGGGCGAATCACAGCAGAGTGCACCTGTGATAAGGTGGAAATAGTTCCATGTGAAGGCAAAGCTTTTAAATGGTTGGACAATCGAGGGTGGTTTATCAACTTTTTTCAACTATTAGTGCTGCTATTTTCCCAATCAAATTGCTAGATTTCGATCGTTTCTCATAAGTCAACACTTGTAATTCAAGTGTGATTTTGATGTGTGTAGAGATACATCGTGACTAGCGTATTGAATGGCGGCGCCATGTTTAAGCTGTGTGTTGATCGTTGAATAGTGGAATTATAGGGTGGAATTGTTTTGATTGTATCCATACGAAGTTTATTAACAGTTAGTGTCAACAAATGGTCCATCACAGTCCCTCTAATTTATGTGGAGAGAAGCTCTCAACCGGCAAAACCGGTCTGTTATCGTTGGCCTATGTGACTGACCTTGCTTGAGCGTTCGCTGCCGGCACGCCGCTTATGAATAAAGTATTATATAACTGATTGTTAATGGCATACAAAAAATAAACGTTTAAAGAAAGGTACCTAGTGTCTGACATTCAAATGAAAAATTCCGGATTGATTCACCGCATAGTGCTTTCATAGTGAGCATTTTACTATAGGCCTATGAATCAATTAAGATGATTGACAGACGTGGGTGCGGTTGTATCAGCTGTTGAAGACGTTTGATGTAAACAATAATTTTAACCACGTGCGCGATGAAAACAGGGACATCAAACTAAGAAGCACTGAATTTTTTAATTACATGTTGGTTTGAATAGGCATCTGTACTGGTTTTTCAAAAAGTCGAATCTTAATTAACTCCTATTGCATAAGCTTAACCCAGACCC
This sequence comes from Tubulanus polymorphus, assembly GCF_964204645.1. Taxonomy (NCBI): domain Eukaryota; kingdom Metazoa; phylum Nemertea; class Palaeonemertea; order Tubulaniformes; family Tubulanidae; genus Tubulanus; species Tubulanus polymorphus. The sequence goes on along the minus strand of NC_134029.1, from coordinate 13,613,030 downwards.
TCAGGAATTGAATTGAATTCAACACAGTAATTCGCCTGTAATTTGCAATAAATATTTTTGAAAATGAGCTTGAAGATTGGGTCTTGGCTGCCATTGGGTGGCCATCTTAAATTTCTTGTTTGTACGATGCAGTCCGCAATTCTTGATAGATTTTCCACAAAATTTGGTGTGAGGATCAGGGTAGGTAAGCTATCCATGGCTTTTTGTATGTGGAGGTTATCGGCTTTCAAATATGGCCGCCAGGTCAGCCATCTTGAATTTCTAGCAGGGAACAGCCTTCAATTCTTGATGCATTTTCATGAAACTAGGTGTAATAATTTTGGTAGGTTATTTATTTATTGTGTCCACGCACAAATCTAAATGGAGCCCTTCCATTGCTGGGCACACAGCTTGGCGGTGGTGTTGTAGGCTGCCAGGTCTCGTCTAGAGCAGGGTTCTTCTAGGAGCGGACACTCGAGGAGGTGTTGCATAGTCTGGGGTTGGCCACAGTCACATGGATTGCTGTTCGGCGACAGGCCCCACTTAAACATCAGATCTCTACATCTGCCGACTCTTGCTCGCAGGCGGTTCAGACATGTCCATTCAGGACGGCATGACTCTGCCCCTGGAGGGAGGTTCTCCTGGATGGGCAGGCCCATTACGGTTTCTTCGGGGAGTCTATTGGCTCTGTCTGTCCACATCTCTAACCGTTCCTCGCTGGTACAAGCAGTGGCAGGCTCTATTTCGTGGAGGAAACTCTTCCTGGACTTCAGGCGTCTTCCAGCTGGCTTGTGGTTATACAGTGGATGACGTCTGTCTGTGACTTGTCGTTGCCGTTCGCACTTACTAGTTGCCGCTCTCCTGATATCTGGTGGTGCCATGCCTGACAGGATGTAGAGGCTGTTGGTGTTTGTTGGCTTCATGCAACCGGTGATCATTCGACACGAAGTGTTCAGCACTGTTAATTGGTGGAGGATATTGTTCCGTGTGCTGACCTTCGCTCTTGTCTTCTCAATATGTTTCTTGAAGGAAAGAGTCCTGTCTAAGGTGAATCCTAAGTACACCGGGAAGTGATGGTGCTCCAGATCTACTCCAGACCATTTAACTTTGAGTTTCCGATCAGCTTCATAGTTCCTGAGGTGGAAATCACTGACCTGGGTTTTTGTCTGGTTTGCGTTTAGATCATTTTCTTCATAGTATGGCGTGAGACTATCGAGTGCATTTGTCAGTGTCTCCTCAACTTCTTCAAAGGTGTTTTCCTGGGCCCCAATGGCTAGGTCGTCTGCAAATATGAAACGAGGTGTCTGTTCAGGAGTTGGCTGGTCATTTGTGTAGATATTGAAGAGCAACGGCGAGAGCACACTTCCTTGTGGCAGGCCATTTTTTATCCGTCTCCATCTACTTTTCTTCTTGTTTAGCTCGACATAGAACATTCTGTTTTCCAGCATACTTTCAATGAGCTCTGTAAGGCGGATGTTTTTGGTTATTGAGAGCACCTTGCTCAAGAGTCGTCTGTGGTTAACAGTGTCATATGCGGCAGTTAGGTCGACCAACACTACTCCCGTCACCATGCCTTTCTCAAAACCGTCTTCGATGTACTGGGCTAGATTGAGTACTTGGCTAGTTGTTGACTTTCCTGAGCGGAAACCTGCTTGCTCTGGGATGAGGTCATCATCAAGCTCTGGTGCCAATCTGTTGAGAATCAGGCATTCGAACAACTTCGTAGAGATGGCTAAGTAGTGAGATAGGTCTGTAGCTTTTGGGTTCTGAGGCATCCTTTCCTGTTTTCAGCAGGGCAACAACATGTGCTTTCTTCCAAGACTTGGGCAGTTTCTGTGTTCTGAGGCAGTAGTTGTAAAGATTGAGTAGCCAAGCTCTTGCTTTGGGTCCTAGTTGCTTGACCCGTTCGGTGGCAATATTGTCGAGACCCATAGCTTTTCCTGGTTTGAGGCTGGATATTCCTTTCTCAAGTTCCGCTGTGGTGAAAGGTACAGTGAATCCAGGGTCTTCATTTCTTAGAGTGTGTCTGTCCAGCTTTGGAGGTCTATGAATCTTCTTACTTTTAGCATTCAGGAGGAGTTGGTGGGCCACTTGGTTAGCAGTTACATTGGGTTGCTGTGGTGCTGGTTTTGGGTCTCCCCGAAGCTACTGTATGAATGACCATGCCTTCCTGCTGTTTCTCGCCAGATCTGTTGACTCAACCAGAGCGGACCAGCTATTTTGTCTGTCCTTGGAGACGGCTTCCATCACTCTCTGGCCAGCGTCTCGAGTTTCATCTGAGAACGGGTTGGCTTCAAACATGCTGACGTAGCTGTTGTAGAGTTCTGAAGTATCGTCGGACAGCCCTGATATATACTGGATTCTGCAGCCTCTCGGGATATTTTTCTTTCCGGCTGTCTGCAGAAGTGTAATAAACTTGTCATAGTTTGTTGCATTTGGTTCTATTTGGTTCACCTGTTTTTCAACATCGGTTGCGAAACCCTTTTTTTGAAACCCTTACCAATTTTGGTAGGTGAAATGTCTACTACTTATTGAACTACTTATATGAAAATTTAGTTCAAGTATGGCCACCAGGGTTGTCATCCATCTTGGATTTCTTTTCAGCACGAAGCCTACACCAATTCTTGATGCATTTTTTTATGTAGTGTGACTTTTGGGGCAGCAAAAATGAGCTCTTTTCATGTAAGGATATGTTAACAGAAAATGAACATTATCGCCACATAGCCATTTCTGAGTTTAAGATCCTTTTACTATCGAACTCAATCCCCCCCCCCCCCCCCCCGATGATTTCTGAAATCATTTATGCATACGTAACATTTTAAACAACAGGCTTACAGAAGAGAGATACTAAAACACATGTCGCCAATTGGTATCAAAAGTTGAAAATTGCGAAACAATAAGCACCAATCTGAAACCGAAAATATCCAGATTGCTGTCATAACGGATACTGTAGCTCTGCGTTTTATCGAATTCAATGCGGTTTGATCCGTGAATATAAACGCAATACGCCTCCGGATCGTACATATACCCATGCGACGGATTCATCATAAACGCAATGAGGAATACGTTTAAATATACCTAAAATGGATACGATTCCACGTGTCAGTGTGGAATACATGCAATGCGGATTCAATAATCCGGTCATCTCATATCGGTTCCTGAACTTCGCTGAAAAAGTTGAAACGGTGTAATGCTGAAAAGAAATGCTGAAATTTCAGGAAATTTCCGTAAAACGCTGAAATTTAGGGAATTTCCGAAAAACACTGAAATCGTGCTAGGAACCGACAATAGACGTTTTGAAATATTTTCCGGGCCGGGACAGCTGCCGACTCCTGAACCTTTGCTTTAGTCTCTACCTAATTTTTGGTTATAGAGACTTGCATAAACAGTATGCGTAGAGTATGAAAACCTATCAAAACCCTATCTCAACCGTTCAAGCCAACTTTAAACAGTATGCTGAATATTTCAAGAATGTGGTTTACTTCTACAAGACGTAAAAATCTTATTTCAAATGTATTTAAAATATGATTATGAGAGCCACTTTTCTTTTGTCAACACGTCACGCATGACTATGGGCGACTGTGGTATTCTCTGTTGGAGACTGGGGGTAAGTTGAATTTGATAGCTAGTTATAATGAAGATGCGGCTTTCGGATAAATGGGATCTTACTTAATTTCTTTTTAATTCATCGTGCGCATGGAATGGATTTAATAATTGTGAATAATTTAGTTGCTATAATCATCAGGTTTTTTTAAAGAAATGACATACCATCTGTTAGAAAAATGTATCAATTCTTATTTTGAGACTATTTTTAGATGTATAAAAGGAGGAATCATAGAGCGAGTTGATTTCCTTAGATGGACATACAGCTACAGAGAAAAGACTTCTTGTAGCAGTGATTATATTTCATGCAATCAGATGCCACCAGTGAACTTCAACTGTGAAATTTGCAGCAGGATAGCTAAATGATACAATTTTAAAAAGTAAAATAAAATAAATGCTATTTCAGTAATAACTTGATTCAACCAGAGAAAAAAACAGCTGATGTACAGTAGTACCCCGCTTTACTTGGGTTTCCTGGGACCAAATTTGTAGTCTTTAAATGCTAAGCGATAAACCCAGGTAACCAAGTGGATTTCAATAGAATGCGAAGCAATGGAACCAGAATTTAAGCCCAAGCTAAGGGAATCGGTGGCTTTAACCTTGATTCGGATAAAATGTAGAACTGATTTCTTTTGTGTACTCTTGCAGAATATATAATGTATATCTAAAGCTGTAAATTGATTAAAGGGTTTAGAAATCCAGTTAATTCACAATGTCCAGTGCCTAGCCTTCATCTACACTAAAGCCAAGCCTGTGTATGCGAAAATTATTGCTTGTTCGACTCTCATAGGCCAGACAAATCCAGGCATGAAAGCAGATGGTAGTCTCAAGCAAGTTGAGAAAGTAAACCAAGCTTTGACCTCTATTCGGGGACAACCCTTTAAGGCTCCTCCTTGTAGAAAATGTAGAAATTGAGGTTGAACTCATAAAAAATGAAAAATAATTCTCGCACGCTCGAATTTATTTTTCATTTTATATGAGTTTCACTCCTAATTCAAATAGAAATTGTTATTATTTTCGTATTTTTCATTTTTACTCACTCGCCCTTTCAACCTTTAACCTGAAAGCCCATTACCCCTATTATTCTTAAAATATTCATATATATAAACATGATTTACATGAATAACATATATAAGTAATTAGGAAATGGCGTTTTCAGATCAGAGGTCGGAGGTTGAGCTCTTATAGATAGATAAATAGATATATTTTAAACATATTTCAATATTTATATTTGTATGATTTAGATTTTTAAACATTAAAAGTGTGAGTAAAGTGTGAGTGAAATAATTCATATATATATATACATGAATAACATATAAATGAATAAAATATAAATGAATAAAATGTATCAAATCAATTTAAAAAAAAAATTTAGTATTAAAATGGAAACAAATAAGTACTACTGTTCAACATGTAAAATCAATATAGATAAATCCCAAAAATCAAGACACAATAAAACTAAAACACATTTAGAGAATAAATTGAAATTAGAATATGAAGGTGATATATTAGAAACTAAATTAGATGAATTAAAGAATGAAAAAGAAACATATAAATGTGATACGTGTAATCAATCATTCAGTGATAAAAGATATTATAATGAACATTTTAAATCTAAAAGTCATATTAGAAATAAGAATAATGATATTTAAGGTGAAGATTATTTTGATAATGATAACGATAAGAAACATAAGACAATTAAAAGAATAAGAAATAAATTAAACAATAAAAGACCATACATGGAAGATGTAAGAAATTATATTAATTCATTAGATAATAAAAAAGATATAGAAATAACCGAAGCATTTAAAAGTGATATTGGTCCAGCAGCTATTGAGTTTAAATTTCATAAAGGAAAAACATTAGAAGAAAATAAAAAACATTTAGAAAATATGAAAAATATTATAAAAATAACATATGTTGAATACCCTAAAATAAGTATATCTTCTAAAGTTAAATTTATAAAATCTGAAGATAAACCAATATATAATATAAATTCTCATTCACAACATATTATATCTGAACAACATATAGATGATAAATTAGATAAATGTTATAATGAAATAAAAACTAAAATAGAAGAGAAATATTTTGAAGGATCAGGTTTAATATTTGATGAAATAATATTTATGACTTTACATGTTTATAACACAAAATATAATAAGTTAACTAAATCAAAACCAATAGATGAAAATAATGTATCATATTATAAAGAACCAGATATTGAAGCATCGAGTTATATTAAACTACCATTTAAAACTAATGCTGTAATAAATGTACAAAATTTTGATGATAAATGTTTTCTATGGTCAATTATAAGTTGCTTACACCCAGTTGAAGATTATAAAGAACATAGTTTTAGATTAACACATTATAAACCATTTGAAAATAATTATAAGATATATAATTATCCTGTTAGAATTAAAAATATCCCAAAAATAGAAAGAGATAATAATTTAAGAATAAATGTATTTGATTTAATCAAATTGCCAAATACAAACTAAAAGTGTAGTAGAAAAGAATATTCATTTCAAAGATTATATCAATTGTATATTCAATGAAGAAGTTAGAAAACATAAGTTGAAATGTTTAAGATCAGAAGATCACGAAATGTTTATTGAAGGAATAGAAAAGATAAGTCTAAACCCATTTGATGATAAAAGATATATTTTAGATGATGGAATTCATACAGTTGCATATGGTTGCAATTTAGATGAAAACTTAAAATTTAAAAGAGAAGAAACAAAAGAAAATGAGATTATGAAAAGGATTCTAACGTGTTAATCAATTTTAATACAAATATGTATTATAAATGGAGAGTAAACAAGCAAACAGTGAGTACAACAAATTATTTCTAGATAGAATAGAAAATACTTCAAATGTCAAATCAGTAGATTATAAGTTTAAGAAGTTAAAAGAATTAACAATCCATAAGAAACATCTAATTACAGATGTTGTTACAGTTACTAACAAATATGGAGATAAATTAGTTATACACTTAGAATATGAAGGATTAAACGGAAATACATATAAATTCAGAACATATTTACCTGATAGATTTCATAGATTATCAAGTGAAGATTTAGAAGAATTATGTTCAGGCGATTTCTATTTCGTAATTACAAAGGTAAGAATGGAAAAGGCCACCATGAAATAGATTTCGAATAAGAAAATATGTAAAATAAATGGTAGAATTAAAAGAATATAGAATACATGTTGATTCTAGAAAACTTACAAATTATAAATCTCATAATTAACTAGTAGAATTAGATAGAGAATTTAAGAATTGTGTTGATTTAAAATTAGTAAATGTAAGTTTATGTAATTCTTTTTATGATGTATCGAGTAAAACTATTGATCATAATATTTTTTTAATTCATTTTAGAAATATAAATAAATGGTTTCATCTCATTTTAAAACCAGGATTATATAATTTAGAAACACTAGCTCAAGAAATTAATAGAAGAGCACGGTTGAAAATTAGAAGTAAAGATAAATTTTTAATTAGATTTATAAAAAGTGATAGCACAAATAAAATTAAAATAAAGTTACATGATGAAAGTAAACCTTCATTTATGGTGAGAAAACCATTAGCTAAATTGCTAGGAATTGCACCAGATATTGTTACAGGAAACGTAGATGGTAATTCAAATATAATGCCTTTTTTCACACTTCTAAATTAGAAATAAGAAATCATGATGGTTATTTAATTGATTTAAGTAACTTTCCTATAATTTATGAATTAATTATAAGATGTAAAGAGTAATTTTTTCACTATATAAATGAATATAACTGTTGGATCGAGTATATGTTTTGGATTTGATTTTAAACATGAGAAAGAAATGAAATTGAACATAAATGATGTAATAACACATATTGAAAATATTGCATTTTCTAATGAAACAACATTTGAGTATGAAAAAACAATAGATAAAGAAACTTTTAATGTAGAAAAGATTACCGAGTCTTTAAGATTTTATGAATTAGATGAAGATTTTATAATTGATGATATTAAAAGAATGATAACTGAAATATATGAAAATGAACCTAATAATACTATAAATGTTGAAATAATCATAAATAAGATAACTAAATATTTTGAAGATAGTAATTTTTTTATAAATAAATGAGTGATAATAAGTGGATAATAACTGGTTTATATAATGGAGCATTTTTATCAGTTGGAACTGTTGGTTATACAATGGAATTAAAAAAAGTATTTAAGATGGGAAGTGTTAATGTTGATAGATTTGATATAAATGATATTTTAAAATTAACGTTAGCAGTTACTTTAAAGAGTCTTCTAATTTAACTATTGATTATTTGGAAAAGCAAAAATATATTCCTCCCATATACATGCATAATTTTTCTTTGCTAAATAAATGGCTTCTGCAATTATAACTATTTTAGGATCAGCAATTGTTAACGCTTTAGCATTTACTGGTGGTGGTTATTTATTTAAACATATTGATGAAAATGGTTCATTAACAGAACAAAAAAGACATAACTTAGCATTAGAAAAATATAATAAAGCTGCAGAAGAATACAGAGAAAAAAGACAAAACTATATGGATTATATTAACAAGGAATTATATAATCAGATTTCACATAGAGATTTTCAATCAGTTGATGATGCAATGAGTTTATATAACGCAGTAACCAATAAAGAAAAATTACATCTACATAAACCTACAATATCAGATTATTATACCCCAAGTAATGAACAGAAGAAATATGAAATAATTTGGATTTTAGGGGGAACAGTTATTGTTATATTTGTTGCTTATAAATTTACTAATTAGTAATTTTTTGCTAAATAAATGGATGATAAAGTTGATGGTGTTAATATTATTTCTCATGATATAAATAAAACTAAATTAAAAACATATTTAGAAAAACAAATATTAGAAATTGAAAGTGACTTAAAGATAAAAAAGAAAAGTATTTAAAAAGTAAACTTCTTAACAATTAGTTCTGTAATAACATTTCTAGCAATATTCAGTCCATTAACACCTTTAGCTATATCAATTGGCGTGTTAGGATTATCATCAAGTGTATTAACCGGTATAAGTTCAAAATTAAATATACAAGTAATAAAGAAAAAATTAAAACTAATATAAAAGAAATTAATAAATTGAAGAATACACTAGATTATATAATAAGTTTAAATGGTAATATTACAGTTGAAGAACAAGATAAATTATTAAAAGAATTAATAAGTAATTAATTTTTTTATTATATAAATGGGGTTTCCAAAAGCTTTCCAATATAATAAATCAATTAAATATAATATTCCTGCAATAGATTTTAACAAAAATATTACATATAAAAATTTAGTTTTAAATTCATTAACTAATTTAGAAATTTATATTACTGAATCACAGTTTTTTATTTCTAAAATTGAAAATATATTTAATACATATGAAGTTACTTTTACTCGAGATGAATATCATATATATAAAGTAAAATCTAATATGAAATATTGGCAGAATCAATTAAATTTTGCTGTTTATTGTGCAACAACTGGCTGTGGTATAAGTTGGAATGATCATTTAAATAACTTAGATAAAAATTTGAATTATTCTGATTTAAAATTAATTCACACAATATTTAGATTTCACACATATTTTCAAATCAGAATAATATTAAATGAATTAGAATGTCCTTTGCCCGGATCTAAATATTTTAAGGAATTGGATAATAATATTAATCTATCTTAAGTTTTATAAAATATGTAATGAATTTAATATAAATATTAATTCCGATTTTAGAGCGCATGGTAAATTGCAAGGTATTGGTGAACAGTATGAAATAAAAAGATTTGATTATATGCATAGAATTGGAGCTTATCATAATTATAAAATTGATAATAATAATGGTTGGATTAATTTTATTTTAAGAAAATAGTGAAGGTTTTACAAAATCGGGCATACAAAGAATAAGTCAATCAATTAGAACTTATTTGATATGTATTTTAGGTGCGCAAGTTGAAACAAGATCACCAATAGTTGGAAATGATAGTACTTCATTTGATGCGCAGAAACAATTCAAAGAATTATTTGAAGATTCCATTCATAATGATAAAAATAGATCGATTCCAGAAAACATTGTAAGATACCAAAATTACTTAGATAAATCACATATAAGATTAAATTATTGTATAGGTCCTAATCTATTAATTATTTCTAATGATTTAGTATTAAAGATGGGAGATATAATTGGTTATAATAATCTAATTAAAACTGCAACAATAAATAATTCATTTGGATTAAATGATATAAATAAAAAGATAATTACTGCTCCAAAATTAATGGAAGGTGAAAAAAATAAAAAACATATTCAATCAACAGAAACTAAAACTTAAGAATATTAAATTGGATAATGATTCTAAAATAAAAGATTACAATACATCAGAAAATATTAAAACTGATAATAGTCAACATGAAATAATTAAACTAAATGATGATAATAAATCCCATGAAAATGCTAAATTAGCTTTAACTTGTATAGGAATTGTAATCGTAGGAATATTATATTTTAAATTTTAATTTTTTTATTATGTAAATGGATGTAGAAGGTGTAGAAGATATTCCAATGGATACTTTTGGTGACAGCCCGGTATAAGTGATGAACCACAACCTGATTTTAATGAAACCAATATCGATAATGATGATGAATCAGCATATAATACTAATTTAGGTGAAGATGATTCTAGTGTGCCTATATTATATGATTATGATGAATTTAAAGATGATACTGTAACAAGTGGAAAATTAATAGATTATTTAAGAACCCGCGATGAGATAATAATTAAAACTAGACCAGAAAGAAAAGATTTAATTAATAGATAAGAAAGAACAGAAAACCCTGTATTGAAAAAAGAATTATTATAGATAAAACATAGTGTAACAAATACAGTTATTGAAGAATTATTACCAAAAAATGTAACGTATAACATTGAACCAGAAGATATTTCAGAACAAATTAGAAAAGATGTTCCATTTTTCATGAATAATTTAGAATTTAAAAATGATTCATGGTTTTATAAAATTGAATTAAATAACGAAACTGTATCAATTCAATTATCTAAAATGGGACAAGAAGATCTGTACCATCCTGAAATGCGAGCAAGATCTACAATTGAAGGTTCAAAAGGCGGTAGAGAATTTCTCAGAATTATATGGTATGCACTCGACAGAATTAATGAAGAAGAACCAATTCCTAATATTGATATTAACAAATATTCACCATTTAAAAATCCAAATCCAAATTCTACTGATGTTGATCCAGAAATGGAAGAGTATGGAGATCGATTAGATAAATTAAGATCTTCAACACCAGAAACATCGAGAAGAGATATTCAACAAATTGATAATGATTCAAGTCAATTACAATTAGGAAAACATTTAGATAACTTACTGGATACAAAGAATTCATTTGAAGAAGATATGATTAGTGTTTTAGATACACCCGGTGCTGAAACTGGAATAAATCGAATACAATCTTTACAAGAAAAAGGATTACTTGATTTAACTGATGATGAATTAGAAGCATTTCCTGAACAAGCACGTAGAGAAATTAAAGGTATGCAAGAATCAGCTGGTGAAATTGCTAATATTAAAATGAGATTTTCTAAAATAACCATGTTAGAAAAAGAATAAACTAATGCAAATGAAGAATTAAAACAATTAGAATTAATTAGAGATCTTCAAGTAATTGATGAAGCTGATTATGAAAGCAGAAAGTTAGCTTTAGAAAAAGAAATAGATGATTTAAAATACAACAAAGAATTTCAGGAAAAAGAGATATATTATTAAAATCATATGATCTTAATCATATTAAAAAATTAAAAGTTATTTTTAAAGATTTAATAATAAAACCAGATACTAAAATATCATTGAAAGACAGAATAAGATTATTATTTAAACTAGAAGGAATAACAATTCTTTCAATTCTAACAGCTGTAACTATGGTATTTACAACAATTGGTTTAGCAATATCAAATTCATTGAAATCTACTCCTACTCCCAATAAACCGGATAAACCCCCAAATGATAATAATTCTATACAAGATAAAGTTAAGGATGGTTTAAAAAAATTAGCAAAATATTTATGGGAACTATCTAAAAAATCTGCTGCAGCATAACCCGGAGTTATTGCATCAATTGTTGGTTTTATATTGAAATCTGCTGGAAACATTATTAACTTTGCTGATGAACATATTATTTTATTTTTAATTACAGTTGTAAGTGCAATTATTTTTGGGTTAGTGAATATGATAAAAAATAAATGATTAATTTTTTTGTTAAATAAATGAGTGGGAGTTATATAAGTCCTAAGAATTCTAGAATATCTAATGCTATTAAAGCAGAAAGATCTCATCATATAATTACTCATAATCCTTCTAATATTAATCCTGATGAAACTTTATATGTTAGAATCCCTCGAAATACTCCCACAAAATACTTTTTATGTCCCAAATAGTATTTATTTATCAGCTGATATAAAAGTAACTGGTCATGATAACAATTATGTTGTTGATAATGTTGGAAGATATTTGATTAAACAATTAGCTGTAAAGATTGGACCAGAAACAGTTTTCTCATTAGATAATTATAATTTATTTATGTATTATAAAGATTTATGGTTAACAAAAGAAAATAGAAATAATATGATATTTCAAGGCATCCAATCAGAAAACCAAAATAGATTAAGATCTGAAGCCAATAATGCAGTAGTAACTAATGCTGTAGATAATTTGATAAAAAAGATTTATGGAAGCAAATATAAAATTCCATTAGATTTTGAATTGATAAATAATAATGCGCCTTTGTATAAATATGCAATTCAAGAAGATATTATATTCGAAATAACATTTGCTCCTGTTAATGAAATTGTATTGTCTAGCGTTAATAAAGATATGGGTTATGAAATATCGAATATATGTTTGGAATATGATACAGTAACTGATGAAAATAATGCTAGCATAATTCAAACTCAATACAACCAAGGATTTTCATTATTATATGATTATATTGAACAATTTAAAACTGTAACTATTAATGCAAATGGTGAAATAATTAATGAGAATATTAACTCCCCAAGAAGATCTATTAAAGGTATATTAACATTTTTTACCATTGCAACATATACTAATGGTGCAATAAAAGTTGATAATTATTATAATCCTGAAATATCAAAAGTAGATATAACTATCGAAGGAATAGCAAATAAAATATTTCGTCAAGGAATGAGAATGATAGATCAATGGCCATCAATTAGAAAACATTTTATGAATGAAAACGTAAAATCATTTGAAAATTGTAATATTAATCAAATTGATTAAAATGATACCAGATATATATTATATATTACCTTATGATGAATACAGTAAGTATTTTGGAGAATACTTTAATCAATTTAAATATAGAATAAGTAAAATAGATAAGAATATCGAAACAAAAAAAGAAAATAATATTGAACCTAAAATAGAAGATAAGAATGATATTGAATATAAAATAGAAGATAATATTGAAACTAAAATAGAAGATAGTAATAATGTTTTACCTTCTACATCAAATAATGTTATGCCTTCTACACCCAAAAATGAAATAATATTAAAATATAAGGATAACAAAAATTATTGTGGTTATTGTAATGGTGAATTTTCAAACGCCCCATCAAATTGGAATAATCATATGAATAGAGCTTCACATATTACTAGTGTTATAAAACATGTCGGTTTAAAAGAATTTATAGAACATCCATTTAAATATGTTACAAAGTTTGTTTCAAATAAAAACGTAGATGGTAAAACATTATATAAAGATTCATTTATGGAATTTTTATCAGAGGAGCCTGAACTCAGTAAAGATGAATTAGATTTATCTGGTGCTAAAAAAATATTAGCACCAATCGATGTAAATGTAATATTAAGGTTATACACCAAGAAAGAGAAAGATGATAATGAAAATATAGTTACAGATAAACATAATTACCAACAATTGTTCGAGTTTGACGACGAAATAGAGTCTTATAATGAAAGTGATTAAGATATCTAATACATAGGTATATGAATAGTTATTTTATAAATTTATATTCATAGGGAAATTGAAGCCTCAGTAATAATTTTGAACCTTTATTATTCTTTAATTTATTCATATATTCATCATGTAATTCAGTAGGTATAATTTGATTTTCTTCCAATGATTGTTGCATAGATTTTCTATCTTTATTGTAGAATAAAACCAGAAATCTTATATTCTCCCTAAAGTCTTTAACAATTTAATTATATTTTTGATTTAAAACCCATGTTGTTATCCCGAAATGTCTCCCAGAGAAAGCTAGATAACATAACTCACTTTCTCTCACTTTTGAATCATGTAAATTAGCGTAATCATCTATAATGAATAATGTATTTGATCCTTTATAAATATCAATTGCTATTTTAATACAATTATCTAAATTTTCTTTTACTGTTTTAGGATCTAATATAATAAACTTTTTTATCTTAACTATATCTCTATTATATGTTTTATTCATTTCATAAGTAGGACAGAATGATATTATATTATCAAAATGATTCTTATGAATAGTTTCTAACAAATCTAATATGAAATGTGTTTTACCACAGTTTGTTACCCCAGTTATTAACATATTATGCGGTTCAAATATAAATAAATCTTTATTCATTTATTCTTTTAAATTTACTAGATAAAATCCATTCATTAAATTTATCATCGTATCCTTTATATTTCACCAAAGAACACTTTTTTCCTTTGAGAGTTTTTGTTTTCAATACTTTTTCTATTTTGTATTCTATTTCATCTGGATTTGGTACAAGTGATAATTCTTGTTCATAGAAATAACCTAATATTTCTTCATCTTTTATATCTTCTAATTTATAAACAAAAGGTTTAGTTAATATTATCTTTTTAATCTTGAATATTTCTTCAGTAAAATTAGGGGTATAACCTTTATAAAATGTTTTTCTATATTTAGATATTCTTACGTGTTGTCCAATTTTAAATTTAGGTTCACCGAAATCATGTGTAACAAACGCGCCATATAAATTATTCCAAACTATTTCTGAATTATCTTCTTTTCTAGCTTGTATAGGTTTCATATTTATAGAACTATGTTTAGAATTATTATAACCTTTCACCAAATCATCTAACACATCGATATAGTTATATGTTTCATTAGCAGTAAAATATTTCCACATTCTAGTTTTCAATGTTTTATTAAATCTTTCTATAATAGATGCTTTTTTATCTGAATGTGTTGAAAAATAATCTACATCGTTATCAGATAATAGTTTTTAAAAATGTTTATTATAGAATTCTTTACCTTCATCAAATTGTATCTTATCTGGAATAGCTTCTTTAAATATTGATTTAAAAGCATTTGTCACTTCTATACCAGTTTTATTTTTGATTGGAATTGACCATGCGTATCTACTGAATATATCTATAACATTTAATATCCAGAAATATCCTTTGTTGTATTCTTCTAAGTTCTTCACGTCAATTAAATCTGCTTGCCATTGTTGATCAATATATGAAACCATAACCTTTTTGTTAAATAAGTTTTATCCATTTTCTTGTGGATTTGATATGTTGGTTGATTTTGTAACCATGATTTTAATTCACTATATTTTATATTACCATTTTCTTTATCAGATTTAATTTTATCCCATAATTCTGAAACGCTAGAATATGATACTTCACTTTCTGGGTTATAATATAACTCTCTTAAATATTGTTCTTTTTTCATCTTATTTTAATTCATTAATAATAATTTAGATTTAGTTTCAATGGCTTTATGATTTGACTTATTTTCTGGTATAATAGGTTTATCATCATTGGAATCATCTTTATCATCAGATTTGAATTTTGATTTATATATTACACCGGATAATATAATAATTGTGATTAACCCAATTGTAATATATAAGTAATTATTTCTTCCACTATTAGAAGAATAAGATGGATTGTTATTTGAATCAATATCAGATAATTTCTGTGACTCATTTATATCAGTTAATTTCTTTTTCTTAGCTTTTTTTAATTCTGCAGATCTTTTACCTAATTCCCTTGCCCTTTTAATTTGTTTCTCGGATCTAGGCTTCTTCTTGGCATCATCACTCATTTATTTTAGTTAATTTTTGTTCTGATTCATTTTCTGTTTCGCCGTTTGGTTGTAGTACATCTGTTTCGTTCTTACCTGATTTATATTCCATAGGCTTGATGTTCGAAAATGTTATGACACCAGTAGAAATTAATGTCATAACCGATCCTAATTGAAATGAAGCATAACCAACCCATTTTTGTAATTCAGTCATAACTAAATAGTCATTTTTCAAATCACTATATAATTTATTTTCATCATCAATTGGTATTAACCGGTTACATAACTTAGAATAACATTTGACAATACCATCTGAAATAGAATCATTTATTTGGGCTAATCTAGCTTCTTCATTAATCTTAAAATATTTTATTACTTTATCTGGTTTCATAGCATCCAGTTCTTGAAAAGTACTAGTCTTAGTTAAAAACTCTTTAGATTTCCCGCCAGCAATTAGTAATTCAAGATGGTGTTTACAATATAAGTAGTATTCATAATCAATATTGTTACTACCTTGAATATTATTTTCAATTTTGGTTGGAATATCCTTATTATCACTAATACCTAAATCATCTAATGTTTTTTCAATACCGGCATTATTCTTACTCGATTTCTTTGACATTTATATTAGAGAAATTTAATAAGAAAAATATTATAATATTTTAATACTAGCTAGTTAAGTTATTGATACTAAATTGACTAGGTTAGTTAAAGTTATTGTTTTTTTATTTGAATCTATTCAAAATATAAACTATTCTCTTTTGAAAAGAATTGCAAAAGAAAATATTAAAAATATAATAGAATTGACTAGCTTGTTGAAGTTATTGTTTTTTTGATATTTTTTATTTAAATTAGGATTTAGATTATCTCACTACTATTGTTTATCTATAGGAGCAGTAATTATAACTGTCCAGATAAGTCATTTCGGATTCTCGATAATAAATCCTCAAACTGAAAATAAATTCAAAGAAACGACTGGTGGAATCACTATTTCATAAACACACATATATTTTATTCTACGATCATTATCGATTTCCACATTCCAAGCCGATTCTCAGAGGCCCGGTAAGGTATGCGTGAATGCAGGAATCAATAAAGTATAATAGAACATGTCACTGTGTGTGACATTAACAATAGCTGAATGACGCAATTGAAATTCCGGTAAACGTAATGCATTGAAAGCCTATACAATACGGCTAAACTGCTACAGTTTCATGAGTTGAAATATCCATAATTTCTGATTCCACATCCTCCTATCTTCACTTTCTTGGTTTAAATAGCAATGGTATTCTTGTTACGCTTAGCATTTTGTTACCTAAAAGATAAATATCTAGCGTAGAATAAAACTAACTTGAAGTTGTAGTTTTCAAATATAGATTAATACACTTAAACTTGTTTAACGTTTCCCGGCGTCTTAATAACAACAAAAACAGTACTTACCTTTATAACTATAAACTCCTAATTGTGTTTCTAGAGAAAAATCTTATACGTTCTATATATTCCGTCTGTTCAGTTCGGATTTTGTAATGCGACTGCGCTCAATATACCCGGGCACTGTCTCTCTAAGCAACAGATGTTCCTTTGTTCTTTTATGATTAATCCTTTTCTACTGAAATAGCACATTCGATCAATATTCAAATGAGGTACACCCTATTCAACTGAATATAACCTGCGACAGATGCAAAGAGCTAATACAATTACATATAGGCAGTTTGACATAGATATATTATCCATGATTTGAGAAATTCATCTGAACAACCCAATAAATTAGATAGTGTTTCTGAATGTGTTTCTTTGTTGAATAATTGTGTTAATCTAGATCTTAAACATTGTTTCAATGTAAAATTAAGATCTGTTTTATATATTTCTGTCATATAATCATTATAATGTTCTCTATTATCTTCTCGATATTGTTTAGTATATAGTTTAAAACAAGTTTTACAGCAATATTGAAAACCATCTTTGCTAATCTTACGCTTACTAAATTCTGTTATAGCTAATTTATCTAATTCACATTTAGAATACTTCTTGTAGTATATATTTATAACACCAGTGTTATTTGTAATATTGATAGTTTGTGGTTGTTCTGATTCCATTTATTGTACATATTTTTTTTACTAAATTGATATTAGAAGTTATTCATTTATATGTTATTCATGTGTATGTATATGAACTATTTCACTCACACTTCACTCACACTTTTAATGTTTAAAAATCTAACTCATACAAATATAAATATTGAAATATGTTTAAAATATATCTATTTATCTATCTATACGAGCTCGACCTCCGACCTCTGATCTGAAAACGCCATTTCCTAATTACTTTTATATGTTATTCATGTAAATTATGTTTATATATATGAATATTTTAAGAGTAATAGGGGTAATGGGCTTTCAGGTTTAAGGTTGAAAGGGCGAGTGAGTAAAAATGAAAAATACGAAAATAATAACAATTTCTATTTGAATTAGGAGTGAAACTCATATAAAATGAAAAATAGATTCGAGCGTGCGAGAATTATTTTTCATTTTTTATGAGTTTCGCTACTAATTCAAATTGAAATTGTTATTATTTTCGTATTTTTCATTTTTACTCACTCGACCTTTCGACCTTTGGCTTGAAAGCCCATTACCCCTATTACTCATGATGGTAGTTTTTGGAACTGATGTAGTTTTGATGAACTAATTTTTGGCTAGTAAGTATCATGTTACAGTGTGTCCTGAACAATTATTGTTCCCTCCTGATTCAATTGAAGATTCCGGCTCTTGTCAAGGAAATGAGGTCCTCCATCAATCGATCAAAAGTTGAGCCAGACCAGTATTCCAAAATCTTCTATATCCTACAATATAGTAAAAAATAAGGAATCCGAGAGTTTAGTTCATATATAGGCGCGTAAATTCAGGGGAAATCCTGCCTATGGCATAGGCCAGCATCTTAGCGACGCATTCAAGTGGTTTTTGCCCCATATAAGCCTACCCAACCTAAATTTTGAAATAAATCTTCAAAGGAGGGGTATCCCAGTAAAGATATGCCAGTACATCCAAGCCGAATGCCCCACCGTGTTTGGTACCCATACTCCGAGTTAAACAGGTCCAGGAAATTCCTTTTTTCATCATCATTCTGCCTCGATCTCAGGACCTATGGATTTCATACTTTTAACCGAAATTCGTTACCTATCCCATTTGCAGAAATTATGGCAACATTTGTGGAGGACCTCTTCTTCACTCTAGCTACAATTTTTGGGGTCCGGTCCTACGTAGCTTCGAGCTACTAACCTATTATTTGTGGTCTGATGTCAGTTAAAAATGTTGAAAAGGAGCCGAAGACGACGACCTTGTAGGCATATCTCTCTAACCCGAAAATTCGGTAAAGACTAAAGCACGGCTTAGGACTCGGCAGCAGACACCAGACCCGGAAAAATTTTCAAAACGTGTATCGTCGGTTTTTAGCACGATTTCTGCATTATTAGAGAATTCCCTGAAATTTCAGCGTTTTCTTTTCAGTGTTTCAGCTTTTTCAGCGAAGTTCAGGATCAGCATCTCATATCTGTATGCGGTTACAATTTGGATACTTTGTCCAGATAACCGCAAGCGAATTTTAGATGGATATGCGGTCCTTCTTCGTATCCGATTTGCGATAATATTAATTTTTCTCGCAGTGATCAGCGGCCGTCTTATTGTTGTCAGGGACCAGTTTCACAAAAAAGTTAAGTCCAATTATTGGTGTCATTGCTATTGGCTACAAACTTCTTTGCCCATGGGCAATTTATTAAAGGACCTTGGAGCCTGGGTGGAATCGTTGATTTCGAACCCCAGGTATCACAACAAGTCCCTGTCGTGCAACTGACCCTGGTGTGAAACATGAGACCAACCTCATCTTCACTAGGGAATGTCATATAAATGAAGCAGTGGTACTATATTATGCTTTTTCAATATCTTCATTTGATGACTCAATTGTAGGATGTGTTCAAAGATGTTGCGCGAGATTTGTCTCACAGAATTGAATTGGACAAAGACGTTGATGTAACTACTGGTATGTATTAATTGTCATTTGCATTGTTCCGCTGATATTGTAAAATGAAATTCTCTTGAATTTTTATGATTGCAGCAAAACTTAAAGTGAAGACATTCATCAAGAAGCTGATGATGAAAAACTTTATCATAACAGATGCCAAAAAAATTGATTTAAGTATATGATTGTACTGATAAGATAATACACATTCATGCATTGTCTGTTAACTGTATAGTCAAGTCACTGTTCGATTTATTTTGACTATCTAAAATAGAAAAGTAATTGTTGAAATAGTTTAAATACATATATAGTTTCTGTCAAATCTCTTGTTTAGCCATCCCTTTTACTAGCAAATCTTTTATTTATAACACAAACGTAGCACAATAGCTTACAATATTCAAAATGATCACTGACATACGACGAAATAGTGAAATAGGAATGTGAAAACCAATGATGCTTGACAAACATCGAATACGTAACACCCCCTTCTTAAAGAAATGATCATAAAGAAGTAAATATGAGTCCCACAATCACAAGTTCGAAAGAGATTTTAAAACATCAAAACATTAAAGAATTTATTAAAACCTCGAATTTTCGGTTTTATCCTAAAAGCAATTCTCGAGAGTGACTAAAATTATGACATTTCACAGTATATATACAAGCAAGAACGACACACACTATTCCACATGAAAACTAGGTAATATTAACCAGAGAGGAAATGTATAGGGACAAAAGTTTATTATGGGGGGAGAAACTGAGGTTACCATTGACACAGGAATTATGAATGGGAATTTATTAAAGCCAACTCAACTATGTGACGTCGGGTAATACTGTGAGACGGAAAAATTATACAAGAATTATTAAAATCAAATTGATGACCATAGGTATCCCAAACATGGGTAGCCACAGCACTTTGGGGTTTTTGATTAATTATATCTTTGTTATGCTCTTTAATACGAATGCTGAGGGAGCGAACAGTTTCACCTATATGAAATTTATCACAATTTAAGCAAGGGATTTTATAAACACCGGCATGGGTATTGGACAGAGTATTATTTTTGTATAAATGACTAGAGATTTTGTTATTATACTTGAATGATCTCAGTGTTAAGTGCATTGAGAGTGGGTTTCAATTTGTCTAAACACGGGACATAAGGGACAACAATGCGAGACTTATGTTGAATAGAGTTAAAGTCAACACGGATAAAATTATGTTTAAGGAATCTTTTAGCTTTACGAAGCGCAAGGTCTAAGACGCAATCTGGATAAGCTAATTTGTTAAGACAATTGCGTACATATATACAATTTCAGATTCATTAAATTCAGGGTCACAAATTCTAAGCGCCCGTAGAAACAACCCTTGGGCTACAGACAACTTGATATTAAAACTAGCGAAGGAAAAGAAATGCAAATATGAATTAGAGTGGGTGGGTTTCCGATAAACGGGGACGATCAAAACAATTGTGTATAAGAACATCCAGGAAAGGAATCACATTATTGGATTCCCAATGTGCACTTAAGGCTACGGTCACGTGAATTTAAGAACTCTGAAAATAAGGGAAGGTTAAATTTTTCAGTAACCAAGCAAAGAACATGGTCAACATAATGAAACCAAGCTTTGGGAGGGATATCTGTATACAAAGGCAAAATTTCAGTTTCAACATGTTCCAAAAATAAGTTAGCTAAGATAGGAAAGAGGGGATTCCCCATACCAAATCCAAAAATCTGTTGAAAGAAATACCCTGAAATACATATTTTTGGAACACAGTTCAGGTATATCAATGAGACATTCAACAGAAATGGGAAATTCGAGTCGGAGGCCCGGAAGTTTGCGTCGAATGAAATCAAAAGTAGCCTCTAAAGGGATATTAGTAAACAGTGAAACAACATCAAATGAGATGAATTTGTCACAGTTAGGAATGATGGACCGTAATCTGTCTAGAGTTATGTTTAATCTGAGAGTTAGAAAAATGACCTAATACAGAGGATAACATTTTAGCTAGCGATTTCGAGAGAAAATACGAGGGTCATCCACAATTAGAAATAATGGGGCGTAAGGGTACACCAGATTTATGAATTTTAGGTACACAATAAGCGTATGGAAGGGAGGGGAGACGACAATAAAAACGGCGAATATAAGCTTTAAAATCACTGTTTTTCAGCTAAAAGTCCAAGGTTATGATTAAAATTACTTTGCCAACACTTAAAAGGATCTTTTTAAGAGGCTTATTGTCAATACCTTTTCTCCAGAAAGAAGTGACTAGCAGTACGACTCGGTGTTGACATTAAAGTAGTTGTTTCTCAAAGTGACTCTCATCTACCCTTTACATATCAATATATATAGTGAAATATCACATGATGTGTACTGAGCATGACGTACAGATGTAATGCAGTTTAATACAGTAGAATACACGTTACTGCTGAACAAGTTACTGCTCTAGTGAGCAGTATTCTATAGTTGTTATAAATGTATGTATAACCATTCCAATACTTATAAACTAAAGGATCGGAAAGAATAGTGTACATTTTTATGCCCCGGCTTAGTTTTGAGGACGCATATAGATTTACCCCTGTCTGTATACGCCGCTGCGCAAGTGGCGTTAACAGTCTAGAGGCCGTAATTGTTGACCGATTGTTTTCAAATTTGGTTCATAAGTAGGATACCACTTGGGCCAGAACCCTATTTAAAATTGGTTCGATTCGATTTAAATTATGGCCACCAGGGGGCAGACATGAAAAACGACGTTAACAGCCTAGAGGCCGCAATTGATGACCGATTGTTTTAAAACTTGGTACACAAGTAGGATATGACTTGGGCCAGAACCCTAAAAAAAATTGGGTCTATTCGATTTAAATTATGGCCACCAGGGGGCGACATGAAAAACGACGTTAACAGCCTAGAGGCCGCAATTGTTGACCGATTGTTTTATAACTTGGTACACAAGTAGGATATCACTTGGGGTAGAACTATCTTTAGAAATGGGTCGATTCGATTTAAATTATGGCCACCAGGGGGCCGACATGAAAAACGACGTTAACAGCCTAGAGGCTGCAATTTTTTACCTATTGTCTTCAAATTTGGTACAGAAGCAGGATATCACTTGGGCCAGAACCCTATGTAAGATTAGGTCGATTCGATTCAAATTATGGCCACCAGGGGGCTGACATGAATAGCGACATTAACAGCCTAGAGGCCGCAATTGGTGATCAATTCATTTCAAACTTGGAACACAAGTTGGATATTACCTGGGCCAGAACCCTATCTAAAATTGGGGCGATTCGATCCAAATAATGGCCACTAGGGGGCCGACATAAAAAATAATGTTAACAGTCTAGAGGCCTTAATTGTTGACCGTTTTTTTATGCCCCTGGCTCAACTTAAGTTGAGAGGGGGCATATAGATTTACCTCTGTCTGAATATGTCGCCGCCGCTGAAAGTGACGTTAACTGCCTAGAGGCCGCAATTGTTGACCGATTGTTTTCAAACTTGGTACACGAGTAGTATATCACTTGGGCGAGAACCCTATTTGAAATTGGGTTGATTCGATTCAAATTTTGGCCACCAGGGGGCTGGCATGAAAAACAACGTTAGCAGTCTAGAGGCCGCAATTGTCGGCCGATTCATTTCAAACCTAGTACACAAGTAGGATAACACTTGGGCCAGAACCCTATTTAAAATTGGGTTGATTCGATTCAAATTCTGGCAACCAGAGGGCCGACATGAAAAACAACGTTAACAGGCTAAAAGCCGCAATTGCTGACCCACTCATTTTAAATTTGGTACAAAAGTAGGATAACACTTGGGCCAAAAGCCTTATAAAATTGGGTTGATTCGATTCAAATTATGGCCACCAGGGTGCGAACATGAACAACGATGTTCACAGCCTAGAGGCTGCAATTGGTGACCGATCAAACTTGGTACACAAGTAGGGTATCACGTCGCCCCGAATCCAATCTAAAATTGTGTCAATTTGATCTGAATAATGCCCACCAGGGGGCCAACACGAAAAACTACATTAATAGCCTAGAGGCAGGAATTGTTGACCGATTAACTTCAAACTTGGTACACAAGTAGGATATCCCTTGTGCAGAACCCTATTTAAAATCGGGTCGATTCGATTCAAATTATTACTAGAGGCTGCAATTGTTGACCAATTAAAATTATGGCCATCAGGGGAAAACAGCCTAGAGGCTGCAACTGTGGATGAATTATTTACACTTTGTACACATGTTCTCTAATATCATTCTTATAGAAATAATTGTGGCCATGATATTTCTAACGCATTTACCATAAACCCTGTAACTTCACGTGGCGGTGGATTTCAGGCCGGGGGCATTCGAGGCTTTGCGTCATTCTAGTTTTATCATAGTCCACAACATCCATGATGACAATCTTGCCGCCTTTGTCCGCTTTAGAGATACGAAGGTATTTCAAAGATCTGAGTTCACGTAAGGCTAAACTATAGCGACGAGGTAGCTTAAAAACATAGTGATTTTAAAGCTTACATTCGCCGTTTTTATTGTCGTCTCGCCTCCCTTCCATACGCTTATGGTTTACCTAAAATTCATAAATCTGGTGTACCCTTACGTCCCATTATTTCTAATTGTGGATGACCCTCGTATTTTCTCTCGAAATCGCTAGCTAAAATGTTATCCCCTGTATTAGGTCGTTTTTCTAATTCTCATATTAAAAGTAATTAGAATATAGCGTTTTCAGGCCAGAGGTCGAGAGGTCGGCACATCACTCATCACCACAAGTAATTTTTCCCCCTGATAAATGGGAGACAGTGAGTTCCAGAGAGAAAAAAATGATGTTAATAAAAATCAATATTATTGTACATATTGTAAAAAATTCATCGATAAATCTAAAAAATCTCGACATGAAAAAACTGCAAATCATTAAAAAAAAATGTTATAGATTTTGAGACACCAGAAAATTCAAATGAAGGAAAACAACGATTAAATGATATGAAAAAAATACGAAATAGAATGTGAAGTTTGTAATGAATTTATAGTAAAAAAGAATTATAAAAGACATCTCGAATCTCAAAAACACAAACAAAATTTAAATAAAAATATTTTAGGAACAGAATATTTTGATGATAAACCTCAGCAAGTAAAAAAACCGGCTTCAAAAAATAAATATATTTCAAATACACCTTAATTGGAAAATGTTAGAAATTATATCGATTCGCTAGAAATAAAAGATACAATTGAAATTTTAGAAACATTACGTAGTAAAATTGGTCCTGCAGCTATTACATTTAGATTTTTTAAAGGATCAATTGGGATCAATTTTAAAGGATCAAAAGGATCAACAATAGAAGATTATAGCAAATATATGGAAATAATGGAAAAAATAATGGACTTCGTTACAAATATTGAATATCCAAAAATTAGTATATCTGGAAAAGTATGTTTTATAAAATCGGAAGAAAAAATGGAGTACAATATTCAAACACATTCTGAAGAGATAATTTCAAAAACACAAATAAAAAAGAAGTTAGAAAAATATTTAATGAATTTAAACGTCATATTGAAGAAAGATATTTTGAGGGTTCTGGTTTAACATTGAATGAAATTATATTTTTAGATTTAAATATTTATAATACAAATAGGAATAAAGCATCAAAAAGTAATGCAATGTTTAAAAATGATTCAAACTACAACAGAAAAGGATATTCAAGCATCATCTTATATTAAATTACCATTTACAACAAAAGCAGTTATAAATGTTTAAAATGAAGATATGTATGTTTTCTATGGTCAATTGTTAGTTGTTTACATCCAACAGAAGAACATGTTTATAGAATAACAGACTACCGGAAATATGAAACATTATATAAAATTGATCAATACCCAGTAACTATAAAAATGATTCCTAAAATAGAAAAAGTTAATTATTTAAAAATAAATGTATTCGAATTAATCCAATTACCAGAGACAACAGGTGAAACTATTAAAGATTATACATTAGAAGCTTTATATTTAACAGAATATTATGATGATGAAAATGTTATAGATTTATTATATTACGAAGAAGATGAAAATGAACCTTATATTTGGTTAAAACAAATAGATTTATTCTTTAGAACAGAAAGTGATTTTAACAGTCATAAAATATATGTATGTAGAAAATGTTTGTCTAAATTTAGAACTGAAAAATGCATCATTAAAACATAAAGAATTATGTGATAATAAAGATTTTTGCAAATTAATAATGCCAACAGAAAAACATTATAAATTGAAATTTACTAATCATAAATTTGAAAATATAGTGTCATTTGTAATTTATGGGGATTTTGAATCGTTGAATAAAGAATTAACTGATCAAGATAGAAAAGAAATATATAACAAAAAGCAATTATTAAAATCAATGGACAACGGAAATGAATTAAATGAAGACATAATACAAGACCCACCAATCATAAATACAATTAGAAAAGTTCTTCAAAGAGCTGCTGCTTATGGAATATATATAAAATCAAATTATCCTAAATTATATGAAAGTCAATATATTTCTTTTAGAGGTGAAGATGTAGTAAATAAATTTTGTAATAAAATAATTGAATTAGAAAGTGATTTTGCACAATTATTAAATAAAAATAAAAGAATAATTATGACCAAAGAAGATGAAATTGATTTTAATTATGCAACTCATCGTTGTTACTCTGCAAAACGTTTTTATTCATTTGATAAAAAAGTTAAAGATCACGATCATTAAATTCAAATTA
The DNA here is from genome assembly GCF_964204645.1 of Tubulanus polymorphus. NCBI lineage: Eukaryota > Metazoa > Nemertea > Palaeonemertea > Tubulaniformes > Tubulanidae > Tubulanus > Tubulanus polymorphus. Next base: position 13,586,574 of record NC_134029.1, on the reverse strand, counting down.
TCGTGGAGCTGCTCATGAAGATTGTAATTTACAAAGTTAAAAAAGTAAATTTCGTACCAATATTATTTAATAATTTATGATATGATGCTCATCTATTTATAAAACAATTATCAGGAAAATTAGGCGCAATTAATCAAGAAATAGAAGAATATAATGCTATAAATGATTTAGATGTAAGAAAATATGATTTTAAACTATTAGCTAAGACATCTGAAAATTACATTTCATTTCAATTTGGTTGTTTGGGATTTTTAGATTCTTATAGATTTTTAAGACGTTCATTAGATAATTTAGCAAAAAGTTTAGTTAATAATGATTTTGTAATAACTCGGCATTAGTATCCAAATGAACAAGTTTTTAAATTATTGAGCTTTAAAGGTGCAATTCCTTATTCATTTTATAAAACACACAATTATTAAAAGAACAATTTTATGATCAATTAAAAGAGGAGTACGTGAAAGATGGAGTTTTTGATAAAACATTAAATATTTGGAATCATTTTTTAAGAAAAAAAATCATGGTGAATTAGTAGGATATTGGTTGACATATTTGAAAAATTTAGAGAAGTTAATTTAAATCATTTTAATGTTGATCCTTGTTATTGTTATTCAAGTCCTGGTTTAACCTGGCAATGTGGTTTAAAATATACAAATGTAGAATTAGATTTATTAAAAGAACCAGACATGGTTTTATTATTTGAAAAATCAATTAGAGGTGGAATTAGTGGTGTTATGGGAGATAGATATTTTAAAGCAAATGATGAATACAAATTATTGTACATCGATGCTAATAATTTATATGGTTGGGCAATGATGCAACCTCAACCATATAAAAATTTTGTATTAACAAAAGTTGAAAATGATGATAAAACTAATTGGGAAAGCGCAATAATGAGTTTAGAAGATGGTGCTCCAATTGGTTATTTCTTTGTAGTTGATTTGGAATATCCTGCTGAAAGTATAAAGTTTAAAACAAGAAACTTACCTTATTGCCCAGAACATTTAGGTACTAATTTGTTGATTATTTCTGATGATTTAATATTAAAAATGGGAAATATAATTGGTTATAATAATTTGATTAAAACTGCAACAATAAATAATTCATTTGGATTATATGATGTAAATAAAAAATTATCACTGCTCCAAAATTAATGGAAAGTGAAAAATTAAAAAAAGATATTTAATCAACAGAAACTAAAACAAAGAATATTAAATTAAATAATGATTCTAAAATAAAAGATTACAATAAATCAGAAGATATAAAAACTGATAATATTCATCATGAAATAATTCAAACTAATAGTGATAATAAATCTCATGAAAATACTAAATTAGCTATAACTTGTGTAGGAATTGTAATAGGAGGAATATAATATTTTAAGTTTTAATTTTTTTATCATATAAATGGAACGTGGACAAAATTGTGATTTGGGTACTTTCGATGAATCCGGTATAACTGATCACCACAACCTGATAAAATTATATTTGAAAAATCTGGATATAATATAAATGATAGAGCTGCTAGACTTTTAGTGAGAGAATTATAATCTTTAGATGGTGAATATTATTATCATTTGAAAAATGATTATTATATTGATATCTATTATAAAAATCAAAATAAAATATTAGCAGCATCAACTTTGAGAAAATTAGACCTATCTAGAATTAAAAGAAAAAGAAATAGTAATGAAATAGAAAATGTTACCGACACGAATCGAATAAAGTTCCAATTGAAAAACTTTTACCAAAGGAATTACTTGATGCAACAGATCAAGAATTGAAAGAATTAGATATATTTTCTGATAAAGCAATTAGAGAAATTATTAGTATAAGAAATGACGCTGATCAAATTGTGCAAAATAAAGATATAAGAGGTTTTAAAATTACAACTTTAGAAGATGAATTATTTAATTCAAGAAAAGAATTAGAACAATTTAAGTTAGATAGAGATAATAAAGTTACTGAAGAAATTGAATTTAAAAAAAGAAATGCATATTTAGAAAAAGAAATTGATGATTCAAAATATGATTTAGAATTACAGAAAGCAAAAAATAAATTATTATTAAAATCATATGATTATTGTATTAATAGATTAAAAGTTATTATTAATGAGTTAATAATAAAACCAGATTCTGAAAGATATCATTGAAAGATAGAATGAAATTATTATTTAAACTAGAAGGTATAACAATTCTTTCAATTCTAACAGCTGTAACTATGGTATTTACAACAATATTTGTATGTTCCAAATAGTATTTATTTATCAGCTGATATAAAACTGGTCATGGTAATAATTATGTCTAGATAATGTTGGAAGATACTTAATTTAAAAATTAACTATAAAAATTGGACCAGAAGCAGTTTTTTCATTAGATGATTATAATTTTTTTACGCATTATAAAGATTTATGGTTAACAAAAGAAAATAGAAATAATATGATATTGCAAGGCATCCAATCAGAAAACCAAAATAAATTAAGATCTGAAGCTAATAATGCAGTAGAAACTAATGACGTAGATAATTTAATAGAAAAGATTTATGGAAGCAAATATAAAATTCCATTAGACTTTGAATTGATAAAAAAATAATACACCTTTATATAAATATGCAATACAAGAAGATATTATATTCGAAATAACATTTGCTCCTGTTAATGAAATCGTATTATCTAGCGTTGTTAAAGATATGGGTTATAAATAATCAAATATATGTTTAGAATATGACACAGTAACTGATGAAAATATTGCTAACACAATTCAAACTAAATACAATCAAAGATTTAAATTATTATATGATTATATTGATAAATTGTAATTAAAACTGTAACTATTAATGCAAATGATGAAATAATTAATGAGAATATTAACTTCCCAAGAAGATCTATTAAAGGTATATTAATATTTTTTACCATTGCAACATATTCTAATGGTGCAATAAAAGTTGATAATAATTACAATCCTGAAATATCAAAAGTAGAAATAACTATCGAACGTATGAAAATAAATTATTTTGCTAGGGAATGAGAATGATAGATCAATGGGCAGAAATTAAAAAACATTTTATGAATGAAAAAATAAAGTGATCTTAAGATTGTAATGTTAATCAAATTGATTATTATACCGGCAGTAAATATGCATTATGGTTAGATTTTAGAAAAACTGAAGATAACTTGTTACATGGTTCTGGGAAAAAAATTACAAAATACAAAAGATGGAATACAATTATTCATGAAAAAGAAAAAAGGAGGTTTAAATTATAAAATACATATTTATATTTTATCTGACGGGTGTCACTAAACCTAAGACCCCCTAAACCTAAGACCTAAGACCCGTTAGGTCTTATGTTTAGGGGGTCTTAGGTTTAGTGACACTTATATATGATATACTAAACCTAAGACCCATAAACCTAAGACCCCCAAATATCTCGTCCAAAGTACACAAATAACGAATTAGGGCCAGGTCTTATGTTTATGGGTCTTAGGTTTAGTGACACCTATATATAATATACTAAACCTAAGACCCATAAACCTAAGACCCCCAAATATCTCGTCTCTGATAAATGACCCAAATTTAAATAGGCCATCGATGGATCATTAACTAATATCTATATATTAGAACCATTTTGAATAGTCTAAAGTACACAAATAATGATTTAGAGTCGGGTCTTAGGTTTATGGGTCTTAGGTTTAGTGACACCTATATATAATATACTAAACCTAAGACCCATAAACCTAAGACCCCCAAATATCTCGTCTCTGATAAATGAACCAAATTTAAATAGGCCATCGATGGAACATTTTAACAAATATCTATATATTAGAACCATTTTGAATAGTCTAACGTACACAAATAATGATTTAGAGTCGGGTCTTAGGTTTATGGGTCTTAGGTTTAGTGACACCTATATATAATATACTAAACCTAAGACCTATAAACCTAAGACCCTCAAATACGTCTCTGATAAATAAACCAAATTTAAATGGGCCATCGATGGATCATTTTAACTAATATCTATATATTAGAACCATTTTGAATAGTCTAAAGTACACAAATAATGATTTAGAGTCGGGTCTTAGGTTAATGGGTCTTAGGTTTAGTGACACCTATATATAATATACTAAACCTAAGACCCATAATCCTAAGACCCCCAAATATCTCGTCTCTGATAAAGATGCCTTTAATATATCTATACCTAAAGAATAGAGTGATCATGCGTTAAATACATGATAGATCGTTACGGCTAGAGAGTTCAAACTACATCGGCTGCTGCCGTATGGGCTTAATTTTCTTGATTCATAAGAAAATGTGTGGAGAAAATCTTTGTGAAAAGAGACAACTGTAGTAATCGGAAGGAAAATGTGAAAATCCGAGAGTTTATCAAGCGATTGTCCTCGGAAAAATAGAATGCAAAATGCATAATAATAGTCAACTTTTAAGCGCTGCAGAAATGGGAAACAAGTTGTCGAGTTCTTTAGTTTAAGTATGGTCAATAATATCTCTAAATTGGACTGTTAGTTTTTTTTTTCATTCTGCATAAAAAAGAATTTGCCATGATGACAACAGGCCTACACATGGCTGTGCTATTAAGATAATTTCGTAATGGCTTAAAACAGGTGTACGATACAAATAGATCATAAATCACGAAAAAAACCATCAGGTCCCGCTAAACGTCCGTAAATCGCAGATGTCGAATGACCTATTTATTTTAGTTGTTCTCCAACTTAGTGTCAGCGGAACTCGCCTCTTACTTCATGTTATGCCCATACCACAAATTAATGTAATAGCCATTGAAGGTAATTATGCAACATCAACTGTGTCATTTTAGTAGCTACGGTTATTATGGAATGGTCAACAATCACACGTGCTACAAACTGACGATAATGGGCCTAAGAAACCATATCACGTATACGTACTCGAGGCCGAAATCATTTCCTAGTACAGCGCACTGTAGGTTATCGATTCCGTCGCCGTATGAAAAAACCATCAGTTAGAAAATAATTTTTTGATTGTAGGTATTCGTTGTGCTGTTGATATTTGTATTCGCCTGTTGATACAATAAATTCAAACAGAAACATTCACTGGTAGAGTACCAGTAACGAGACCGGGCTGCGTTTTTTTAGCGGTGAGTTATTTGCCATTTCATAACACTATTCAGGTGATTGTAAGTAGGTATGAATTGTCGTTTTCATGGTGATGAACTCCACGGTGGAAAAGTACATGTACATAACGCTGCATTTATTTTATCATGCCGCAAGCATATAAATTAATAGACGATAGAAAAAAACTGCGGACTGCGGAAAAATGGAGAGATTCGTTGCAAATTAACTTTTTTACATTAACCTTTTAACTATGGCCTGGTGTTGATTCAACTAGTTTCACTACTTTTTTCTTGTGTCCAGGGCTATTCTCTTTTTGACGAGTAATTTTGATTGAGCTCAGTACGTATAGCGGTTACAAAACCATTTAATCAGTGGTAACTGTACGATGTTCGAACTTCGCTGAATCACTCAATCGCTGAACTTGACAAAACAATCAGGTTTTAAAAAGATGATACTCATTTTGTGAAATCGTCATACAATAAACAATATACACACCTATATCGGAACTATACATATTGGCCGACGGTTGCGCTATTCCAAATTCACAGTAAGAACTCGGGAATACAAGAAATTATTCAGTCGTTATTTTTACCCTGTCAAATGATCTTGGATAATCATTTTTATGTAATTACTCTCCATTTATTTTCTTTGTTTCAAAATTAGGATGCTATGGACCAAGTAGCCGACGAATGGAATTCCCATACAATCCGAAAAATGTCTAGAAATCATATTATATCAGGAGTCCCCGCGCAACTTTATAAGTACCCTGAGCTGTTTGGTGGCGTGGATATGCTACGGGGACCGTTGACGCGAGCTGAAACAGATGCGTGTGCTGAAGATTGTATAGAAAAGGACGATGTCACATGCAAAGATCCAGCCATACTAGATGCTGTGATGGAAATCATGCAGGATCACAATTATCGCATTCCCAGCGATGCATATGATGCTGTAGAACTGTACAGCTTTTTGAGGCAGGAAATTAGGAGGATGCTTGTTTAAGTTCAACTTTCTAATCGTCAACTTTGTGATGTGTTGATTTTCACAATCAAAAATAAGTGGCCGATTTTATATTACTGTCTTAAATGTGCATGTATATAGGGTGTCTGGTTTCAATAGAAACAATACAGTCCTCAGTTTCAGACAGGGTTCATTGTACCAATTTTAGAGTCATACAATCAGGTTAGTCTGTATGAATGTCTGTATCAAATTTCTAAAAGCGCAAATTTCAGCCCACAATATAAGCAAAAAACAATTAATTGAATGAACCAAACTTTTTATTTAATCATGCATAGAACTGATTTGTTCAGAAAAGATCTCTACAAAACTAAAAAACGGGTCCAAAGTAGCCACTGATGATTATGAAAGTATTGATACAAAAATATAATCTATAATCATGCATACTGTTCTATAATTTCTACACTGTCAACAGATATTCTATTGAATTAACTAAACAAATGATAAGAAAGAATTAAATTTGAAAGCTGGCTTTTTCAAATTATTGTCATGAAAACAAAAATATTGCTATTAAAATACTGATTCACAACCCATCTTAAAAAACTATAATATATAAACATGCATACGCTTTTAAAATTTCAACAATGTTTATAGATATTTAATGTATAAACAAAACAAATGATAAAAAAGAATTAAATTTGAAAGCTGGCTTTTTCAAATTATTGTCATGAAAACAAAAATATTGCTATTAAAATACTGATTCACAACCCATCTTAAAAAAACTATATTATATAAACATGCATACGCTTTTAAAATTTCAACAATGTTTATAGATATTTAATGTATAAACTAAACAAATGATAAAAAATTAATGAATTTGAAAGCGGGCTAAAAATTAAGATTGCAGGCTAGGTAGCGACTATTAATTTCGGGTCAGCCTCTGAACTCAGAGTAATTAAGAACAAAATGAAATGCATACGGTACATAACTATGCAGTACATGATTGTGCAGTAATTGTTATGTTTTCATTTGTCCGTAAAAGACAGACAACTAAGAATCGCAGCAAGCATGTTTTGCTGAAATTCGTCGTCTTCGCTAAGAACAGGTAAATGCAAAATATTGGCGCAGGTATTTGCGATAGGGTAGTTTCTTGTCTACTCATCACTTCCATCCGATGGATGTCGAAACCGTATACACACTGGTGGATCAAATCCAAGAGGTGGGGGGCGTGCCAACCCTGTAGTGGATATAAGAAGGTCTTCCAGGAAACCACGTTCTGAAAAAGAAATATATGTACATGTATGTGTTTGAAACAATGCCTTAACTACTTACAAGTAATGCCAATGGATATAGATAATCAGATAAATAATGATAAGGGGAATTTGACTATGCGTACCTCCCAGATGCTCGACAAAATCATACCAATATGCTAGTGTATCAGACTCGGCCCTCCTTTTATTTGAACCTTCCGGGCTTAATTCTGGTGTCTGGAACATATCTAGTATCTGATTGGCATCAAGGCTATGAATGGGTTCCAGAAAAACCTCTCGCATGAGATCTCGGTTTTCTTGTACCGCCATTAAAAACCCCAAGGTTTCCAAACCACTTTTGAACCTAAAAAACAGAGAATATCATTACTGCAAGTGATTTCTCAAATCTCAGTTTAATTACAGTAGTTCATTTGCGGATTCATTTCAGATTTTTAACATTTTACATCTTATTAAACTCTCCATGCATTGAAAGTACAACATTTGACTGATAATTCTTTACAGTGAATTTTACTCAATGGAAAGGAGGATGGAAAAGACTTACTGTTCAATAGCAGAGTTAGTCCTTTGAAAAATGTACCAGTGTGCAACATTGCTTGCGCTTTGTACAGCTTCTTCTAGGCTGTTTATAGGAAGACATCCTACTAGTGCTAGAATGTCAATGGCATCATCTACTGCATGACGCAGAGATTCTTTGTCTGTTGCGTTAGCAAGCTACAAAATAGAAACATACCATCTTAAACTAATTTGTGAAAAGGAATTGGTTGGAATTCGCCAGCGACTCGTAAGCCAATGGCCACCACTATCGGGGCTTGAAAAACAATTCATTCAGTTTTGACACCCAAAGTAGTTTAGTCAACAGATTTTAGCCTAACCCTAGTCAACAGATTCACTGCAAAATCACTGCTTTGAACAGATATCAACATCTTGCACGAAAAATAAAAGAGAAATCATTTTTTTGACCTAAAATATCAATGTAAAAACCTACCGCTTTCATTTTTGCTCTGACATCTGTGTCCGGTACATCGTCAATTTTAATCTTTGCATATCCTCCACTCACATGTTCATACATCTGTGGGTGGAGGAACTGGGGCAACGGCCCTCCATGTACCACAGAGTAAGCAACGAGTTTACCAGCAATTATATAGCGTTCCTTACCAAGAGCTACAAAGATATTAACATTGATAGGAAACGACTTGTATATCACAAATAATTTAGCATATATAACACTAACTATTGGAATCGAGATTGAAGCCACTGGCAAAAGTAATTTGTTTCTGGACAAATATATATTCTTACCTTTTGCATCAAGCTCTAAAAACTTCTTATTTTCTGAGCCCGTAAACAGATTGCTCCTTGATAACTGTATCAGGGCAAGCCGGAGAAACTCTCTGGAAAGACCACCCGTGTCTATTCCTTGCTCTCCATGGAATTTTACACTCAGTAAATTATTAGCACAGAATGATTCACGGGAGAATCCTCTGTATGCCCCATCGAGCACCTTCTCTCGTGTCACGTTAATCACATTTTTTTGCCGTCTTGGTCAATTGGTGAAGAAAGTCCTCGGAGAACTTCTTCGATACTTGTTGGAATTTGATTTCTGAATAATATCGTAGGTGTGCCAGCTTGGACAAACCTATGAAAAATGAATAACGACTGAGAAATATAACGCAACTAGGGATGCACTTGTTGAAATGCTTGAAAATCTGACAAGTTTAATATATTCAACGCCCCCTGGTAAACAAATTCAGAAATCGATGATCGATCATCTCAGTGATGTCATGAGCTACTTATGTACAGTGAAACCTCGTTACAGCAAACTTCAGGAGACCAGAAAATATGTTCGTTATAACGAGGTTCCACTGTACAATTGATTGTGGTGCCAAAATATGCATACCCTGGTAGGTACTAACTTGAAAAGTCAAATTGTATATAATTTCATTTTCAATCATAATGAAACTTGTCAAACAAGTTCTGATTTCGGTAAACAACAATGGCGAGCATGGCTTAACCGAATATGAAGACAATTCATTGAAGCATTTTCAAAACTTCCCAGATGGACGAAAAGTGAACGCAATAGCACTGGGACCTGAGTCCAAGTGGGCTAAAAAGAGGCAACATTTCATATTTGAGAATTTAACAGTACCTTGTTTAAAAATGAATAAGCCTGAGGTTGTTAAGCCCAGCAGAAAAACTATTTTACAAGGTGATGATTCATTCAGCGGCGGATCCAGGTCAGACGTACTCTGATCCTGCCTAGAACGCGTCTCCGTGCATCTAATTTAAAAATATTTTCTGGGCGAGGACCCTCAGACCCCCCTTCCTAATTTGTGCAACCCCTCCCCGAAATCCTGGATCCGCGGCTGTTAGCCTTGTCCTAGTCGGAAACATACCTATATGAAGGTTGCTGGTCGGTTTCAGAATTGCCTTGAATGGTTGAATTCGAAAGATATCCTCTACTAGAACTTTGAGGCACAGCAGCAATACAAGGATCCACAACTGTGACAGGCGTTGGTATACAGTGGGTATGAAATGGTATTAATTCCTCGTCACTTTCTGGTGCCATTGGAGATATTTGAAGGGTTGGATAAGGAATATATTCTCTACTGGAACTTTGAGTGGATGAAGCTGGAATAGTGCAAGAGAGTGAACTGACAAACGAAGATACTTGAGGTGATGCAGGAGAATTCAGAACTTCAGGCATTGACTGAGTGAATGAAGTGAACGTTGAGAATTTTTCATTGTTGTTTGCTCGAGCCGTTGACGAAATTGACTTTTTAATTTTTTTGTTGCTTAGGCACCCTTGGTCGCGAATCTGATCGTTTCTGGGTTTATGCTGCAAGAATAACATTAAAAAAATTTTCTTGTCAGATTTTCTTCCTGTCTAGGGGTTGAGGGCTTGGGAAATGCACTATCCATAGAAGTTTACATGGATATGGATGATGGGCCAACACTTCTTTATTACCCAACCACCCTCTGGTGACTACAAACATTCCCCATGATGTCTCAGAAAGAAAAAGAAAATTCAGATTTCCCTAAAATAAAGTTATAACAGACAAAATGTGAAAGGCACAAGTTTACCTGAATTGTAGGCAAATCTTCTTTAAGTGTTGTCAATTCGTTTCCAGAAGGACCGCCATTATTTGCAGAACCATTGGAGGGAACGCTTCCATTTACAGGGTTGGTATTGCTCGATGATGGTAAAACATAAGGAAAAGCTGTTATGGTACATTCCTTTGATAAACCAAAATCTTTTAGAGGAAACCCATCCAGATTGCTGTACAGAGATTCTACATGTCCATCGATAACAAGTAAAAAGTCATTCTGAGCGATAAGCTGACGTACACAATCAATTAGCATCTGTAAAATAAATATCAATACTATAAAAGCTTGATAGGTCGGGTGTAGACTGTGGGGTTATAACGAATCTGCCACTATATTGAATCTCATACAGATAGGGCTTACAGGAATCTGTACCATATTGGGGGTAAGAAAAAGTGTGTTAGGTGAATTCAGAGTTATATGAGGGATGGATAACCAGTTTTGGCATAAAGTTTTTCACATAAAGCAATAGTACAGGTGATAATTTCATCCTACATGTACAACGTATTAACTAGGGGTCCAGGGACACCACGCCCACTTGGGAAGTGGTTTAAAATGCTCAACAAACAGAAAGTTTCAATATTCAACGCCCCCTGGTGAACATATTAAGAAAGCAATGACCTTTAAACTCACCACAATAAAAGAACATGTTACGAGCTACAATTTTGCAATTCATTGTGGTTACAAAATATGCCTGGATACCAATACAATATGAATATAGTGAGTTATTTGGCTATTCAACGCCCCCTGGTGACCATATACAACAACTGATGACCTGGAAACTCTTCACAATCATAGAAAATGTCACAACCTACACCTTTGCAATTGATTGCGGTTACAAAATATCCATAGGTACCAATATAAATAGGCAAATTGTATATAATTCAATATTCAATTCCCCCAGGTGGTGAGAACAAAAACCTAAGTAACCCCAATTCCACGAGAGGAGATCAATACTAATAATTTGATAAAACAATTTTGATCGGGTCAAACGCTTGCACATTTGTTGAATGTAGGCCTTACCTTTATGTCATCTGTTTCCGAGAACTTCTCTTTCTTTTTTTCAGAACCATAGATGATTGTTACTTCAAAAACATCATTTAACTAAAAAGAATAGAAAACTATTCTAATTTAAAAAATATATCTAAATTAATAAAAAATTACTCTACAGTTTGATTAACATGTATAACTTTAATGTATAAACATAATCCTGCAGGCATGTTGACCTTTGCTGGCTGTGTATTGAACCTTGGTTTTTTAACCTAAAATTTTTTAACGCTGATACACCATACGGGAAATCAAATGAAAAACCACTTGTCGAAGCATCTTCGAAATTTCCCTTGAAAACTTCAAAAATGTGTAAAAAGTGCTGATTTTGGCTAACAACAAACAATGGCAGCCGGTCAGCTATCTTAAATCTGACCGCGCCAGTTTTTGGGATGAAGATATGTCTAGGGTAGATACATAAACCAAATACGGTATCAAAAATATCCATAGAGCCGTCTTCAAAACTTCCCAAAATAACTGGATTCCATCTACGGATGGACGGACCGATGGATGGACAGACGAACGTAAAGTGAACACAATACTCCGCTGGAACTTAAGCCTCGAGTAGGCTAAAAAATGAAATTTAAACCTACCTGTAAAATTGCTTTCCTAGTACTTCCTAGGTAGAAGCGCAATCGATTCAGTTTTGTTTCCGTGTAAAACTCAGCAATTGTTTTATTATAGTCAAATTGCTTATTTTCTTTGAAATCGAGCAGAGTGAAGATGAACTCTTCACATCCTCCCAATAAAGATCTATCATTGGGGAAAAAAAGTTCTATCCCCTTTCTGATTAGACCCCCAACTGCGAAGTCGCGCGGTAATTTGAGTACTCGAGTACCACCACCATTAGGTGTTCTAATCTGCTTATACAAGCTCTCTTCACATTCTCTGTTCAGCCAACCGAGTTCTATTGTTCTTTCACTTTGGACTTTTTGGCGTAGAGAAGAAGCAGGTCTAGTACCGGTGCCTACAGCACAGCGCAATCGATCAATGAGATTCTTAGACCTTTTTGTTGCCCGAAAATCATCGGTCCTTTGGCAGAATGACAAAACTGCCAGGCGATCACCAAATTTTGGAAGATATACCTTGAGCTGATCAGAACTCAGCCCAGGAATAACACTACCATCAATCTGCAAAAGAAAATGAACACAAATCTCTTTTATTCGCATATGTTCCTTTAGCACAACTCATCTGGACAATAGCAACAATAATCTCAATCAGCTTGCTCCTGAACCACACGGGCCCAACTAGGATTATTAATCAGTAAAACCAAGGATTATTAATCAGTAAAAAGTTTTCAAAACACATCTATTTTTGACAAATTGAATAAGAACACTGTGAACCAGTTCAAGGCCAGGGTTAATCATCATGGATCTAATTCTAAATGTTGAACAAAACTTATTACTCTACCTTATCATCACATAGTTTTTGAATAGATGATTCATCTACATTTCTTTCCCTCATGAAGGTAATCAAATCATCCATCTGAAAACATCCACAAAAATATGAGACTAATTGGTATACCTAATTGCCGGTAATCCCAAAAACAGAAATGGGGTACCGGCACCGCTTCTGTGACAATGGAGGATTACACGTATGGCAGGTGAGGTATCACTATGATCCTCAAAAACTTTTTTGGAATATAAATTTATGCCTAAACACAGTCGTCAGTCGGGCTGAAATAGACGCTCAGTGACAAAACCTCGAGGTCCTCGTCCCTCAAAATAAAGGAACGAAAATTAGCCTTATATGTGCACTTACGCCCTAGACGTTGTTTGGGTAACAACAGGTACTAGACCAGTCCAGACATAGTTCTATCTAGCAGTACCAAAACTGAATCCAGACTCGACTGTGCTGTGACTCACAGAGACTAGTCGAGAGGCCACCTGATGTCCTATCAGTCTCATTGTAAAGTTTTAATAGACCATTCCATGTGGGCCAGGTGGGAATCGGGGAATGGGATGACAGTGTCAGTGAAGTCTATCAATCCAACATATAATTTTAGGCCTAACTTTACATGTATTAACACAATACAATACTACCGTACCGCCGGTATATTGATGAAAATTGGTAACCCTCATACGTATTCTCCACATGACCTTGACCAACTTAAAACATCCTAGACCAATTCAATTCAATCTTATTAGATTGCCGGTCTCTAGACTGAGATCAAATGTCACCGAACGTCGACAGTCTCGCGATGCCATTAGGTTCGAATCCGTGCCAAGGGCGTAGGGAAGGTGCCCCAGGCGTTTATTAATTAAGATCCCCGTATACGTACACATACCCTCTCGTTTCCTAGTTTTCCGCACTTACAAAAATTCTGAATGAAGCGATGCCGTCCGAACGTACCGTGCGCGCCGCGCTATTACCAAGTTAGGCAGCCTGAGACTGGTAGGATGTAGTTGACTACTGCCTTACAACTGGTCCAGCCTCTTCTCTCTGACGAACTTATCGTACGTTTCCGATCAACGGAGTATCGCCCGCGTGTGCGCGGTTCGTACGTAGGCTAGTCGCTACAACTCGAATTTTGATTTAAAATAACTCGAATTTCGACTTATTATGTCGAAATTCGACTTATTAAGTCGAAATTCGACTTATTATGTCGAAATTCGACTTATTATGTCGAAATTCGACTTATTATGTCGAAATTCGACTTAATAAGTCGAAATTGTGAAAAAAATTTCTCGTATGTCACCTAGGGGCTTCCGTAACCTGGAAATTTGTGTCTGAATTAGACATAATGCCATCATCACAAGCATGATTTAGTCAGCTTACATTGCCTGGCAAGCATGATTCCTATGAAACATTTAAACGGGACATGGACATCGCCCTTAATTTTGGATCAATTGGATTTGGTGTTCTGTAGAAATTAATCGAAAAATGTATTTGCTTGATTGTACTGTACTTTTATTTACTACCCTGATGACAATAATTGGATAAATGTATCCGCTACATTGAATATTACTTTTATATGCTACCTTTTTGACAATCAATTGTATGTTTACATGTGACAATTGTGTACCTCGAGAATTTTAGCATTTACATATCACTATATCATTATACAACCAATACTACTTGATAATCGTTTATTTCACTTTTCACTTTTTCCATTGAAACACATTTTTGGAAAACTCATGAAATGTTGAGGAGACGAAGCTTGGGCATGACGTACTACTTGTATAATAATTGAATTACATGCAGATGCATCCTCGCTTGCCAGAGTTCATTTCCTACCTCCGAAGATCACACAGACACAAACCCTGGCTGCAGACCCTTCATTCATTGATACAAGTTCTTGGGCAGTGTAGATCAATGGATGAAGGGTTTGTGTTGGCATGAGCTTCAGGGGGGGGGGGGGTTATCAAATTCTGGCGAGTAAATAGGGTGATACAGATGAAGATCTAACAAAATATTTGGGCTTTTCCATTCTTTGAATCTTAAAGAATTGCCACAAGGAGACTAAATGTTACTGTCAAAATCTTTGATGTTGAATTTTAATCCATACCATTAGGATTGTAATTTTAAGTACATAAAGCCGGATTGGCAATATGCGGATAATTGCTTAGGGATCATTCATTTATTACGTACGCATTAAATTTGAATTTTTCAACCCCTCTCCCCCTCTGTACGCAAAATCGGCCATTTTTTTCGTATACGTTTAGCATTACAGTGCGCAATTGCACTGACCCCTACCCCCTCCCCTAATGCGTACTTAATAAATGTATGTTTCCTTATATTGGATGAATATTGATGGTCCTGATTTTCCCCTCCCAAAATAACTATTAATGAATCACCATTCGTGAAGTATGTGTATATTACAAAATTTGTAGTCACGCATCTTCTCTAAGCGTGTTATTGGTCCCCATCAGTATATTACAGACATACATGTATAGATCAATTCCATGATAATTATCCTCGGCCAAAGGATCTATAAATCCTAGCATATTTCCAATTTCTTCATATACTATTTCTGGAATGTGGAAATTATTGTTTGACGTAGCTTCATAATCATATATTTCTTATGTTGGAATATCTGATACATTGATACCTTCCTCTTCCCATGGTCCCCTTACCCAAACTTGATACGGCGATGCCCCGTGCAATGTACGCATAGGATGATTATTATAGTTTGATCTGAAAAGTCTAAACTTCTATTAATCCTCGGTAGAAACACAAAATGGAGAGCATAGAGATGAAGTTCATCATCAGCAATCAACATATGCTGCTCCAATGAATAAAAAATTCTACGATAATATTCTGTGACTTGATGCCGAACATCTAGCCATAATCTTTCAATGCGCTGATTATGAACACTTCTCCCGGTTATAGCACTGCCACGATTTTGACCAACATAAATCCAACATAAATATTATAACCTGACCATTTTCTACACCCATATCTGTTCTGATTCTTGATGGCACCCCACACAAGTTCACAGCATGTGTGAAAAAATCAAAAACAGTAGATGCTCTGTTATTGTCTTTACAATTGACATAAATTATATATCGACTAAAGCCGTCTATACACCCATGTATAACAAAGCGCCATCTGATAAGTTTGTGGTTTCCATCTAAATGCCTGAAAAAAAGAAATTGTTTACATTCAACCTAAACATCTAGGATTTCTAATGGGGATGAGCAAAGAATAACTAATAAGATAAATCATTTCATGTGTTGAAAAAAGTTGACGGACAGACGACGATGGATAATCACCCTAACCCATCAGCTCCGCTAAATATCAATAGCCAACACCCCCTGGTGTAAAACCTAAGTTATTCAGCTTTTTAAAACTTCGTGACCATAAAAACCAATGACCTTGAAACTCCTCACAATCATAGAACCTGTCAGTCACTAGCTACAATTTTGCAATTGATTGTGGTTACAAAATGTATTTTGTAAATTCTATATAATTCAATATTCAACTCCCCCTGGGTAATCCTAATTCCACGTGAGGTGATGACAGTGATACACTTTATCAAATACCAAGACTTAGTGTTAAAACCTGTCAATACTTTTTACAAATGTTTAAGTAAGGCCCTTCAAAGTCGATACCTTGCTTCTCATCAAATAGCGTCTTCAAAACTTCCCAAAATAATTGGATTCCGGATGGACGGACTGACGAAAAGTAAACAATACAGCCCGCTTAAGTTCCAAGTGGGCTAAAAAAACTAACCGCATTATGGAATCCCGCACACGCAATACTTGAATTTTGATATTACGGGCAGCAAAGCCACCTCTAACCATAGTTTCACCAGCGTTTGGGTTGAAATGTAAGATATCTTCAACTACACTATCCACCTCTGCATCACTCATATCTGTATACCGTTGTCGACCAATTGGCAAGTCATTGTTTAACCGCCACCTGAAAGATGTGAACATGATTCATCATTCCTAAAATGGCTACATTCCTTGCCAGGATGTATCTATGTAACGTTCTACTCGCTCTATGCATTTTACCTAGTGTGTATGTACATGTGCTTGTAATAATTGATGTAACAAGTTCTTCGTAAAAGACACGTGATATCTAGAATATATACATGTATATATGTAATGTATAGTTCGTGTTTTCTGGACGATCATTGGAGTTATACTGACGAATCCTCTACTTTTACGAATGTCTCCTCTCCTCTTACGATGAGAAAAGTTACCACACACAGCATCACACCTAGGGTTATTGGCCACTCAACCCGAACATGATACGCGGTAACCAGCGCGCGCTTACTCCAGACCTGAAATCGCCCTATCTCATTCTATAAGGGACTCAAGCCTTGTCACTCATCCCTCCTGCCAGCGTGACAGTATGTCCAACGCCACAGGATACAAAGCCGACGAACGCTGCATCGTACCTCGAAGGACCTCGGGGCCTTATCCGATGATCCTCTACTGCCGAGTCCGCAACACACCTGCTCAATCACAATTCAGGGGTACTCGCACATATAAGCCACAAACAACCAAAATCAACCTAAATGACCACATGTTTAAAGGAAAATGAATCGATGTACACTTTATTTTCATTAGAAATACACTGTACGTGATAACGGGCTAATCGACTATAACTGTTCTCTGACGTATTCTTCCACTACCGGCGACGCAGCTCTATCTACGTTGACACTCTACTGTCGCTCCCATCAGCTCGGCGCGGGCGTATCAGTGAGAAAGAAGGAAATAACTCTTTTATATATACACGGACTTAATTATCCCACACCGAAACTTTCGCGAAGTACGCGACTCAAGGTTCGTCATACAAAACGTCACGGGAACATAAATTTATTACACACTATTAAACGAGGTCGTCTCCCTCCACAAAATATAACTTATACGCGTGTACATGACAACACCCGGGACTTTACACCATCACACTAGCGCTTCTCTACACCAATTCAATTCAAACCAAACTTTATTGTCGGCCCGCAACCCCGAACATCATCTGTATACGAACGACCAGACATACTGCTAGGCCTACTACTACACGCGGGTATACGCACTAACGTCCGAGCGATACGACTAACTCGCCTCGGGTCCCGAGACATTAACATTGCATGTATAACTTTTATTTATCCACTTATTCCCGTATCATAGGGCGTTGAACATTAAAATACGACTTCCTAGGGACACACATCCCCTCGGAAAAATGTTGGGGACTTGTTTTACTATATACACGAAGGTACGGACGACTCAACTATGACGCATACGTATTACAGGCCCTTCAACTAATAACGCGCCCATACGGCGCCACAACCCCGCAGGGCGAACACCCAACGAAACTCAACCACTTATATCTTGCTGCAACTACTCTTCTACTTAACCCCTCAACGGTCGAGAGAAGACTGTCTCGAGTCGGCGAATCGCGCGCCTTTTATGGCGAGATTGCCGACCCCGGAGTGTCGCGCCACGCTTTTTGTTGATTTCGCGCCGCATAAATGACTGTGCTCTGTTCGAACTTTCAAACGGCTCTAAAATCTTCGTTTCTTCACCGATTCCTTTCAAGTAAACATTTCCCGAAAGCTTCTTTCTGAGGTTAATAGATAAAATAATAGAAACCGGCAGAAAAATTCTTTCCTTTGAACGCGAAGGGAGGGAAGGGCGCGTAGAAGCCCGTCTCGGCAACTGGCGCGCGCTTCGAACCCGGATAAAACGCTCACAGCTAATTTCCACTCCGGATTTCTTCATAAACGTTCTCATGCACTTCAGAACTATAAAATATTCACGACTACCTATTCGGGAAATATCAGGTGACTCTAATTTGATTACAAAGGGAAAACGACGATTATCCGGAGCGTGACGAGGGATGACCCGGAAGTGATTGACAGGGTGACGTCACATTCATAAACAACTCGCACGTGGCATCCGGTCCGGGGTGCTTGATACTAAACGATACTAAACTCAACCAATCAACCCCCTCCAAATCCGACCCGAGGCATCAGGGGAATGGGTAAGAATGCCACAAATCGCATTATCAACTAACTCGATTTTTCTCATGACTCCGAAAAGAAAGGCAACTCAGAATACGCCCGCGAGGCTCACAGTACAACTAAATACCGTCACAACCTGACGTAATACTGACTCCTTGAATGTTGTTACATCTACAAACCTATAAAGAGTCCTAGTGGAAACAACAATTTCTGCAGCAATTTCATGTAGAGACCTGAATCTACTATCATTACAGAGCTGAGATAGTTTGTCAACATCATAGCTGATTCTAGGGCGCCCTGAAAAAAAATAATTGCTTTAATTATTCAAATGTTAACCTAACTTTAATAGCTAGTTTGAGGATATCTTTGAACCATATACCCGGTATGCAAATTGAAATGAAAATTAGGGTATTACCAGGCGCGTTGGAAGTAGATTTTGATTGCTGTGGCCAATTGCCGATTTTTGACAGGTTCTTATACCGGTGTTGTCATATCGCGGAAAGACGGAATCGCGGAATTTTCCAAAAACGCGGAATTTCTTCATTTTTACTATAAATAGTAGACGGGTTTTCCCACGGGGATACCCACTGTCGGACAGGGCACCGGACCCAGGTTTTCAACACCGGGAATTAGTATTTGATAATTTATTATATCGCCAGTCAACAACTTAACGATACTGTTCCAAAATAATGTAGAACCTAGGCAATACGTGCTTTGCGAATTCAGTGATACAGAGTGTCGCTGCATTAACTGAAGGAATACAAATCGATGGTACGTAAACGTAGGATTTGTGATGACACCAAGGGGCATTCTCCAGGACTCAGTTCCGAGTTAAGATTTGACTCTGGTCTCTGGATTTAAAACATTGGAAATGAATTGATTCTAAGTAACTCAGAGTTAACTCACAACTGTGGAACTGGATCGATGTCAGACGAAAATAAATAGACATTATGTATATTTCATTCTGGCTTAGGATTGTTCATGCGTGTTGTGTGTCTACATTGTTGTTTTAAGGGAATGTGGTTTATCTTTAAGAATTAAATGATATGAAAGATTATAAAATGGTTTCGTTTTTTTAATGTTTACTTTGTGGCTGCTATAACATATGTTCCTATGCTGATTATTTGGATCAAAAGAATCTTATTGGTACCGGTACTGGACGAATTTGACGAAGGAATTTGAACCGGTACTTGTTTGGTCGTAGGATTTCATGTTTGCAACCATCTACAACTACGGTCCGACACCGCGAACGTGCTCAATATTTATCTGATAATATTCGTTTCTGAAGTTCTCAAAAAGTCGATGAACTTCGATAACCGAAGTTTGCCTAGTAGAAATAGACATTAGGTGCCTGGTCTCTTTCACCCCACTTGATTCTGACTTCTTCTACAGGTGGCAGCCAGTCAACGGTATCGTAATATAATAATTCCATATAAATTGCCTGCAAATAATGGGACTCGAACCTAACTCGTTGCATCGATCGGTCCGGTGCCCTGTCCGACAGTGGGTATCCCCGTGGGAAAACCCGTTTTCTATTTAAAGTAAAAATGAAGAAATTCCGCGTTTTTGGAAAATTCCGCGATTCCGTCTTTCCGCGATATGACAACACCGTTCTAATACTGCGGTGAATGTGAAAAAATATGGTATTCAAAGAAAAAAAACGTCATTCAGTAAATTATCATCGTGATTTAAGCTATGCCGCTGCACTTCCAACACAACTGATTACTACTACGTTTATCAAATGTACAAATCCTACTTACCAACAAGACCACTATGTTCATGTTCAATGTTTATATAACCAAGACAAACATTTACTCTCAAATAATGTTCATCAGTGACAGTAGAGAGAACAGTGGAAGCAGCAAGTAAATTTTGCAAAAGTGTATTCATGATCTCCACAGGCCTTCGTTCCCAATTTTCGTCAGTTCGTAGGAGCAGTACAAGAATAAGATTTTTGTGTGATCAGAAAGCCGTCTCAACAAAATTTCTGCCACATTGAGAATAAATTCTTCAGAACTTGCACAAATATTGTGAGCTCGTTCAATTAAGCTGGGAATATTTCGTATAGCTGAATATATATCAAACACCTCTGATGCATTCATGAGCTAAAAAATAGGAACTTAAGTCATCATTACAATGATCTAGACCAATACAAGTTGTTCCTAGCATTACCACGCTGAACTAGTTTGTGTAGTTGTTGTTGATCAACTGTGACGAACATTAGTTTAACTCATCAGTTTGTTCATGGGCGAATTTTCTACGGGGGGTCGAGTACGTAATATTTAACTAAGTATAAAAGTCGCCGAAGAGCGGAGCGGAAATTTCTGCAAAATTATGTCTGATGCATTCTGATGCAATCCACTAGGCATATTACCAACGAATACGTCAAGAACAACGGGACCTAACCATCCACAAATATTTATGATTCCGTCTAATATTTGCCCCGCACCCGAGCGGGATCTGCCCTTCAGACAGAAATATTTCAGGCGTTGATTGTGACTGGTGATGACACATCGACGATCGTTAAGTGCTGCAACCGCATTATCGAGGTCAATTCCCTATGCGACGATCGTTTGGGAATTTCTACAAAGGGGGTTGTTCGCACCTCTGGTGCCGCCCATGTATTGGGCTATATAAGAATAGCCACTCGCCAGTCTTAACAAGTTGACCAAGGGTTAACAGTCAGTCAGACTATTAGTTTAAGACCGTCCGGTAGTATAGGACGACTGACTGTTAACCCTTGGTCAACGTGTTAAGACTGGTGAGTGGCTAAGCCGTAGTATACTAGACTATAGGCCTATTAAATAGTGACTAAAATCAGAAGATCGTCTAGTACCGAGTGATGGAAAGACAAAATCTGCTCTGCTGACAATTATGTATGTTGTTGCTCTGTGCCCTGTGATGTGGCAACTGAAGAGGCCTGCGCCTAAACTATATAGCCTTCGAGGAGAGATAAACATACGTCACGTCCGTAGGCCTACATAGTCTTTAACTACAAAAACTTCAAGAAGATAATAAAACCGGCAGCAGTGAATAGCTCTTTGTGAGGGGTCGATGACCTTGAGCGAAAAAGAATAATGGTTACCCGAAAGCCTTCTGCGACCTTGACCAATTTAGACTGGTTCCGTCATAACATTAGTCCGATCCGCCACACTGCTTCGTCATCATTTTCTGGTTCTCAGTCTGAACTCTAAATTTAATAGATGAGGGCGCATGGATCGACCATATGTTTTTAGAAAATACAGTCATATATTTATAAATAGTTATCGAGGTATGAAGTAGATGGCGCATATGTATATGTCTAAAATACACACGACATATAATATCTTTAGAAACGTGTGTATAATATATGTATATGTTTGAAATGTAAATGTCTTAAAAAAGATATGTATATGTCTTCAATTCATTTAGATATGTTTTAAATTGATATGAAAATGCCATAGAAAATATACGTAAATGTATAAGAATATCATATAATTTTTGTCTAAAAACATATGTTTATGTCTTAAAAAGATATGTATATGTCTAAAATTCATTTAGATATGTTTTAAATTGATATGAAAATGCCATAGAAAATATGTATATATGTATAAAAACATCATATAATTTTGTCTTGAATTTCATTCCATACTAAACCTTTTGTTTATAAATTAGAAGATTTAAAAGATGAAGAAATATTAGGTTATTTCTATGAACAAGAATTAGCACTTGTACCAAATCCAGATGATATAGAATACAAAATAGAAAAAGTATTGAAAACAAAAACTCTAAAAGGAAAAAAGTATTCTTTGGTGAAATATAAAGGGTATGATGATAAATTTAATGAATGGGGTTTATCTAATAAAATTAAAAGAATAAATGAATAAAGATTTATTTATATTTGAACCACATAATATGTAAGTTACTGGTGTAACCAACTGTGGTAAAACGCATTTCATATTAGATTTGTTAGAAACTATTTATAAGAATCATTTTGATAATATAATATTATTCTGCCCCACTTATGAAATGATTAAAACATATAATAGAGATATAGTTAAGATAAAAAGTTTATTATATTAAATCCTAAAAAAGTGAAAGAAAATTTAGATAATTGTATAAAAACAGCAATTGATAATTATAAAGGATCAAATACATTATTCATTATAGATGATTGTGCTAATTTACATGATTCAAAAATTAGAGAAAGTGAGTTATGCTATCTAGCTTTCTCTGGGAGACATTTTGGGATAACAACATGGGTTTTAAATCAAAAATATAATTAAATTGTTAAAGACTTTAGAGAAAACATTAGATTTTTAGTATTATTCTATAATAAAGATAGAAAATCAATGCAGCAATCTCTGGAAGAAAATCAAATTATACCTACTAACTTACATGATGAATATATGAATAAATTAAAAAGTAATAAAGGTTCAAAATTATTACTGAGGCTTCAATTTCCCTATGAATATAAATTTATAAAATAAGGCATTTAAAGCAATTATGTATTAGATACGTATTAGATACGTATTAGATACATAAATGCTTAAAACCCCCTTTTTGAAATATATATTATTTATTTTAATTTTTCAACTAATATATTTTTATTTTTTCTACTAAGTTTGAAAATAATAGAGGTTATATAAATTAATACATTTTAGATACCTAAATACTTAAAAACCCTTTTTTATTAACTATTATTTTATACCATTTTCAACTATTATTTTATGTGAATGTGAGATGTGACATCATTTTCATCATCATCCTCCAATTCATCATCAGACTCTAACAATCTATTAAACCTTTCTACCGGATCATCATAAGTTTCTTCATTATAATCCTTTTTCAACCTATCTACCGCATCATCAATAGTTACTACTTCATGTTTTGTCCAATCTGTATCTAAATAATCTTCATTATCTGTAACTATATCCTCTTTCTAAGTGTTTGGCCTTAATATTTTTTTTACAATGTTTGATCCTAATATTTTATTAGCATCAGTTAAATCTAATTCATGTTTACTGTGTTCAGGTTCCTTATATAAAGATTCACCTAATAAATCTTTATATAAATCTTTACCATTTACTTTTTTATTTGAAATAAACTTTGCTACATATCTAAATGGGTGTTCTATAAATTCTCTTAAACCAACGCGTTTTATAACATTAGTAATATGTACAAATGTATTCATATGATTAATCCAATTTGATGGGCTGTTTTAAAATTCACCTTTACAATAAACACAATAATTTCTATTTTCCCTATAATCTAATATTATTTCATTATTATATTTAGTAGGTAAAACATTATCAGATGTAGAAGGTAAAAAATTATTATCAATTTCATTACTTAAATCATCAACAACTTCACTTTTATTATTATTGATTTCTATTAGTTTAGTTTTATCTTTTTTGAAAATAGGATCAGATATCAAAGCTATATTACAAGGTATTACATAATATATGCCATCATTATTTTCATGTTTATCAATGTATGGAATATGTTTATATACTTTACCTGCCTCCATTTATTATATAAATTATTATTAAAACTAAAATTTTAATACATAACACTATTAAATTGAGAATTAACAATATTTAATTGCGCGTCAGATATAATATAAATATGCATTTTGAAATTTAAGCTCCCTTTTTTCTTTTTCATGAATAATTGTATTCCATCTTTAGTGTTCTGTAATTTCTTCCCAGAACCATGTAATGAATTATCCTCTGTTGTTCTAAAATATAACCATAATGCGTATCTATTACCGGTATAATAATCAATTTGATTAATATTACAATTTTCAGATGATTTATTTTTTTCATTCATAAAATCTTTTCTAATTTCTGGCCACTGATCTATCATTCTCATTCCTTGGCAAAATATTTTATTTGCTATACCTTCGATAGTTATTTCTACTTTTGTTATTTCAGGATTATAATACTTCAACTTGTATTGCGCCATTAGAATATGTTGCAATTGTTAAAAAATATTAATATACCTTTAATAGATTTTCTTGGGAAGTTAATATTCTCATTAATTATTTCATCATGTGCATTAATAGTTACAGTTTTAAATTTATCAATATAATCATATGATAATGAAAATCCTTGATTGTATTGAGTTTGAATTATGCTTGAAATATTTTCATCAGTGACTGTGTCATATTCTAAACAAACATTCGATAATTTATAACCCATATCTTTAACAACGCTAGATAATACAATTTCATTAACAGGAGCAAATGTTATTTCGAATATAATATCTTCTTGTATAGCATATTTATATAAAGGCGCATTATTATTTATCAATTCAAAGTCTAATGGAATTTTATATTTACTGCCATAAATCTTTTTTATCAAATTATCTGCGGTACGAGTTACTATTGCGTCATTAGCTCCTGATCTTAATTTATTATGGTTTTCTGATTGGATACCTTGAAATATCATATTATTTCTATTTTCTTTTGTTAACCATAAATCTTTATAATGCATAAATAAATTATAATCATCTAATGAGAAAACTGTTTCTGGTCCAATCTTTATAGTTAATTTTTTAATCAAATATCTTCCAACATTATCAACAACATAATTATTATTATTACCAGTTACATTTATATCAGCTGATAAATAAATACTATTTGGAACATTAAAAGTATTTTGTGTTAACCTCGGAATTCTAACATAAGAAGTTTCTTCGGGGTTGATATTAGAAGGATTAAGAGTAATTATATGATGAGATCTTTCTGCTTTAATAGCATTAGATATTCTTGGATTCTTAGAAGGATTTATGTAACTCCCACTCATTTATTAAACAAAAAAATTAATTATTTATTTTTTATCATATTCACTAAACCAAAAATAACTGCACTTTCAACTGTAATTAAAAATAAAATAATATGTTCAGCAGCAAAGTTAAGAATATTTCCTGCAGATTTCAATATAAAACCAACAATTGATGCTATAACTCCGGGTAAAGCTGCTGCAGATTTTTTAGATAGTTCCCATAGATATTTTGCTAATTTTTTTAATTCATCTTTCTCTTTATCTTGTAATGAATTATTATCATTTGGGGGTTTATCCGGTTTATTAGGATTTGGTATAGATTTCAGTGAATTTGATATGGCTAAACCAATTGTTGTAAATATCATAGTTACCGCTGTTAGAATTGAAAGAATTGTTTTACCTTCTAACTTAAATAATAATCTTATTCTATCTTTTAATGATATTTCAGAATTTGGTTTTATCAACAAATCTTTGAAAATAACTTTTAATCTATTAATATTATAATCATATGATTTTAAGAATAATTTAATTTCTTCTTTCTGAAATTCTATGTTTTATTCTAAATCATCTTTTTCATTTCTAAATATGCATTTCTTTTTTAAAAATCAATTTCTTCAATAACTATATTATCTCTATCTAATTTCAATTGTTCTATTTCTTTTATTTTATCAGTTCTATCTTTTTCTAAAGTTCTAATTTTAAAATAAATATTCGCTGTTTTAAATATGAATTATTTCAATCGTTAATTACTCACACTTTTTATGTTTAAAAATAAGAATCTAACGCATATAAATATAAATATTTAATGTTTTAAATGTGAA
Organism: Tubulanus polymorphus; assembly: GCF_964204645.1. Lineage (NCBI taxonomy): Eukaryota > Metazoa > Nemertea > Palaeonemertea > Tubulaniformes > Tubulanidae > Tubulanus > Tubulanus polymorphus. The sequence goes on along the minus strand of NC_134029.1, from coordinate 13,560,104 downwards.
TTATTTTACTCGTTACTACTCGTTACTTTTTATGTTAAGAATTATATTTTATCATTCGAAATCTCTATTTGATCTTATTTTCTAGATTATTCTGTTAGAATTTTACTCTCACTTTTAAAACATGAATATTTTAAGAGTAATAGGGATAATAGGGTTCATATCAAAGGTTGAAGGGGCGAGTGAGTAAAAAATTAAAATAAATTCGAGCTTGCGAGGATTTATTTATAATCTAAGTTTAAGATAATAATAATCTAAGATTTTTACTCATAATCTAAGAAAATGCTTCTTCATTGGATTTGAATCCAATATTTTAATGTTTTTGTGAATGTTTCTTTTATATTTTCCATATCTTCTTTTGTGAATTTAGGTTTTTTATAATAATCGTTTAATAATAGATATAAATACATTTTCTTTTCTTTTGTGTTACATGTTGACGGAATGATTGTTTTTATTATATCTTTCTTAGTTATTTCACCACTTTTATTTTCTATTATTTTCATTTTTTCAAGCCATTGCTTATATTCCGGTGTATGATCTTCCATAGAAAATATTTTAAATATTTCATCTAGATATTTTAATTTTGGTTCTATAAGAAAATCTCTAGTTTTTTCATCACCCCATAAATTTCTTTGCCATCCACATTCATTACAAAATATCACAGAATCTTCTTGTCTTAAGTACTCATAGATACATTGTGGCATTTTTTTCTATCATATCTTGGTAATAGATCTACATTAATTTCTTGGTATTTTCTTACGTTTTCTTTATGTTTTATTAGGTAGATTTGAATTAATTGTTGTAATAATCAATGTACAATATTTACAATAACATGTTTTTCTTATTAATTCATTAAATGGTTTTTCTTACTTTTCAAGTGTTTTTTTATTATCTCGTAACGTTTTCTTATATTTTATTTTTTTCTAATATATTAATTTTTCTTTCATTAAATTCTGTTTCAAATTTATTAGAATTTTTTTCTAAATGTGCTTTTTTAAATTGATGATTCTCCCAATCTTCTATATTTTCAGGGCTAGATTTCATTCGACAATGCTCACAAAAATGATTCTTTATATTATTCTTGTCATAAAATAAAAAAGGTCTTTTCCAAATCATTTCAGGTTCAGTTTCAACAGAATTATTATTACTTTCGTAACTATCAACATTAACCATTAAGTTATTAATTTTAAATTTCTCTGAATGTTTTTTAACATAATTTCTTGAGAATAATTTAATACAATTTGGGCAGTTTATTTTGGAGGGTTTATAATTTTTATCATGTTTTTTCATACGTCGAGCCATATTACTTTTTCTATGAAGTTCACCACAAATTTCACATTCTAACTTCTCGTCCATTTATTTAGGGAAAATTTTATAGAAATTAATTTTTAGTGGTTCGAAGTAATTTTTTGCGTTAGAAATAATGGTTGAATTAAAAGAATATAGAATATTTGTTGATTCTAGAAAACTTATAAATTCCAAATCACATAATTTACTAGTACAATTAGATAGAGAATTTAAGAATTAATGTTGATTTCAATTTAGTAAATATTAGTTTATGTAACTCATACAATATATCGGATAAAACTATTGAACATAGAGGTATTGCAATTTATATTAGAAATAAAAGTAAATGGTTTCATCTAGTTCTTAAACCAGGATTATGTAATTTAGAATCATTAGCGCAAAAAATTAATAAAATAGCTCGTTTAGAAATAGGCCCATCAAGTAAGTTTGAAATTAAATTTGTTAAAATTGATAGTTCTGATAAAATAAGAATAAAATTAGCTAATGAACAAAATAAATTTATGGTAAACAAACCAATGGCTAAAATGTTAGGAATTAAAACAAATATTGTTACTGCAAGCGTAGAAGGTAGGTCAAACTTAATACCTTACACACAATTCTATATTTATTGTAATTTAATTGATCCTATAAAAACATTTGAAGCAACTAAAGATACAATTTGTAATTCTAGTATATTAAATATTTTACCATTAAAAAATGTTAAACAGTTTGGAACGCATGAAACAATGAATTATAATTTAGCTGAATGTGATTTCAAGCCTTGTATTCCACGATTTAATAATTTTAAATTAGAATTAAGAAATCATAATTTTTACTTAAATGATTTAAATAATTTTCCTGTAATTTATGAATTAGTTATAAGATGTAAACAGTAATAATTTTTTATATATATATATAAATATGAATATAACAGAAGACCGAGTATATGTTTTGGATTTGATTTTAAACGTGAGAAAGAAATGAAATGTAACATTAATGATGTTATAACTCATTTTTAAATGTTATTGTTAAAATATGCATTTTTCAATGAAACAACATTTGATTATGAAACAACAATAGATAAAGGAATTTATGATGTAGAAAAGATTACTGATTTAATTAGAAATTCTTCAAGATGTTATGAAGTAGATGAAGATTTTATTATTGATGATATCAGAAAAATAATAACTGAAGTATATGAAAATGAAACTAATAATATTATAAATGTTGAAATAATTATAGATAAGATAACTAAATATTTTGAAGATAGTAATTTTTTTCTAAATAAATGGCGGATCAGAAGTGGATGATAACTGGTTAATATAATGGAGCATTACTATCAGTTGGAACTGTTGGTTATACAATGATATAAAAAAGTATTTAAAATGGGAAGTATTAATGTTGATAAATTCTATATCAATGATATTTTAAAATTAACGTTAGCAGTTACTCTATCTAATTTAACAATTGATTATTTGGAAAAAACAAAAATATATTCCTCTTATTAATGCGTAATTATTTTATTAAATAAAATGCATCTGAAGTTATAACCATTATAGGATCGGCAATTGTTAACGCTTTAGCATTTACAGGTGGTGGTTATTTATTTAAACATATTCATAAAAATGGTTCATTATCAGAACAAAAAAGACATTACTTAGCATTAGAGAAATATAATAAAGCTGCAGAAGAATATAGAGAAAAGAGACATAATTATATGGATTATATTAATAAAGAATTATATAACCAAAATATTTCTCATAGAGATTTTAAGCCAGTTGATGATGCTATGAGTTTATGTAACGCAGTAACAAATCGTGAAAAATTACATCTATATAAACCGAAATTATCAGATTATTATACCCCAAGTAAAGAACAACTACAATATGAAATAATTTGGATTTTAGGTGGAACAATTATTTTTATATTTGTAGCATATAAATTTACTAATTTTTCATAATATAAATGGAAGATGGTGTTAATATTATTCCTCATGATATAAATAAAACTAAATTAAAAATATATTTAGAAAAACAAATATTAGAATTTGAAAATGATTTAAAAATTAAAAAGAAAAAATATTTTATAATATATAAAATATATATTTTATTATTAGTGGTTCAGTTACAATTAGTTCGGTGATAACATTTTTAGCAATATTCAGTCCATTAACACCTTTAGCTATATCAATTGGCGTTTTAGGTTTAAGTTCAAGTGTATTAACCGGAATAACTTCAAAATTAAATATAAAAAGTAATAAAGAAAAATTAAATCTTATATAAATGAAGTTAATAAATTGAAAAATACACAAGCTTATATTATTAGTTTAAATGGTAATATAACAATTGAAAAACAAGATAAATTATTAAAAGAATTAATAAATTATTAATTTTTTTTATTATATAAATGGGGTTTCCAAAAGCTTTCCAATATAATAAATCAATTAAATATAATATGCCAGCAATTTATTTTTACAAAAATATTTCATATAAAAATTTACTTTTAAATTCATTAATTAATTGAGATATTTAATATTACTGAAACTAATAATTTGATTGTTAAAATGGAAAATATATTTAATGTATATACAATTAATTTTGAAAATTTAAATGAGGCAAAACAATGGTTATTAAAATCTTATATGAAGTATTGGCAGGACCAATTAAATTTTGCAGTTTATTGCGCAACAAGGGTGTGGTATAAGTTGGAATGATCATTTAAATAAACCAAGTTTACCATTAATACTATCACTTTTTAGACTTCTTAAATTAATATTAATTTTTCTAAGTTTTATAAAATATGTAATGAATTTAATAATAATTCAAAATAATGATTTTAGAGCAAAAAATTGGTACAATGGGTGGATTAGGAATTTTATATACTAAAGAATTTGGTAAAATAATAACAAATTCAGATGTAAGAACACTAAATTGGAATGAATTACCAAAATATTATAATAATACACAACAACAAAATAATAATGGTTGGGAAAATTTTAGAAGATAGTAAAGGATTTACCAAGTCTGGAATACAAAGAATAAATCATCCATTAGAATATATTTGATTTGTATATTAGGATCACAGGTTGAAACAAGATCACCAATAGGAAATGATAATACTTAATTTGATGCACAGAAACAATTTAAAGTTTTATTTGAAGATTCTATTCATTATGGTAAAAATAATTATCGATTCCAGAAAATATAGTAAGATGTCAAAATTATTTAGATGAATCACATATTAGGTTTTATTATTGTATAGGCCCTAGATAATAATTATTTCTGATGATTAAATATTACAAAAGGGGAAATATAATTGGTTACAATAATTTAATTAAAAGTGCAACAATAAATAATAAGTTTGGATTAAATGATATAAGTAAAAGAATTATTTCTGCTTCAAAACTAAGGTGAAGGTGGAAGGTGATTACAATACATCAGAAAATATAAAAACTGATAATATCCAGCATGATATAATTAAAACTAATAATGATAATAAATCACATGAAAATACTAAATTAGCTATAACTTGTATAGGAATTGTAATAGGAGGAATATTATATTTCAAATTTTAATTTTTTTATTATATTAATCGAAGGTGTAGAAGATTATGATATGGGTACTTTCGATGAATCTCGAATTACCGATGAACCACAACCCAAATTTAGTGAAACAAGTTTTAGTAACGATAATGAAACAGCATATAATTCTAATTCAGCAAGACCTGATACTAATGAATATGGTAATAAAGCACGTTCAAGATTGGATATTGAAAATGAAAATCCAGATTTAATAAAAAAGAATTAGAATATGAAGAATTAATTGAAAAGTTTAAACCAATATTAAAAAATCCTGGGCTCAATATAACTGATAAAGGTATGAATTATCTAGTAAAAGATTTGAAAGAACCAAATGGAGATTTTTATTGGCATTTGAAAGATGACTATTATTTTAAGTTATCTTCTAATAAAAGTTATGATAAAATAATAACAAATCCTAAAATAGAATTACCTAGAATTAATAAAATCAATTATGATGTTATAACTTATATTACAGAACAAGAGGTAATTCTAAATAAAAGAGAATTTAATCGAAGAAATGATGAATTTAAAAAGATAATCAATAATAATTCAGAAACAGAAACAACTTCTGAACAGAATATAACTTCCAAAACTAGTAAACTTTAATCAACCGAAGTTCAAACTGAAAAAAAAACTTTTACAAAATGGGTTACTTGATGCAAAAGATCAAGAATAGAAGATTTAAATATATTTTCTGATGAAGAAATTAGATATATTAAAGGTGTAAAACTTCCATCTGATAAAATTGCATACGATAGAATGATAAGAAATCAAAAATTAAATCTTTAGAAGATAAATTATCTAAAGCAAATGAAGAATTAGAACAATTAAAGTTAGATAGAAATAATAAAAATATTGAAGAAAATGAATTTAAAAAAAGAAATGCATATTTAGAAAAAGAAATTGATAATGTAAAAAATAATTTAGAAGTACAGGAAAAAGAAAAAAAATGAATTAATGAAAAAATATGCTAATAATATTAATAGATTAAAAGTTATTTTTAAAAATTCGTTGATAAAACCAGATTCTGAAATATCATTGCAAGAAAGAATAGAATTATTATTTAAACTAGAAGATATACCAATTCTTTCAATTCTAACAGCTGTAACTATGGTTTTTACAACAATAGGTTTAGCAATATCGAATTCTTTAAAATCTACACCAAGTCCTAAACCACCAAATGATAATAATTCTATACAAAATAAAGTTAAAGATGGTTTGAAAAAATTAGTAAAATATTTATGGGAACTATCTAAAAAATCTGCTGCAGCTTAACCTGGAATTATTGCGTTAATTGTTAAATTTGTTTTAAAGTCTGCTGAAAATCACATTAGTTTTGCTGCTGAACATATTATTTTATTTTTAATTACAGTTGTTTTTTTTGAATTAGTGAATATGATGAAAAATAAATAAGTAATTGTTTTTTTAAATAAATGAGTGGGAGTTATATAAATCATTCTAAGAATTCTTGAATATCTAATGCAATTAAAGCAGAAAGATCTCATCATACTCATAATCCATCTAATATAAATCCTGATGAAACTTTATATGTTAGAATTCCTCAAGTTACACAAAATAATTTTTATGTTCCAAATAGTATTTATTTATCAGCTGATATAAAAGTAACTGGTAATAATAATAATTATGTCGAGATAATGTAGATAATGTTGGAAGATATTTAATTAAAAAATAATTATAAAGATTGGACCAGAATCAGTTTTTTCATTAGATGATTATAATTTATTTACGCATTATAAAGATTTATGGTTAACAAAAGAAAATAGAAATATGATATTTCAAGGCATCCAATCAGAAAACCAAAATAAATTAAGATCTGAAGCGCATAATGCAGTAGTAACTAATGACGTAGATAATTTAATAAAAAAAGGTTTATGGATGCAAATATCTAATTCCATTAGACTTTGAATTGATAAATAATAATGCACCTTTATATAAATATGCAATTCAAGAAAATACTATATTCGAAGTAACATTTGCTCCTGTTAATGAAATTGTATTATCTAGCGTTGTTAAAGATATGGGTTAAATATAAATAATCAAATAAATGTTTAGAGTATGACACAGTAACTGATGAAAATATTGCTAACACAATTCAAACTCAATGTAATCAAGGATTTTCATTATTATATGATTATATTGATAAAATTAAAACTGTAACTATTAATGCAAATGATGAAATAATTAATGAGAATATTAACTTCCCAAGAAGATCTATTAAAGGTATATTAATATTTTTTACCATTGCAACATATTCTAATGGTGCACTAAAAGTAGATAATTATTATAATCCTGAAATATCAAAAATATAAATAACAATTGAAGGTATAGCAAATAAAATATTTTGTCAGGGAATGAGAATGATAAATCAATGGGTAGATATTAAAAAAACATTTTTTAAATGAAAAAATAAAATCATCTGAAGATTGTAATATTAATCAAATTGATTATTATATCGGAAATAAATATGCATTATGGTTAGATTTTAGAACAAGTGAAGATAACTTATTACATGGTTCTGGGAGAAAAAAAATTTCAAAATACAAAAGATGGAATACAATTATTCTTGAAAAAGAAAAAAAGGAGGTTTAAATCATAAAATGCATATTTATATTTTATCTGACGCGCAATTAAATATTATAAATTCTCAATTAATATATTCAATATTAGGAAAATAAAGTTAAAATTAAAGTTATATAAATGGGGGATAAAAAAACTCATAATACTAAAGAACAATATTTAAGATATTTATATTATAACCCTGAGAGTTCGGTTGCTTATTCTTTTGCAAAATATATATCGCGCCAATGGATATTATCAAGTAAAATTAAATATGTATGAATAAATAAGGAATTATTGATATTTGAACCTCATAATATGTTAATTTCTGGTGTAACAAATTGTGGAAAAACTTATTAAATATTCAATTTATTAGAAACTGTTTATAAAAACTATTTTGATAATATAGTATTATTCTGCCCAACGTATGAATTTAATCAAACTTATGATAGAAATATTATAAATTTATTGTATTAGATCCTAAAACAGTTAAAGAAAATTTAGATAATTGTATTAAAATAGCAATTGATATTTATAAAGGAACAAAAACATTATTCATTATACATGATTGTGCTAATTTACATGATTCAAAAGTTAGAGAAAGTGAATTATGTTATTTAGCTTTTTCTGGTAGACATTTTGGAAATATAACGTGGGTTTTAAATCAAAAATACAATTCAATTGTTAAAGATTTTAGAGAAAACATTAGATTTTTAGTATTATTCTACAATAAAGATAGGAAATCAATGAAAAATGCACTTGAGGAAAATGATATTATTTCACATGATTTAGATATTGAATATATGGATAAATTGAAAAATAATAAAAGATCAAAATTACTATTTCGATTACAACTCCCAGTTAAATATGAATTTATTTAATTTCAACTAGCTTGTTAATCTCGTTTATTTTAAGTTAAATTCTAGTTGAATTCTAGTTGCAACAACACAAGTAATTTTTAGGCCAGCCGTAGGCTGAGCCTATTACTATACAAATAGAGCGAATTTAAATGACATGGTTTCCAGAGCAAAGGCTCTTTGAATGTGCAACTGGGCATATATTCATACAGATCATTCATTAAAGCATTATCAATTTTCCAAACTCTACGTAGCTGAATTTTGAAAGAGGGCCTCGTTGAAATTTATATGGGCTTTTTCGCGAATATCTGATCGCAAAAATATTGGTTTTGAAAAGCCAATCAGAAAGCAAAGACTCCTCTATGATTGGCTTAGAAATCAGCAGGTGTTCACGTGAACCCGCGGTATCGTCTACCGTTTTACTTCCGGGTTTTATCTTAAGATCTAAAATTGTATTTCAAGATCGATTTCTGTGAAAGCTTTTAGTTAATTTGGTTTTTGGGAGGAATATCTTTATTAGCACTACAGAAAATATCATTGACCATTGTACAAAGTCCGGGAAAAATTGCTTTTTTTCAAATCGGATAGATGACCTTGATATGCAAATTAGCCAAGTGCTCAAACTACAAATTCAATCAAATTTTATTCTGCACAAAAATGTCAAATCCAATTCAATTTTACTTTATTGAACGAATAAAAACATCAAATCCAATTCAATTTTGTTTTATTGAGCAAATTTCTGAAAATTCAATTTTATTCCGCATTAAAATCAATAAGACCAAGGGAAAAGATTTATCTGAGGTATTTTTTCCTGCCAGATCCAGTCGCTGTCTGTGCTAATTTTGTATTCTACGATTGTATGGTGTAAATTATTAGATATTGACTCTGAGCTGGGAGTGTATTTTGGCATATTTTACCCATAGAATGCATCATCAGTTGCCATTTTATGAAAATCTGACAGGCTGGCCATAGTGCCCCTTGGGGCTCTTGTTTTGTTATAAAAATTGGAGGTGAAAAGAAAATAAAATCTAAAAATAGTGATGTTCCAATCGAAAAAACTTTGGATGATTTAGCTAAATTAACAGAAACAAAATTAACACCAGATAATAATGGTGCTTTAAATGATATTACTACAAATAATAATTATGAATATTATCTTTATTGCAAACATCACTTAGAAATAACAATAGCATCCGGAAAATGTAAAAGTTTCATTAGTAAAAATTTAACTTATGATGAATTAGATACAATGAATTCAGACGAAATTATTTAAGATTTATGAAACTGCGAGAATAGCTAGAATTAATGATGCGATATCAGAAAATGTAGTATAAATGGTTATAGTAAATTATGTAATTATATGCTACCAATTGAAGATGAAAATAGATTATATTCCGATTTAAAAAATGATTATTTAGTTATGACTGAATTAAATAAATGGATTGGATATTTATCATTTCAATTAGGTGGATTTATGACATTATTATCAACTAAAGTGATAACATTTTCAAATATTGAAAGTAAAAATTTCTCTTTTTCTATAATAAATGAGCGAAGTGGAAGAATTGAAGGAATTAACTGCGAAGAAAAAACCGAGAACACAAAAACAAATTGAATGGTTTCGGCAATTAGGAATTAAATCAAAAGAATTCAAAAAAGCATGCAAAGAAAAAATAAATAATGAAAATGTTAATAATAATGGTGAAAATATTGTTATTTCTACTCCTTCTAATAATAGAATAGTTGATAAGTATTTATGTTTTACAACTGGATTTGTAATTTTATTCATTTTGATTGGATGTAGTTGGTATAAAAAATCAAATAAAATTTGTGTTGTTAATAATTCTGAAACTACTACTATTAAAAATTAAAATACTTGTGAAATTCCAAAATTCACAATAAAAAATGGATTCATATTCTAGAAAAAAAGCAAAAAAATAATTTTATTTTTAATTAGTTGAATATCTCACTACTTTTGTCTATCTACGCGTAGCAATTAAATTGTCCATATAAGTCATTTCGGATTCTAGTTATTCATTATTTTTATTTTTTTCATTATTTTATTTTCATTAATTTATTTTTTTATTTTTTTTGACGCCTTATAACACGTTACCATTATGAAACCTAAACAATTTTAACCATTCAGCGTCATTTTTCAAACGACAACCGTTAATCGATGTGCAAAACGTCACAAGTATATGTGTACACATACAAGCTATTTTGACAAAATATTATTGACAACTATGTAGAATGGCTTCCTGTGATTATATAATGACCTCTATTTGAACGTCAAAATGTTATATTGCATAGCATATCATGAGAAGACGTATTGTTATAGTAAAGGATGTATGATTATATCAGAAGTGGCAGGCATATATAGAAATGATAAGTAAATCGGATTATTCGGTTAAATGGCGGATGTATACACGATTTGGAAGTCTGATATAAAGTCAGACCCTTACATGGGGATGCTGGTGGAATGACGAAGCTATCTACGATCTATGTGGGCCGACGTGAATTTCATCGGCGGCTACAAGCGGTCAATATAGATACGTGTAAACATATAATTTCAATATTCAAATGTTTTAGAAAATATTTTCGATATTAGGGGTATGCAGGTTTCATGAGATTAGCAATTTATTATAGCATAGCTGTCATATACGGCTCCACATCCACTGATGGCATGTGTATTAGGTGACTTCAATTCGATTCTTTATTGATCCTTAATACAATGGAATTCCGGGATAAAATTCCCAAATTCAATAAAGTTACACATTTTAGAATAAGGAAATACAAGACACATGGGTAATTCATACAGATTAACATGAATAAGTAATTCAAATGACAATGTCTACTTCGACCCAGACTCAAGACTAGGATATCGAGTGACAACCAAACCGGGCCCCGTGGACCGGGCCGGCTGGCTACACGATACGCTCGAAGTCATGATGAAGCAGACCTCAGAAGAGCTCTTTCTTCAACCATGAAGTTGCAATGAAGTTGCAAGCCAGCTTTGCGGCAAAAGTGAATCATAGTCGGCCACAAGTTGACAATTTTTTTTTTATTAGACCAGTCGAAGACCTGTATCATCTACCCAATCGCCAAAACTCATAACTCCCCAAATTTCTTAAAACTTCGATTTCAAATTTGCAATTTTACATTAGCTTATCCCAGAAATTCTACATTTTTTTTCGCAGGCGTCAATTAATTTATTAAAATTAATTTTCTAGTTTCATTTATTTTTGTTTTTTTATTAAGTCAACAATTTCTAAATCATGATGACCGTCTTCATTTTTTTCCATGATAGATTATTTTAAATCCTTCTAAATCTTTTAATTCCTCATTACTCAATGAAACCCATTTATCAGGTAAAAATACTTTAAATTCTCGCGTTGTACTAACGTAACAGTAACTTAAATTTGCTGATATTTTATCTCCATATTTAGTTCTTATCTTTTCTAATTTTAATATTTTATGTTCAATTTCTTTTGTAACATCGACTAACTTTTTTATTTCAAATTGTTTTTTTGCTGGTTTTATTCTGTTATTTATTGTCGCTAAGAATGCTTTTCTATCTCCCATTTATCAGGGGGGAAAATTACTTGTGGTGATGAGTGATGTGTCGTCCTCTTGTCCTCTGGCCTGAAAACGTCATTTTCCAATTATTCGAAGCTTATTGTCCCCCGCGCGACGTAGGCCGCGAGCTGGGGACTTGGTATCCACCTCCGTCCGTCCGTCCGTCTGGCCGTCCGTCCGCATGAGCTTGTGAACGCGATTCAAGAAGAACCGTAGATTGCAGGACTATGACATAACACAGTATAATTACCCCTAGGGAGAGGATGAGCCCTATTGATTTTGGGGTCCAAGGACCAAAGGTCAACGTCACTATTGGTCATTCATGTAAAACCTTGTGAACGTCATTCAAGAAGAACCGTTGATAGCAGGACCATGATATTACGTAGTATGATTACCCCTAGGGAAAGGATGTGCCCTATTGATTGTGGGGTCCAAGGATCAAAGGTCAAGGTCACTACAGGTCATTCATGTAAAACCTTGTGAACGTGATTCAAAAAGAACCGTCTATAGCAGGACGATGTTATTACGTAGTATGATTACCCCTAGGGAGAGGATGTGCCCTATTGATTTTGGGGTCCACGGATCAAAGGTCAAGGTCACTACAGGTCATTTATGTGAAACCTTGTGAACGTCATTCAAGAAGAACCGTTGATAGCAGGACCATGATATTACGTAGTATGATTACCCCTAGGGAAAGGATGTGCCCTATTGATTCTGGGCTCCAAGGATCAAAGGTCAAGGTCACTTCAGGTCATTGATGTAAAACCCTGTGTCGTGAATGTGATTCAGAAAGAACTGTTGATAGCAATATAATGATGTTACATCGCATGATTACCCCTAGGGAGAGGATGTGCCCTATTAATTCTGGGGTCCAAGGATCAAAGGTCAAGGTCACTACAGGTCATTCATTTAAAACCTTGTGAACGTGATTCAAGAAGAACCGTCGATAGCAGGACCATGATATTACGTAGTATCATTACCCCTAGGGAGATGATGTGCCCTATTGATTTTGGGGTCCAAGGACCAAAGGTCAGGGTCACTACAAGTCATTCATGTGAAACCTTGTGAACGTCATTCAAGAAGAACCGTTGATAGCAGGACCATGATATTACGTATTATGATTACCTTATGGAGAGGATGTGCCCTATTGATTCTGGGCTCCAAGGATCAATGGTCAAGGTCACTTCAGGTCATTGATGTAAAACCCTGTGTCGTGAATGTGATTCAGAAAGAACTGTTGATAGCAATATAATGATGTTACGTCGCATGATTACCCCTAGGGAGAGGATGTGCCCATCCCAACTCATTCTTAAATAACCATTCATAACAGGAAAATGATATTTCATAGTATGGTTATCCCTGGATTCACTCATCATTTTTCTATTCCAAAGATCAGTGACTTCAGGGGTCATTCATTCCCTAGTTGCTATCGCGGGGGACATAAATACGTAGTATCGAATTGCCTTGTTAAAGGTTAGTGTCAACAAATGGTCCATTTCAGTCCCTCTAATTTATGTGGAGAGACGCTCTTAACCGGCAAAACCGTGGTCTGTTTCGTGTTATCATTGGCCTACGTGACTGACCTTGCTTGAGCGTTGAGCGCCGCTTCAAAGTTATGAATAAAGTACTGTATAACTGAATGTAAATGACATACAACAAATAAAATTTAAAGAAAGGTACCTAGTGTCTGACATTCTACTGAAAAATTTCGGATTGATCCACCGCATAGTTTTTTCATAGTGAGCATTTTAGTATATGAATCAATTAAGATGATTGACAGACGCGGGTGTGGTCGTATCAGCTGTTGAAGATGTTCGATGTAAACTATAATTTTAACCACGTGCGCGATATAAACAGGGACATCAAACTAAGAAGCACTGAATTGTTTAATTACACGTGATTTGAATAGGCATCTGTGCTGGTTTTTCAAAAAGTTGAATTCTAATTGACATCCTAATACATAGGCCTAAATCAGGACCTCTGGAATTGAATTGAATTCGACACAGTAATTCGCCGGTAATTTGCGATGAATCTTTTTGAAAATTAGCATGAAGATTGGGTCTGGCGAGATGTCCACCCCTATTGTAAAAAAATGTCAATGGTGATCAAATATGGCTGCCATTGGGTGGCCATCTTGAATTTTTTGTTTTCACGACGCAACGATGATAAGAAAAAATTCCTGGAAAGTTTAAAGATGAATTAGGGGGTGATGAAATGATTGAATTTGTTGGGATAAGAAGTAAAATGTATAGTTATAGAACAAAAGATCATGAAGCTAAAACGTTAAAAGGAATAACAAAGCATGTGGTTGATAAACATATAGAATTTCAAGATTATATAGTTATATATTATTCAAGTGTTTATATAACTAAATAGTAATGAAACATAAAATTAATTGTTAAAGATCAGAAGATCACGAGATGTACATTAATGAAGTTAAACAAACTAGCTCAAATCCATTCGACGATAAAAGATATATTCTGGATGATGGAATAAAAACATTACCTTATGGTTATTAAAATGTATCAATATCATTATACTCAAAATCACTATTGGCTTCTCTATTTTCATCTAATTGTTTTTCTATAATTTCTTTAGGTTCTTAGGTTTCTATAGGTTCTTCCATTTCATTTTTCTCATTTAAATAAAATTCAATTTTATTCCACATTTCATCTCGCTCTTTTCGTTTCTTTTTATTTGTTATTTCATCAAATGGAATTTTAATATCGATGCTTAAAAAATTTACAATCTTATTTAAAAAGTTCAAATTCATAATTAATTGAATCTGTTATTTTATTATCCGCACAATATTTTAATATTGTCATGAATGTTTCTTTTATATTTTTCATATCTTCTTTTGTTAATTTATGTTTTTTGTAATGATCGTTAAATAATAAATATAAATACATTTTCTTATATTTCGTGTTAAATGTTGATGGAATAATTGTTTTTATTATACCTTTCTTAGTTATTTCACCATTCTTATTTTCTATCATTTTCATTTTTTCAAGCCATCGCATATATTCTGGTGTATGATCTTTTATAGAAAATATTTTAATAGTTTCATCTAGATATTTTAATTTTGGTTCTTTAAGAAAATCTCTAGTGCTTTCATCACCCCATAAATTTCTTTGCCATCCACATTCATTACAAAATATCATAGAATCTTCTCGTTTTAAATACTCGTAAATACATTGTGGGTACTTTTTTCTATCATATCTTGGCAATAGTTGTTCATTAAGTCCTTAGTATTTACTTACGTTTTCTTTATGTTTTATTGTTTTATTATGTAGATTCGAATTACTTGTTGTAATAATCAGTGTACAATATTTACAATAATATGTTTTTCTTACTAATTCATTATAATATTTTTCTAACTTTTCAAGTGTTTTTTTTAATTATCTGGTAACGTTTTCTCATATTTTATATTTTCTAATATATTAATTATTCTTTCATTGAATTCTGTTTCAAATGATTAGAAATTTTATTTAAATGTTCTTCATTAAATTGATGATTCTCCCAATCTTCTATATTTTCAGGACAAAATTTTATTCGACAATGCTCACATAAATTATTCTTTACATTATTCTTGTCATAAAATAAAAAAGGTCTTTTCCAAATAGGTTCAACTTACACAGAATTATTATTACTTTCGTTACTACCAACATTAATTATTAAGTCATTAATTTTACATTTCTCTGAATGTTTTTTAAAATAATACGTTTTCTGTGTATTCACCACAAATTTCACATTGTATCTTCTCGTCCAATGGAAAAATGTTATTAAAATTATTTTTGTGGGGTTCGAGGTAATTTTTTTGTGTAATAATTAATGGATAAATTAAAAGAATATAGTATATATGTTGATTCTAGAAAACTTACAAATAATAAATCTCATAATGTACTAGTACAATTAGATAGAGAATTTAAGAATTGTGTAGATTTAAAATTAGTAAATATAAGTTCATGTAATTCTTTTTATAATATTTCAAATAAAACTATTGAAGATAATTCTTTTTAAATTTGTATTAGAAATAAAAACCAATGGGTTACTTTATATCTAAGACCAGGATTATATAATTTAGTATCATTAGAGCAGAAAATTAATAGAAGAGCACGGTTGAAGATTAGAAGTGATGATAAATTTTTAATTAGATTTATGAAAAGTGATAGGACTAATAGAATAGAAATAAAGTTTGATGATGAAAATGAACATTCTTTCATTATAAAATAACCAAAAGCTAAATTGTTAGGAATTAAACCAGATATTGTAACGGGAAATGTTACGGATTCCACGGCGAAACAATCAGCAAAAAAGCGCGACGTTGAATTACGGTTAATTTTACGTTTTTTACTTTATTTTTCAACCGTGTCGAAAATGGCGGCGATACAACGACAATGACGCCCTCTATCCGGCGTACTAATTACAGAAATATAACAAACTAGATCAAGAGTCTGTAACATCCCAGGGGATATCTCTCACCAGGGATGGTGATAATTAATTACAACACAATTTGTCGATATCAATTAAATTCGAGAATTTTCAACTCAACAGTCTATGAAGTATGTAACGTTTTCATACACATTAAAGGCTCCGAACTTATTAATCAAATCGTTCGTTTTTCTTCATAAGTAAGATCAGCTTAGTAACGGGACGCTTTAACACTTGTTTATCAGGTAATTTCACACTAACGATTCTGACGAGATTGTCCTGTCCTGGGGACACTTCCATCACCTCAGCCAACTTCCATTGGCCGCGCTTAGCGTTTTCATTGATGGCAAGAACAACGTCTCCCACGGTTAGGTTTTCAGCAGCTGTCGACTATTTAAGGCGCGGCGACAGTTTATGTATATTGGTCATCCAATGTTTCCAAAACCCATCAACGAGAGAGTTACACAACTCGCGACGCTTGCGAGTATTCCCGATATAGTCTTTACAGGGTATCTGCGGGCACGGTAAATCTGCTTGTCCTATAAGAAAATGATTCGGCGTAAGCGGCGGATCTTCGAGCGAGGTAGACGACAGCACAGTAAGCGGACGGCTATTGAGTAATCCAGAAATTTGAGTGAAAATCGTTTCCCACTCAATAAATGACAGTTTATCGGCACGAACCATATGACGCATGGACTTTTTAACCTCCTGGACCATTCTTTCAACGATTCCTTGATGGTGGGGTCCTCCCGGAGGTCCAAACTTCCATTCCGTATTAAACTTAACGCAGTCTGCCCTGATCGAGGCGAAGTTGCAAGTCTCTGATCACGTTATCAGCCCCACGGAAACAAGTCGCGTTATCACTGATCATGAGACTCGGGGCGCCACGAATACTAACAAATCGTTCGAGGGCCTGTATGAAGGCTGAAGTGGTCAAATCTTGAACGCACGTAACATGCACTGCGCGAGTAACAGCACATGCAAAGACCGCGCAATATCCCTTCGACACAGTATTTCGGTTGACCTTAACGTTAACAGGTCCTAGATAGTCAACCGCGGTAGTATAGAACGGTGGTCAGCCCTCTGTTGATGTATCGGCTTTCCCTTGTATCGTCTGCATACAGTACATTCTCGGACAACTCGACGGCACAGACCGGTGTCACCCACTATCTTATACTTCTTCCTTACTTCAAACGCGGTACGAAGGTATCCACAATGTAATGCATAACGATGACGTTCACGGACAATAAGTAAGCCAATGTAACTATGTTTCGGAATCAAGTACGGATGTCTGAGCTCATAAGACAACGGCGCATTCCGCAAGCGACCACCACGTGGTGGACGTTCGCTCAGATTTGTCAGTAACTCTTTTAACCAGAGACGTTTAGGCAAATCTTTCAATGCGAGGATGCGCGCTGTAACCATTATAAGTCTCGTCCAACTTGAAAACCTAGTTGGGTCAACAATCGGCTCGTCAGTCGACAAAGTTGCCGCAAGGACCTTTGTGTTTCTAACATGAAATTTCTTCCGTTCTAAATCCTCTTTGTCTGCTCATATGTTGTCAGGGGTAACAGGCCAAGTACAAGGGGGTCTTTCCGACATAATGGTCCGTCGACGAAAGACGGAATCGCGGAATTTTCCAAAAACGCGGAATTTCTTCATTTTTACTTTAAATAGTAAACGGGTTTTCCCACGGGGATACCCACTGTCGGACAGGGCACCGGACTGATCGATGCAACGACTTAGGTTCGAATCCCATTATTTTCAGGCAATTTTATATGGAATTATTATATTACGATACCGTTGACTGGCTGCCACCTGTAGAAGAAGTCAGAATCAAGTGAGGTGAAAGAGACCAGGCACCTAATGTCTATT
Organism: Tubulanus polymorphus; assembly: GCF_964204645.1. Lineage (NCBI taxonomy): Eukaryota > Metazoa > Nemertea > Palaeonemertea > Tubulaniformes > Tubulanidae > Tubulanus > Tubulanus polymorphus. The sequence continues at coordinate 13,541,924 of NC_134029.1, read as the reverse complement.
TCTACTAGGCAAACTTCGATTATCGAAGTTCATCGACTTTTTGAGAACTTCAGGAACGAATATTATCAGATAAATATTGAGCACGTTCGCGGTGTCGGACCGTAGTTGTAGATGGTTGCAAACATGAAATCCTACGACCAAACAAGTACCGGTTCAAATTCCTTTGAAATTATTACAATTTTACGGCCGTCCAGTACCGGTACCAATAAGATTCTTTTGATCCAAATAATCAGCATAGGAACATATATGTTATAGCAGTCACAAAGTAAACATTAAAAAAAACGAAACCATTTTATAATCTTTCATATCATTTAATTCTAAAAGATAAACCACATTCTTCGCTTATAACAACAATGTAGACACACAACACGCATGAACAATCCTAAGCCAGAATGAAATATACATAATGTCTATTTATTTTCGTCTGACATCGATCCAGTTCCACAGTTGTGAGTTAACTCTGAGTTACTTAGAATCAATTCATTTCCAATGTTTTAAATCCAGAGACCAGAGTCAAATCTTAACTCGGAAGTGAGTCCTTGAGAATGGCTCATGGTGTCATCACAAATCCTACGTTTACGCACCATCGATTTGTATTCCTTCAGTTAATGAAGCGATACTCTGTATCACTGAATTCGCAAAGCGCGTATTGCCTAGGTTCTCCATTATTTGGAACAGTATCGTTAAGTTGTTGACTGGCGATATAATAAATTATCAAATACTAATTCCCGGTGTTGAAAACCTGGGTCCGGTGCCCTGTCCGACAGTGGGTATCCCCGTGGGAAAACCCGTTTACTATTTATAGTAAAAATGAAGAAATTCCGCGTTTTTGGAAAATTCCGCGATTCCGTCTTTCCGCGATATGACAACACCGATCTTTTAGCTGCGTAATCGTAATTATTCGGTAGACCATCCGGCGATTTCATCCAAGGTAGACTGATTTGGTAGGTACCGTCTTTTAACTTAGTAATACTTTGACGCATGCACTCACTGGCCATCTTGCCAGATTCGTTAGCTTTGCATTTACATTATTTTGGCTCAATACCCATACGTTCGATACCCAGGAAGTCTTCTAGGTCACTGTTAACAGACACTTGAACAGCGTTTACGGTAACAGTTGTGTGAAGTTCATCTCTGCAGCGACCGCCCTGTACATACCAGCCAAGAATAGACCGTGAGGCGACTGGATCATCTTCTTAAGGACCAACAATGTGCTCGTGAGGAACTAGTAAGTCACTGTTTTCGACTCCTAGGAGAACGTCGATGGTTTCAAAGGAAGGTTCGATTACTTCAATATCAGAAAGATGAGGGTAAGGTTGAATTTGAGTGTTAGTAATGACTGGAAGGTCTCCACATGGCTTCTTCATTTCGGTGAATCGGACGAGAGAAGGTACCATCTAAGCTTTGGAGCACACACTCCGCTACACGAAGCCGACGGGTAGTAACATTCCCTCCAACAGTGGTGAGATCGAAGTTTTGCATTTGATCATCGTTTGATTTTGGCAGGATTCCTTCTCGTATGAGTGACACTTGGCTTCCCGTGTCTAGGAGAACTCGAACGAGAGTTTTCTTTCTTCCGCAGCAAACATACGCCATGACGGTAGGTAATGCAGCTATTATGCGAGTCTCGTCTGATGTGGCCGGAGATGCACCACAGATCTGATAAGAATTCTTCTCTTTTGGTTTAAATTCACCAGCTGAAACGTCAAGTTTTTTGTTGATCCAAGTATATTGTTGTGAACCTTTTTCGAAATGTCGATAACCATCAGTTTCGTAAACCCGAGGGCAAATTGAAGCATAGTGGGTGTCAACTCCACACGTAGGTATTTGACAGGGTTGTCACGACGAGCAGATTATCTGGAATACAAAGTCATTGAAGTGTACTCGCCATGAACCATGCCATGAACCATGAAGTACTGACGTCTCTCGACCAATCATAGAAATGCAATACTCCGATCGTTTTCCTGTAATCTTTGAACACAATAAATGTTAGACGGTACCAAACCTTGTAACTGTAGACACTGCCTTGTTGTCTCTTGAGTTCGTCGCTGGTTTCGTTCGCTGTATGTATTCGTTGGATTCGGATTGGGTCGTATGTCTCGTCGCTGTTTGCTGTTCGCTGTTCGTCCTTGTAGTTCACAGTCACTACAAGGGTGATATAAACTGGTAGTCTTCATAACTGTATGGAAGTTTCCCTGCTACACAGTTGTTGTGTCGACAACGTTGACAAATATTATTTGCCTTCGAGATGTCGAGTTTCTCCCCTTGCGTGAGAGTTCGGAATTTATGACAGGCCTTTATTGAAGTGGTTGGAGCTTCGCGGGTGTAAGGGACACTTTAAAGGAAACTGGTCTCTACTTTCTTTGTGTACAGTGTGAATTTCTCTTTTATGATTGTCTGGATTTCTCCAGCTACCACCAGGGGACATCGTCGAGTATTTCGATGATTTATGAAATTTAGGGACCCTTGAGTGACTTTCTGTAGAGTTGACAGTCAAGCTTTGAGCTTTCTGCAATAAGATGAGATGAGAGTTCAACCAATCTACCAACCCCGAAATCGACTCTTGTGCTTCATAGTCACGGATGTGTTTCAGATAAGCGATTCTGTGCTATTCAGGTAGCTTACGTCGGACTTGGGCCAGAATCACTTTGCTATTGAGTCCTCCCTCAACATCAAGGGACCCGATTTGGGTCGAGAAGTTCTGAAGACGTTCGACAAATTTCTCCATGTTCCGCAAATTCACTCTCCCTCTAATTTCATAGGACTCCAAATTCTCGATGTCAGATATCAACGTCTCAATGTAACACGTCTCGTCGTCAAATGCCTAATCTAAGATCTCCCATGCCTTGGTTGAGTTTACACAGACTTTAACTTTGTTTTTTTCTTTAGACCTCTCCATGGACTCTATGAGATGATAGAAAATCTCCGTTTCATCTAAATGTTGGGAGAAGTGAAGAAACTGTTTCTTAAATCTTCTGTAATCTCGTTTGTCTCCGGAGAATGTAGGGAACCTCAGTTTGGGCATTCGAGTCATTAAAGTTGGTTCGCTATGGGGGTTGGGCGTTGTCAATCTTTGAGCAAGAGGCGGTTTAGGAATAGGTCTGCTTTTCACCTTGGCGTATTAACTCAAACATAGTCGGTAGGATTTTGTCCCTGACCTCATCGTAGTACGTTTCATTTTCATTGCCTATCGTTTGTTCGGCCTTTTCGATAGCATCGTCTGCATTTCAGATTTGTCTGATTTTCTCTGCGTGCGATTTAAATTCAGTGTGCAGAATGCCGTCACCGTTATCTAAAAGAGCTCTTCCATCTTTTACGAGACAAGAAACCTTACGTTTGGCGGTAGAACGAGCCGTCTTTGTATCGGCAAAAGAGTCCGGCAAGTACGTAGTAGTACTAGTAACAGCACTCGCACTCGGATTATCGTTAGACGTCGACATAGTTACGCGATCGATAAATTACGGAATATGTTTACTCACTGACATTCGGTTGAAAAAGCTGTTACGGATTCCACGGCGAAACAATCAACAAAAAAGCGCGACGTTGAATTACGATTAATTTTACGTTTTTTACTTTATTTTTCAACCGTGTCAAAAATGGCGGCGATACGACACCCTCTCTCCGGCGTACTAATTACAGAAATATAACAAACTAGATCAAGAGTCTGTAACAGGAAACGTAGAAGGTAGATCAAATATAATGCCTTTTACACAATTTTATATTTATTGCAAATTAATTGACCAAACGAAAACATTCGAGGAAACTAAACATATAACTTGTAATTCTAGTATATTAAATATTTTACCATTAAAAAATGTTAAAAAATTCGATACACAAATAAATTATAATTTAGCTGAATGTGATTTTATACCTTGTATTTCACGATTTAATAATTTAAATTAGAACTTAGAAATCATAATGGATACTTAATTGATTTAAATAATTTTTCTGTAATTTATGAATTAGTTATAAGATGTAAAGTGTAATCTTTTTTATATATAAATATGAATATAACAGAAGGACCGAGTATATGTTTTGGATTTGATTTTAAACGTGAGACAAAAATGAAATTTGGTATTAATGATGTCATAACTCATATCAAAAATATTGCATTTTTTAATGCAATGACATTTGATTATGAAACAACAATAAATAAAGAAACTCATAATGTAGAAAGGATAACTGAGTTAATTAGAAAATCTTTAAGATTTTACGAATTAGATGAAGATTTTATCATTGATGATATAAAAAAAATTACTAAAATATATGAAAATGAAACTAACAATATCATAGATATCGAAATAACAATAACAAAAATAAAAAAACATTTTGAAGATGGTAATTTTTTTTCTTAATAAATGGCGGATCAGAAGTGGATAATAATAATAATAATAATAATATCAATGTTGATAGATTTGATATCAATGATATTTTAAAATTAACATTAGCAGTTACTTTATCTAATTTAACAATTGATTATTGAGAAAAACAAAAATATATTCCTCCTATTGAAGTTTAATTTTTTTTGTTATATAAATGGCATCTGCAATTATAACTATTATAGGATCGGCAATTGTTAACGCTTTAGCATTTACTTGTGGTGGATATTTATTTAAGGATATTGATAAAAATGGCTCATTATCAGAACAAAAAAGACATAACTTAGCGTTAGAAAAATATAATAAAGCAGCTGAAGAATATAGAGAAAAGAGACAAAATTGTATGGATTATATTAATTATGAAAATATTATATTATGAATTATATAATCAAAATATTTTACATCGAGATTTTAAATCAGTCGGTGATGCAATGAGTTTATATAACGCAGTAACAAATAAAGAAAAGAAATACATCTATATAAACCTACAATATCGGATTATTATACCCCAAGTAATGAACAGAAGAAATATGAAATAATATGGATTTTAGGTGGAACAGTTATTGTTATATTTATAGCATACAAATTTACTAATTAGTAATTTTTTCATAATATAAATGGAAGATAACATTGATGGTGTTGATGTTATTCCTCAATATTTGAATAAAACAAAATAAAAATTTATTTAGAAAAACAAATATAAGAATTCGAAAAATTAAAAATTAAAAAGAAAACATTTTTAACAAGTAAAATTATATATTATTTTATTATTAGTGGTTCAGTTACATTTAGTTCGGTGATAACATTTTTAGCAATATTCAGTCCATTAACACCTTTAGCTATATCAATTGGCGTTTTAGGTTTAAGTTCAAATGTTTTAACCGCAATAAGTTCAAAATTAAATATAAAAAGTAATCAAGAAAAAATAAAATCTAATATAAAAGAAATTAATAAATTGAACAATACACTCGATTATATTATTAGTTTAAATGGTAATATAACAATTGAAGAACAAGATAAATTATTAAAAGAATTAATAAATTATTAATTTTTTTATTATATAAATGGTAGATAGTTTTCCAAAAGCTGTTCAATATAATAAATCAATTAAATATAATATTCCAGCAATAGATTTTAATATTATATATTACAAACAAAAATGAAGTTTTAAATTCATTAATTAATTTAGATATTTATGTTACTGAAACTTATAATTTTAATGTAAAGATGGAAAATATATTTCATGTATACTTAATTTATTTTAAAAAGTTGAATGAAGAAAAATAATGGTTATTAAAATCGAATATGATGTATTGGCAGAACCAATAATATAATCTAATAATAACAATATCTATAATAATAAATTAGGTTACGGCAAAATGGAAAACATGGATTTAAGAACATTAAATTTCAATAAATTACCGAAATTTCATGATAATTTCAAAACAAGAAAACAATAATGGTTGGATTTATTTAATTTAAAAAAAAGTGAAGGATTTACAAAATCAGGTATACAGAGAATAAATCAATCTATAAGAATATATTTGATTTGTATATTAGGATCACAAATTGAAACAAGATTCCCAATAATTGGAAATTTGAATACACCATTTGATACACAAAAACCATTCAAAGTATTATTTCAAAGTTCTATTCATAATGATAAAATAGATCGATCCCAGACAATATAGTAAGATATCAAAATTATTTAGATAAATCTCATGTAAGATTAAATTACTGTATAGGTCCTAATTTATTAATTATTTCTGATGATTTAATATTAAAAATGGGAAATATAATTGGTGATAATAACCTAATTAAAACTGCAGCAATAAATAAAAAGTTTGGATAAAATGATATAAATAAACTAATTATCACTGCTTCAAAACTAATGGAAGGTGAAAAAATTAAAAAAGAATAGACACTCAACTGAAACTAAAACTAAGAATATTAAATAAAATAATGATTCTAAAATCAAAGATAACAATACATCGGAAGATATAAAAACTAATAATATTCAACATTGAATAATTAAAAGTAATAGTGATAATAAATCACATGAAAATACTAAATTAGCTATAACTTGTATAGGAATTGTAATACGAGGAATATTATATTTAAAATTTAAATTTTTGTATTATATAAATGGAAGTAGATGGTGGAGAAGATTATTAAATGGGTACTTTTGATGAACCCAGTTTAACCGATGAACAACAACCTGAAACGAGTTTAGTAACGATAATGAAGCAGCATATAATTCTAATTTAGCAAGACCTGATACTAATGAATACGTTAATAAAGCACGTTCAAGATAAAATAATATCAAAACCAACTTTAATTAAATCAGAACAATCTAGAATTAAGAAAATCAATAATGATGTTATTTATAACTGAATTTACAGAACAAGAGATAACTCTAAATAAAAGATAATTTAATCGAAGAAATGATGATTCTTTGATGATAATTAATGAAAATTTAGAACCAGAAACAATTTGTAAAGAAGTTGATAATTCCAAAACCAGTAAGCTTAAATCAAGAAGAGTTCAAACTGAAAAACTTTTATCACTTTAGCGCTTCGACCGTACTTGATCAGAGCTATGGCGTCATGAAGATGACGGCGCAAATGGACAGTAGAATAGATTTCGAATGCCCTCACCCACTGCTCGATCGAATAAATGGCTGTAAGCCTGGGTGTCGCTATCGATACGTGAGGCGTTTCCCGACCGGGCGCGGGCAGCACGTACATTACGTCGATTAGATTGCTTGAAATTGCGTCATTAAGCTGTTGTTAATGACACACAGTGACAGATGTTGTATTGTATTTTATTGATTCCTGCATTCCACGCATACCTTACCGCTCCTCTCAGGAGCGGCTTGGAATGTGGAAATCGATAATGATTGTAGAATAAAATATACGTGTGTTTATGAAATAGTATTTCCACCAGTCGTTTCTTTGAATTTATTTTCAGTTTTAGGATTTATTATCAAGAATCCGAAATGACTTATCTGCACAGTTATAATTACTGCTCCTATAGATAAACAATAGTAGTGAGATAATCTAAATCCTAATTTAAATAAAAAGTATTTAAAAAACAATAACTTCAACTAGCTAGTGAATTCTATTATATCTTTAATACTTTCTTTTCAAAAGAGAATACTTTATATTTTGACTAGATTCAAATAGAAATTCTTTAGATTCAAATAGCTAGTATCAGTAGTCAATACTAGAGTTCTTTAACTTTAACTATCTAGTATCAGAATACTTATAATATTTTTCTTATTAAATTTCTCTAATATAAATGTCAAAGAAATCGAGTAAGAATAGTATTGATATTGAAAAAACATTAGATGATTTGGGCATAAGTGATAATAAAGATACAGTTGTTTCTAATTCTATTCAAGTTAATAACAATATTGATTATGAATACTATTTATATTGTAAGCATCATCTTCAATTAGTAATTGCTGGCGGGAAATCTAAGGATTTCTTGGGAAGAATTTTAACTTATCAAGAACTAGATGCTATGAAACCCGATAAAGTAATAAAATATTTTAAGATTTATGAAGAGGCAAGATTAGCCCGAATAAATGATTCTATTTCAGATGGTATTGTCAAATGTTATTCTAAGTTATGTAACCAGTTAATACCAATTAATGATGAAAATAAATTACATAGTGATTTGAAAAATGACTATTTAGCTATGACTGAATTACAAAAATGGGTTGGTTATGCTTCATTCCAATTAGGATCGGTTATGACATTAATTTCTACCGGCGTCATAACATTTTCGAACATCAAGCCTATGGAATATAAATCAGGTAAGAACGAAACAGATGTACTACAACCAAACCGTGAAACAGAAAATGAATCAGAACAAAAATTAACTAAAATAAATGAGTGATAGCGTTAAGAAAAAGGCTAGATCTGAAAAACAAATTAAATGGGCAAGAGAATTAGGTAAAAGATCTTCAGAATTAAAAAAAGCTAAGAAAAAGAAATTAACTGATATAAATGAATCACCTGATATTGATTCAAATAATAATCCATCTAATTCTTCTAATGCTGGAAGTAATTATAAATTATATATTACAATTGGATTAGTAACAGTTATTATATTATCCGGTGTAATATATAAATCAAAATTCAAATCTGATGATAAAGATGATTCCAATGACAATAAACCTATCATACCAGAAAATAAGTCAAATCATAAAGTCATTGAAACTAAATCTAAATTATTATTAATGGATTAAAATAAGATGAAAAAAGAACAATATTTAAGAGATTTATATTATAACCCAGAAAGTGAAGTATCATATTCTAACGTTTCAGAATTATGGAATAAAATTAAATCCGATAATGAAAATGGTAATGGTGCCGTATGGCACCCACACGGTGATATAAAATATAGTGAGTTAAAATCATGGTTACAAAATCAACCAACATATCAAATTCTCAAGAAAATGAATAAAACTTATTTAACAAGAAAAGTTATGGTTTCATATGTCGATCAACAATGGCAAGCAGATTTAATTGACATGAAGAACTTAGAAGAATACAACAAAGGATATTTCTGGATATTGAATGTTATAGACATATTCAGTAGATACGCATGGTCAATTCCAATCAAAAATAAAACTGGAATAGAAGTAACAAATGCTTTTAAATCTATATTTAAAGAAGCTATTCCAGATAAGATACAATTTGATGAAGGTAAGGAATTCTATAACAAACATTTCAAAAAACTATTATCTGATAACGATGTAGATTATTTTTCAACACACTCAGATAAAAAAGCATCTATTATAGAAAGATTTAATAAAACATTGAAAACTAGAATGTGGAAATATTTTACTGCTAATGAAACGTATAAATATATCGATGTGTTAGATGATTTAGTGAAAGGTTATAATAATTCTAAACATAGTTCTATAAATATGGAACCTATACAAGCTAGAAAAGAAGATAATTCAGAAATAGTTTGGAATAATTTATATGGAGCATTTGTTACACATGATTTCGGAGAACCTAAATTTAAAATAAGACAACACGTAAGAATATCTAAATATAGAAAAACATTTTATAAAGGTTATACTCCAAATTTTACTGAAGAAATATTCAAGATTAAAAAGATAATATTAACTAAACCTTTTGTTTATAAATGAGAAGATCTAAAAGATGAAGAAATATTAGGTTATTTCTATGAACAAGAATTATCACTTGTACCAAATCAAGATGATATAGAATACAAAATAGAAAAAGTATTGAAAACAAAAACTCTAAAAGGAAAAAAGTATTCTTTGGTGAAATATAAAGGGTATGATGATAAATTTAATGAATGGGGTTTATCTAGTAAAATTAAAAGAATAAATGAATAAAGATTTATTTATATTTGAACCACATAATATGTTAGTTACTGGTGTAACCAACTGTGGTAAAACACATTTCATATTAGATTTGTTAGAAACTATTTATAAGAATCATTTTGATAATATAATATTATTCTGCCCCACTTATGAAATGAATAAAACATATAATAGAGATATAGTTAAGATAAAAAGTTTATTATATTAAATCCTAAAGCAGTGAAAGAAAATTTAGATAATTGTATAAAAACAGCAATTGATAATTATAAAGGATCAAATACATTATTCATTATAGATGATTGTGCTAATTTACATGATTCAAAAATTAGAGAAAGTGAGTTATGCTATCTAGCTTTCTCTGGGAGACATTTTGGGATAACAACATGGGTTTTAAATCAAAAATATAATTCAATTGTTAAAGACTTTAGAGAAAACATTAGATTTTTAGTATTATTCTATAATAAAGATAGAAAATCAATGCAGCAATCTCTGGAAGAAAATCAAATTATACCTACTGACTTACATGATGAATATATGAATAAATTAAAAAGTAATAAATGTTCAAAATTATTACTGAGGCTTCAATTTCCCATGAATATAAATTTATAAAATAAGGCATTTAAAGCAATTATGTATTAGATACGTGTTAGATACGTATTAGATACATAAATGCTTAAAACCCCCTTTTTGAAATATATATCATTTATTTTAATTTTTCAACTAATATATTTTTATTTTTTCTACTAAGTTTGAAAATAGTAGAGGTTATATAAATTAATACATATTAGATACCTAAATACTTAAAACCCCTTTTTTATTAACTATTATTTTATACCATTTTCAACTATTATTTTATGTGAATGTGAGATGTGACATCATTTTCATCATCATCCTCCAATTCATCATCAGACTCTAACAATCTATTAAACCTTTCTACCGGATCATCATAAGTTTCTTCATTATAATCCTTTTTCAACCTATCTACCGCATCATCAATAGTTACTACTTCATGTTTTGTCCAATCTGTATCTAAATAATCTTCATTATCTGTAACTATATCCTCTTTCTTAGTGTTTGGCCTTAATATTTTTTTTACAATGTTTGATCCTAATATTTTATTAGCATCAGTTAAATCTAATTCATGTTTACTGTGTTCAGGTTCCTTATATAAAGATTCACCTAATAAATCTTTATATAAATCTTTACCATTTACTTTTTTATTTGAAATAAACTTTGCTACATATCTAAATGGGTGTTCTATAAATTCTCTTAAACCAACGCGTTTTATAACATTAGTAATATGTACAATGTATTCATATGATTAATCCAATTTGATGGGCTGTTTTAAAATTCACCTTTACAATAACCACAATAATTTCTATTTTCAATATAATCTAATATTATTTCATTATTATATTTAGTAGGTAAAACATTATCAGATGTAGAAGGTAAAAAATTATTATCAATTTCATTACTTAAATTATCAACAACTTCACTTTTATTATTATTGATTTCTATTAGTTTAGTTTTATCTTTTTTGAAAATAGGATCAGATATCAAAGCTATATTACAAGGTATTACATAATATAAGCCATCATTATTTTCATGTTTATCAATGTATGGAATATGTTTATATACTTTACCTGCCTCCATTTATTATATAAATTATTATTAAAACTAAAATTTTAATACATAACACTATTAAATTGAGAATTAACAATATTTAATTGCGCGTCAGATATAATATAAATATGCATTTTGAAATTTAAGCTCCCTTTTTTCTTTTTCATGAATAATTGTATTCCATCTTTAGTGTTCTGTAATTTCTTCCCAGAACCATGTAATGAATTATCCTCTGTTGTTCTAAAATATAACCATAATGCGTATCTATTACCGGTATAATAATCAATTTGATTAATATTACAATTTTCAGATGATTTATTTTTTTCATTCATAAAATCTTTTCTAATTTCTGGCCACTGATCTATCATTCTCATTCCTTGGCAAAATATTTTATTTGCTATACCTTCGATAGTTATTTCTACTTTTGTTATTTCAGGATTATAATACTTCAACCTGTATTGCGCCATTAGAATATGTTGCAATTGTTAAAAAATATTAATATACCTTTAATAGATTTTCTTGGGAAGTTAATATTCTCATTAATTATTTCATCATGTGCATTAATAGTTACAGTTTTAAATTTATCAATATAATCATATGATAATGAAAATCCTTGATTGTATTGAGTTTGAATTATGCTTGAAATATTTTCATCAGTGACTGTGTCATATTCTAAACATACATTCGATAATTTATAACCCATATCTTTAACAACGCTAGATAATACAATTTCATTAACAGGAGCAAATGTTATTTCGAATATAATATCTTCTTGTATAGCATATTTATATAAAGGCGCATTATTATTTATCAATTCAAAGTCTAATGGAATTTTATATTTACTGCCATAAATCTTTTTTATCAAATTATCTGCGGTACGAGTTACTATTGTGTCATTAGCTCCTGATCTTAATTTATTATGGTTTTCTGATTGGATACCTTGAAATATCATATTATTTCTATTTTCTTTTGTTAACCATAAATCTTTATAATGCATAAATAAATTATAATCATCTAATGAGAAAACTGTTTCTGGTCCAATCTTTATAGTTAATTTTTTAATCAAATATCTTCCAACATTATCAACAACATAATTATTATTATTACCAGTTACATTTATATCAGCTGATAAATAAATACTATTTGGAACATTAAAAGTATTTTGTGTTAACCTCGGAATTCTAACATATAAAGTTTCTTCAGGGTTGATATTAGAAGGATTATGAGTAATTATATGATGAGATCTTTCTGCTTTAATAGCATTAGATATTCTTGGATTCTTAGAAGGATTTATGTAACTCCCACTCATTTATTAAACAAAAAAATTAATTATTTATTTTTTATCATATTCACTTAACCAAAAATAATTGCACTTTCAACTGTAATTAAAAATAAAATAATATGTTCAGCAGCAAAGTTAAGAATATTTCCTGCAGATTTCAATATAAAACCAACAATTGATGCTATAACTCCGGGTAAAGCTGCTGCAGATTTTTTAGATAGTTCCCATAGATATTTTGCTAATTTTTTAAATCCATCTTTCTCTTTATCTTGTAATGAATTATTATCATTTGGGGGTTTATCCGGTTTATTAGGATTTGGTATGGATTTCAGTGAATTTGATATGGCTAAACCAATTGTTGTAAATATCATAGTTACCGCTGTTAGAATTGAAAGAATTGTTTTACCTTCTAACTTAAATAATAATCTTATTCTATCTTTTAATGATATTTCAGAATTTGGTTTTATCAACAAATCTTTGAAAATAACTTTTAATCTATTAATATTATAATCATATGATTTTAAGAATAATTTAATTTCTTCTTTCTGAAATTCTATGTTTTATTCTAAATCATCTTTTTCATTTCTAAATATGCATTTCTTTTTTAAAAATCAATTTCTTCAATAACTTAATTATCTCTATCTAATTTCAATTGTTCTATTTCTTTTTTTTTATCAGTTCTATCTTTTTCTAAAGTTCTAATTTTAAAATAAATATTCGCTGTTTTAAATATGAATTATTTCAATCGTTAATTACTCACACTTTTTATGTTTAAAAATAAGAATCTAACGCATATAAATATAAATATTTAATGTTTTAAATGTGAATTATTTTACTCGTTACTACTCGTTACTTTTTATGTTAAAAATTATATTTTATCATTCGAAATCTCTATTTGATCTTATTTTCTAGATTATTCTGTTACAATTTTACTCTCACTTTTAAAACATGAATATTTTAAGAGTAATAGGGATAATAGGGGTTCATATCAAAGGTTGAAGGGGCGAGTGAGTAAAAAATTAAAATAAATTCGAGCTTGCGAGGATTTATTTATAATCTAAGTTTAAGATAATAATAATCTAAGATTTTTACTTATAATCTAAGAAAATGCTTCTTCATTGGATTTGAATCCAATATTTTAATGTTTTTGTGAATGTTTCTTTTATATTTTCCATATCTTCTTTTGTGAATTAAGGTTTTTTATAATAATCGTTTAATAATAAATATAAATACATTTTCTTTTCTTTTGTGTTACATGTTGACGGAATGATTGTTTTTATTATATCTTTCTTAGTTATTTCACCACTTTTATTTTCTATTATTTTCATTTTTTCAAGCCATTGCTTATATTCCGGTGTATGATCTTCCATAGAAAATATTTTAAATATTTCATCTAGATATTTTAATTTTGGTTCTATAAGAAAATCTCTAGTTTTTTCATCACCCCATAAATTTCTTTGCCATCCACATTCTTTACAAAATATCACAGAATCTTCTTGTCTTAAGTCCTCATAGATACATTGTGGCATTTTTTTCTATCATATCTTGGTAATAGATCTACATTAATTTCTTGGTATTTTCTTACGTTTTCTTTATGTTTTATTAGGTAGATTTGAATTAATTGTTGTAATAATCAATGTACAATATTTACAATAATATGTTTTTCTTATTAATTCATTAAATGGTTTTTCTTACTTTTCAAGTGTTTTTTTATTATCTCGTAACGTTTTCTTATATTTTATTTTTTTCTAATATATTAATTTTTCTTTCATTAAATTCTGTTTCAAATTTATTAGAATTTTTTTCTAAATGTGCTTTTTTAAATTGATGATTCTCCCAATCTTCTATATTTTCAGGGCTAGATTTCATTCGACAATGCTCACAAAAATGATTCTTTATATTATTCTTGTCATAAAATAAAAAAGGTCTTTTCCAAATCATTTCAGGTTCAGTTTCAACAGAATTATTATTACTTTCGTAACTATCAACATTAACCATTAAGTTATTAATTTTAAATTTCTCTGAATGTTTTTTAACATAATTTCTTGAGAATAATTTAATACAATTTGGGCAGTTTATTTTGGAGGGTTTATAATTTTTATCATGTTTTTTCATACGTCGAGCCATATTACTTTTTCTATGAAGTTCACCACAAATTTCACATTCTAACTTCTCGTCCATTTATTTAGGGAAAATTTTATAGAAATTAATTTTTAGTGGTTCGAAGTAATTTTTTGCGTTAGAAATAATGGTTGAATTAAAAGAATATAGAATATTTGTTGATTCTAGAAAACTTATAAATTCCAAATCACATAATTTACTAGTACAATTAGATAGAGAATTTAAGAATTAATGTTGATTTCAATTTAGTAAATATTAGTTTATGTAACTCATACAATATATCGGATAAAACTATTGAACATAGAGGTATTGCAATTTATATTAGAAATAAAAGTAAATGGTTTCATCTAGTTCTTAAACCAGGATTATATAATTTAGAATCATTAGCGCAAGAAATTAATAAAATAGCTCGTTTAAAAATAGGCCCATCAAGTAAGTTTGAAATTAAATTTGTTAAAATTGATAGTTCTGATAAAATAAGAATAAAATTAGCTAATGAACAAAATAAATATATGGTAAACAAACCAATGGCTAAAATGTTAGGAATTAAAACAAATATTGTTACTGCAAGCGTAGAAGGTAGGTCAAACTTAATACCTTACACACAATTCTATATTTATTGTAATTTAATTGATCCTATAAAAACATTTGAAGCAACTAAAGATACAATTTGTAATTCTAGTATATTAAATATTTTACCATTAAAAAATGTTTGGAAACAGTTTGGAACGCATGAAACAATGAATTATAATTTAGCTGAATGTGATTTCAAGCCTTGTATTCCACGATTTAATAATTTTAAATTAGAATTAAGAAATCATAATTTTTACTTTTAAATGATTTAAATAATTTTCCTGTAATTTAAGAATTAGTTATAAGATGTAAACAGTAATAATTTTATATATATATATATATATATATAAATATGAATATAACAGAAGACCGAGTATATGTTTGGGATTTGATTTTAAACGTGAGAAAGAAATGAAATGTAACATTAATGATGTTATAACTCATATCAAAAATATTGCATTTTTCAATGAAACAACATTTTATTATGAAACAACAATAGATAAAGGAATTTATGATGTAGAAAAGATTACTGATTTAATTAGAAATTCTTCAAGATTTTATGAAGTAGATGAAGATTTTATTATTGATGATATCAGAAAAATAATAACTGAAATATATGAAAATGAAACTAATAATATTATAAATGTTGAAATAATTATAGATAAGATAACTAAATATTTTGAAGATTAATTTTTTTCTAAATAAATGGCGGATTAGAAGTGGATGATAACTGGTTAATATAATGGAGCATTACTATCAGTTGGAACTGTTGGTTATACAATGATATAAAAAAGTATTTAAAATGGGAAGTATTAATGTTGATAAATTCGATATCAATGATATTTTAAAATTAACGTTAGCAGTTACTCTATCTAATTTAACAATTGATTATTTGGAAAAAACAAAAATATATTCCTCTTATTAATGCGTAATTCTTTTATTAAATAAATTGCATCTGAAGTTATAACCATTATAGGATCGGCAATTGTTAACGCTTTAGCATTTCCAGGTGGTGGTTATTTATTTAAACATATTCATAAAAATGGTTCATTATCAGAACAAAAAAGACATTTCTTAGCATTAGAGAAATATAATAAAGCTGCAGAAGAATATAGAGAAAAGAGACATAATTATATGGATTATATTAATAAAGAATTATATAACCAAAATATTTCTCATAGAGATTTTAAGTCAGTTGATGATGCTATGAGTTTATATAACGCAGTAACAAATCGTGAAAAATTACATCTATATAAACCGAAATTATCAGATTATTATACCCCAAGTAAAGAACAACTACAATATGAAATAATTTGGATTTTAGGTGGAACAATTATTTTTATATTTGTAGCATATAAATTTACTAATTTTTCATAATATAAATGGAAGATGGTGTTAATATTATTCCTCATGATATAAATAAAACTAAATTAAAAATATATTTAGAAAAACAAATATTAGAATTTGAAAATGATTTAAAAATTAAAAAGAAAAAATATTTTATAATATATAAAATATATATTTTATTATTAGTGGTTCAGTTACAATTAGTTCGGTGATAACATTTTTAGCAATATTCAGTCCATTAACACCTTTAGCTATATCAATTGGCGTTTTAGGTTTAAGTTCAAGTGTATTAACCGGAATAAGTTCAAAATTAAATATAAAAAGTAATAAAGAAAAAATTAAATCTTATATAAAAGAAATTAATAAATTGAAAAATACACAAGATTATATTATTAGTTTAAATGGTAATATAACAATTGAAAAACAAAATAAATTATTAAAAGAATTAATAAATTATTAATTCTTTTTATTATATAAATGGGGTTTCCAAAAGCTTTCCAATATAATAAATCAATTAAATATAATATGCCAGCAATTTATTTTTATAAAAATATTTCATATAAAAATTTAGTTTTAAATTCATTAATTAATTGAGATATTTAATGTTACTGAAACTAATAATTTGATTGTTAAAATGGAAAATATATTTAATGTATATACAATTAATTTTGAAAATTTAAATGAGGCAAAACAATGGTTATTAAAATCTTACATGAAGTATTGGCAGGACCAATTTAATTTTGCAGTTTATTGCGCAACAAGGGTGTGGTATAAGTTGGAATGATCATTTAAATAAACCAAGTTTACCATTAATACTATCACTTTTTAGACTTCTTAAATTAATATTAATTTTTCTAAGTTTTATAAAATATGTAATGAATTTAATAATAATTCAAAATAATGATTTTAGAGCAAAAAATTGGTACAATGGGTGGATTAGGAATTTTATATACTAAAGAATTTGGTAAAATAATAACAAATTCAGATGTAAGAACACTAAATTGGAATGAATTACCAAAATATTATAATAATACACAACAACAAAATAATAATGGTTGGGAAAATTTTAGAAGATAGTAAAGGATTTACCAAGTCTGGAATACAAAGAATAAATCATCCATTAGAATATATTTGATTTGTATATTAGGATCACAGGTTGAAACAAGATCACCAATAGGAAATGATAATACTTAATTTGATGCACAGAAACAATTTAAAGTTTTATTTGAAGATTCTATTCATTATGGTAAAAATAATTATCGATTCCAGAAAATATAGTAAGATGTCAAAATTATTTAGATGAATCACATATTAGATTTAATTGTATAGGCCCTAGATAATAATTATTTCTGATGATTAAATATTACAAAAGGGGAAATATTATTGGTTACAATAATTTAATTAAAAGTGCAACAATAAATAATAAGTTTGGATTAAATGATATAAGTAAAAGAATTATTTCTGCTTCAAAACTAAGGTGAAGGTGGAAGGTGATTACAATACATCAGAAAATATAAAAACTGATAATATCCAGCATGATATAATTAAAACTAATAATGATAATAAATCACATGAAAATACTAAATTAGCTATAACTTGTATAGGAATTGTAATAGGTGGAATATTATATTTCAAATTTTAATTTTTTTATTATATTAATCGAAGGTGTAGAAGATTATGATATGGGTACTTTCGATGAATCTCGAATAACCGATGAACCACAACCCAAATTTAGTGAAACAAGTTTTAGTAACGATAATGAAACAGCATATAATTCTAATTCAGCAAGACCTGATACTAATGAATATGGTAGTAAAGCAGGTTCAAGATTGGATATTGAAAATGAAAATCCAGATTTAATAAAAAAGAATTAGAATATGAAGAATTAATTGAAAAGTTTAAACCAATATTAAAAAATTCTGGGCTCAATATAACTGATAAAGGTATGAATTATCTAGTAAAAGATTTGAAAGAACCAAATGGAGATTTTTATTGGCATTTGAAAGATGACTATTATTTTAAGTTATCTTCTAATAAAAGTTATGATAAAATAATAACAAATCCTAAAATAGAATTACCTAGAATTAATAAAATCAATTATGATGTTATAACTTATATTACAGAACAAGAGGTAATTCTAAATAAAAGAGAATTTAATCGAAGAAATGATGAATTTAAAAAGATAATCAATAGTAATTCAGAAACAGAAACAACTTCTGAACAGAATATAACTTCCAAAACTAGTAAACTTTAATCAACCGAAGTTCAAACTGAAAAAAAACTTTTACAAAATGGGTTACTTGATGCAAAAGATCAAGAATAGAAGATTTAAATATATTTTCTGATGAAGAAATTAGATATATTAAAGGTGTAAAACTTCCATCTGATAAAATTGCATACGATAGAATGATAAGAAATCAAAAATTAAATCTTTAGAAGATAAATTATCTAAAGCAAATGAAGAATTAGAACAATTAAAGTTAGATAGAAATAATAAAAATATTGAAGAAAATGAATTTAAAAAAAGAAATGCATATTTAGAAAAAGAAATTGATAATGTAAAAAATAATTTAGAAGTACAGGAAAAAGAAAAAAAATGAATTAATGAAAAAATATGCTAATAATATTAATAGATTAAAAGTTATTTTTAAAAATTCGTTGATAAAACCAGATTCTGAAATATCATTGCAAGAAAGAATAGAATTATTATTTAAACTAGAAGGTATAACAATTCTTTCAATTCTAACAGCTGTAACTATGGTTTTTACAACAATAGGTTTAGCAATATCGAATTCTTTAAAATCTACACCAAGTCCTAAACCACCAAATGATAATAATTCTATACAAGATAAAGTTAAAGATGGTTTGAAAAAATTAGTAAAATATTTATGGGAACTATCTAAAAAATCTGCTGCAGCTTAACCTGGAATTATTGCGTTAATTGTTAAATTTGTTTTAAAGTCTGCTGGAAATCACATTAGTTTTGCTGCTGAACATATTATTTTATTTTTAATTACAGTTGTTATTTTTGAATAAGTGAATATGATGAAAAATAAACAAGTAATTGTTTTTTTAAATAAATGAGTGGGAGTTATATAAATCATTCTAAGAATTCTTGAATATCTAATGCAATTAAAGCAGAAAGATCCCAGCATACTCATAATCCATCTAATATAAATCCTGATGAAACTTTATATGTTAGAATTCCTCAATTTACACAAAATACTTTTTATGTTCCAAATAGTATTTATTTATCAGCTGATATAAAAGTAACTGGTAATAATAATAATTATGTCGAGATAATGTAGATAATGTTGGAAGATATTTAATTAAAAAATAATTATAAAGATTGGACCAGAATCAGTTTTTTCATTAGATGATTATAATTTATTTACGCATTATAAAGATTTATGGTTAACAAAAGATAATAGAAATATGATATTTCAAGGCATCCAATCAGAAAACCAAAATAAATTAAGATCTGAAGCGCATAATGCAGTAGTAACTAATGACGTAGATAATTTAATAAAAAAGGTTTATGGATGCAAATATTTAATTCCATTAGACTTTGAATTGATAAATAATAATGCACCTTTATATAAATATGCAATTCAAGAAAATACTATATTCGAAGTAACATTTGCTCCTGTTAATGAAATTGTATTATCTAGCGTTGTTAAAGATATGGGTTATATATAAATAATCAAATAAATGTTTAGAATATGACACAGTAACTGATGAAAATATTGCTAACACAATTCAAACTCAATGTAATCAAGGATTTTCATTATTATATGATTATATTGATAAAATTAAAACTGTAACTATTAATGCAAATGATGAAATAATTAATGAGAATATTAACTTCCCAAGAAGATCTATTAAAGGTATATTAATATTTTTTACCATTGCAACATATTCTAATGGTGCACTAAAAGTAGATAATTATTATAATCCTGAAATATCAAAAATATAAATAACAATTGAAGGTATAGCAAATACAATTTTTTGTCAGGGAATGAGAATGATAAATCAATGGGTAGATATTAAAAAAACATTTTATAAATGAAAAATCATCTGAAGATTGTAATATTAATCAAATTGATTATTATATCGGCAATAAATATGCATTATGGTTAGATTTTAGAACAAGTGAAGATAACTCATTACATGGTTCTGGGAGAAAAAAATTTCAAAATACAAAAGATGGAATGCAATTATTCTTGAAAAAGAAAAAAGGAGGTTTAAATCATAAAATGCATATTTATGTTTTATCTGACGCGCAATTAAATATTATAAATTCTCAATTAGATAGTATTCAATATTAGGAAAATAAAGTTAAAATTAAAGTTATATAAATGGGGGATAAAAAAACTCATAATACTAAAGAACAATATTTAAGATATTTATATTATAACCCTGAGAGTTCGGTTGCTTATTCTTTTGCAAAATATATATCGCGCCAATGGATATTATCAAGTAAAATTAAATATATATGAATAAATAAGTAATTATTGATATTTGAACCTCATAATATGTTAATTTCTGGTGTAACAAATTGTGGAAAAACTTATTAAATATTCAATTTATTAGAAACTGTTTATAAAAACTATTTTGATAATATAGTATTATTCTGCCCAACGTATGAATTTAATCAAACTTATGATAGAAATATTATAAATTTATTGTATTAGATCCTAAAACAGTTAAAGAAAATTTAGATAATTGTATAAAAATAGCAATTGATATTTATAAAGGAACAAAAACATTATTCATTATACATGATTGTGCTAATTTACATGATTCAAAAGTTAGAGAAAGTGAATTATGTTATTTAGCTTTTTCTGGTAGACATTTTGGGATAACAACGTGGGTTTTAAATCAAAAATACAATTCAATTGTTAAAGATTTTAGAGAAAACATTAGATTTTTAGTATTATTCTACAATAAAGATAGGAAATCAATGAAAAATGCGCTTGAGGAAAATGATATTATTTCACATGATTTAGATATTGAATATATGGATAAATTGAAAAATAATAAAAGATCAAAATTACTATTTCGATTACAACTCCCAGTTAAATATGAATTTATTTAATTTCAACTAGCTTGTTAATCTCGTTTATTTTAAGTTAAATTCTAGTTGAATTCTAGTTGCAACAACACAAGTAATTTTTAGGCCAGCCGTAGGCTGAGCCTATTACTATACAAATAGAGCGAATTTAAATGACATGGTTTCCAGAGCAAAGGCTCTTTGAATGTGCAACTGGGCATATATTCATACAGATCATTCATTAAAGCATTATCAATTTTCCAAACTCTACGTAGCTGAATTTTGAAAGAGGGCCTCGTTAAAATTTATATGGGCTTTTTCGCGAATATCTGATCGCAAAAATATTGGTTTTGAAAAGCCAATCAGAAAGCAAAGACTCCTCTATGATTGGCTTAGAAATCAGCAGGTGTTCACGTGAACCCGCGGTATCGTCTACCGTTTTACTTCCGGGTTTTATCTTAAGATCTAAAATTGTATTTCAAGATCGATTTCTGTGAAAGCTTTTAGATAATTTGGTTTTTGGGAGGAATATCTTTATTAGCACTACAGAAAATATCATTGACCATTGTACAAAGTCCGGGAAAAATTGCTTTTTCTCAAATCGGATAGATGACCTTGATATGCAAATTAGCCAAGTGCTCAAACTACAAATTCAAATTCAAATTCAAATTTAAAATCAAATTTTATTCTGCACAAAAATATCAAATCCAATTCAATTTTACTTTATTAAAGAAATAAAAACATCAAATCCAATTCAATTTTGTTTTATTGAATATTCAATTTTATTCCGCATTAAAATCAATAAGACCAAGGGAAAAGATTTATCTGAGGTATTTTTTCCTGCCAGATCCAGTCGCTGTCTGTGCTACTTTTGTATTCTACGATTGTATGGTGTAAATTATTAGATATTGACTCTGAGCTGGGAGTGTATTTTGGCAAATTTTACCCACAGAATGCATCATCAGTTGCCATTTTATGAAAATCTGACAGGCTGGCCATAGTGCCCCTTGGGGCTCTTGTTTTTTTATAAAAATTGGAGGTGAAAAGAAAATGAAATCTAAAAATAGTGATGTTCCAATCGAAAAAACTTTGGATGATTTAGCTATAACAGAAACAAAATTAACAGAAACAAAATTAACACCAGATAATATTGGTGCTTTAAATGATATTACTACAAATAATAATTATGAATATTATCTTTATTGCAAACATCACTTAGAAATAATAATAGCATCCGGAAAATGTAAAAGTTTCATTAGTAAAAATTTAACTTATAATGAATTA
The DNA here is from genome assembly GCF_964204645.1 of Tubulanus polymorphus. Classification (NCBI taxonomy): domain Eukaryota; kingdom Metazoa; phylum Nemertea; class Palaeonemertea; order Tubulaniformes; family Tubulanidae; genus Tubulanus; species Tubulanus polymorphus. Next base: position 13,518,894 of record NC_134029.1, on the reverse strand, counting down.
GATACAATGAAATCAGACGAAATTATTTAAGATTTATGAAACTGCGAGAATAGCTAGAATTAATGATGCGATATCAGAAAATGTATTATAAATGGTTATAGTAAATTATGTAATTATATGCTACCAATTGAAGATGAAAATAGATTATATTCCGATTTAAAAAATGATTATTTAGTTATGACTGAATTAAATAAATGGATTGGATATTTATCATTTCATTAATTTATTTTTTTGACGCCTTATAAAACGTTACCATTATGAAACCTAAACAATTTTAACCATTCAGCGTCATTTTTCAAACGACAACCGTAAATCGATGTGCAAAACGTCACAAGTATATGTGTACACATACAAGCTATTTTGGCAAAATATTATTGACAACGACGTAGAATGGCTTCCTGTGATTATATAATGACCTCTATTTGAACGTCAAAATGTTATATTGCATAGCATATCATGAGAAGACGTATTGTTATAGTAAAGGATGTATGATTATATCAGAAGCGGCAGGCATATATAGAAATGATAAGTAAATCGGATTATTCGGTTAAATGGCGGATGTATACACGATTTGGAAGTCTGATATAAAAGTCAGACCCTTACATGGGGATGCTGGTGGAATGACGAAGCTATCTACGATCTATGTTGGGCCGGCGTGAATTTCATCGGCGGCTACAAGCGGTCAATATAGATACGTGTAAACATATAATTTCAATATTCAAATGTTTTAGAAAATATTTTCGATATTAGGGGTATGCAGGTTTCATGAGATTAGCAATTTATTATAGCATAGCTGTCATATACGGCTCCACATCCACTGATGGCATGTGTATTAGGTGACTTCAATTCGATTCTTTATTGATCCTTAATACAATGGAATTCCGGGATAAAATTCCCAAATTCAATAAAGTTACACATTTTAGAATAAGGAAATACAAGACACATGGGTAATTCATACAGATTAACATGAATAAGTAATTCAAATGACAATGTCTACTTCGACCCAGACTCAAGACTAGGATATCGAGTGACAACCAAACCGGGCCCCGTGGACCGGGCCGGCTGGCTACACGATACGCTCGAAGTCATGATGAAGCAGACCTCAGAAGAGCTCTTTCTTCAAGCATGAAGTTGCAATGAAGTTGCAAGCCAGCTTTGCGGCAAAAGTGAATCGAAGTCGGCCACAAGTTGACAATTTTTTTTTTTTGATTAGACCAGTCGAAGACCTGTATCATCTACCCAATCGCCAAAACTCATAACTCCCCAAATTTCTTAAAACTTCGATTTCAAATTTGCAATTTTACATTAGCTTATCCCAGAAATTCTACATTTTTTTCGCAGGCGTCAATTAATTTATTAAAATTAATTTTCTAGTTTAATTTATTTTTGTTTTTTTATTAAGTCAACAATTTCTAAATCATGATGACCGTCTTCATTTTTTTCCATGATAGATTATTTTAAATCCTTCTAAATCTTTTAATTCCTCATTACTCAATGAAACCCATTTATCAGGTAAAAATATTTTAAATTCTCGCGTTGTACTAACGTAACAGTAACTTAAATTTGCTGATATTTTATCTCCATATTTAGTTCTTATCTTTTCTAATTTTAATATTTTATGTTCAATTTCTTTTGTAACATCGACTAACTTTTTTATTTCAAATTGTTTTTTTGCTGGTTTTATTCTGTTATTTATTGTCGCTAAGAATGCTTTTCTATCTCCCATTTATCAGGGGGGAAAATTACTTGTGGTGATGAGTGATGTGTCGTCCTCTTGTCCTCTGGCCTGAAAACGTCATTTTCCAATTATTCGAAGCTTATTGTCCCCCGCGCGACGTAGGCCGCGAGCTGGGGACTTGGTATCCACCGGTCTGGCCGTCCGTCCGCATGAGCTTGTGAACGCGATTCAAGAAGAACCGTAGATTGCAGGACTATGATATAACACAGTATAATTACCCCTAGGGAGAGGATGAGCCCTATTGATTTTGGGGTCCAAGGACCAAAGGTCAACGTCACTATTGGTCATTCATGTAAAACCTTGTGAACGTCATTCAAGAAGAACCGTTGTTAGCAGGACCATGATATTACGTAGTATGATTACCCCTAGGGAGAGGATGTGCCCTATTGATTTTGGGGTCCAAGGACCAAAGGTCAAGGTCACTACAGGTCATTCATGTAAAACCTTGTGAACGTGATTCAAGAAGAACCGTCTATAGCAGGACGATGTTATTACGTAGTATGATTACCCCTAGGGAGAGGATGTGCCCTATTGATTTTGGGGTCCAAGGATCAAAGGTCAAGGTCACTACAGGTCATTTATGTGAAACCTTGTGAACGTCATTCAAGAAGAACCGTTGATAGCAGGACCATGATATTACGTAGTATGATTACCCCTAGGGAAAGGATGTGCCCTATTGATTCTGGGGTCCAAGGATCAAAGGTCAAGGTCACTACAGGTCATTCATGTAAAACCTTGTGAACGTGATTCAAGAAGAACCGTCGATAGCAGGACCATGATATTACGTAGTATCATTACCCCTAGTGAGATGCTGTGCACTATTGATTTTGGGGTCCAAGGACCAAAGGTCAGGGTCACTACAAGTCATTCATGTGAAACCTTGTGAACGTCATTCAAGAAGAACCGTTGATAGCAGGACCATGATATTACGTATTATGATTACCTTATGGAGAGGATGTGCCCTATTGATTCTGGGCTCCAAGGATCAAAGGTCAAGGTCACTTCAGGTCATTGATGTGAAACCCTGTGTCGTGAATGTGATTCAGAAAGAACTGTTGATAGCAATATAATGATGTTACATCGCATGATTACCCCTAGGGAGAGGATGTGCCCAATTGATTTTGGGGAAAAAGGGCAAGGTCACTAGATATCATTCATATGAAACCTTGTAAACACGATTCAAGAAAAACCATTGATAACAGAACAATGCTATTTCATAGTATGATTACCCCTGGGGAGAGGATGTGCATTAGTGATTTTGGAGTTCTAGGGTCAAAGGTCAAGGTTGGTAGACGTCTTTTGCCTAAAACCGTGTAAACTCATTCTTAAATAACCATTCATAACAGGAAAATGATATTTCATAGTATGGTTATCCCTGGATACACTCATCATTTTTCTATTCCAAAGATCAGTGACTTCAGGGGTCATTCATTCCCTAGTGGCTATCGCGGGGGACATAGATACGTAGTACGAATTGCCTTGTTAAAGGTTAGTGTCAACAAATGGTCCATTACAGTCCCTCTAATTTATGTGGAGAGACGCTCTTAACCGGCAAAACCGTGGTCTGTTTCGTGTTATCATTGGCCTACGTGACTGACCTTGCTTGAGCGTTGAGCGCCGCTTCAAAGTTATGAATAAAGTACTGTATAACTGAATGTTAATGACATACAACAAATAAAATTTAAAGAAAGGTACCTAGTGTCTGACATTCTACTGAAAAATTTCGGATTGATCCACCGCATAGTTTTTTTCATAGTGAGCATTTTAGTATATGAATCAATTAAGATGATTGACAGACGCGGGTGTGGTCGTATCAGCTGTTGAAGATGTTCGATGTAAACTATAATTTTAACCACGTGCGCGATATAAACAGGGACACCAAACTAAGAAGCACTGAATTGTTTAATTACACGTGATTTGAATAGGCATCTGTGCTGGTTTTTCAAAAAGTTGAATTTTAATTGACATCCTAATACATAGGCCTAAATCAGGACCACTGGAATTGAATTGAATTCGACACAGTAATTCGCCGGTAATTTGCGATGAATCTTTTTGAAAATTAGCATGAAGATTGGGTCTGGCGAGATGTCCACCCCTATTGTAAAAAAATGTCAATGGTGATCAAATATGGCTGCCATTGGGTGGCCATCTTTAATTTCTTGTTTGCACGATGCAACCCACAATTCTTGATGGATTTCCACAAAATTTGGTGTGAGGATCACGGTCAAGCTGTCCATGCCTTTTATATATGGAGGTCATCGGCCTTCAAATATGGCCGCCAAGGTCAGCTATCTTGAATTTCTAGCATGAAACGGCCTGCAATTCTTGGTGCATTTTCAGGATACTAGGTGTAAGAATTTTGGTAGGTGAAATGTCTACCCTTATTGAAAATGGAGTTCAAGTATGGCCACCAGGGTTGCCATCCATCTTGGATTTCTTTTCAGCACGATGCCTACACCAATTCTTGATGCATTTTTTCATGTAGTGTGATCTTTGGTGCAGCTAAAATGGGCTTGTCTTTTCATGTAAGGATATATTAACAGAAAATGAAGATTATCGCCACATAGCCTGTACCTCTTAACTATTTTAAAACTTGTTAGATCGTTACAATGTAAATCATTCTGTAAAACTTTGAATACTGAATCATTCTTCTTCTGCTGCGTCATGAAGGAAAGGCCCGCATCTCTGGTTCATTTGTATACCTTTTTTACACAATGTTGTCTTACTATAATTCATTTATGATTTCCTCTCTTTTTGGGGTCCATGAGTAGGAATCGAAGACCATAAATAACTGCAATGCATCAAATTCATTCTTAATATGATAAGAATAACTCATAACTATATTCAAATTAGGAAAACTCATAATTATTTCATACATTGTCTATTCATATCTATATATTCATTCAAAAGAATAAAATGTACACGATAGGCTACGTATTTTGACTAATTGGTGCACGGATTCTCTGAAATTCTGCCAAAAACTTCATGACAAAGATAGGTATGCGTTTCCATTCATAATTTGAGAAAATACATTTTTAGGGTTTTCTGACTTTCGTCGAAAACCCTCTTGTGATTCTGTTGATTATTATCATTATTTACATATTTTCCACTTTATTCATCACATATAATTCATCTTCTCTCGGATTCGTCAACTAACAGCTACTAAACGGAATGTGGAATTCTGATAGAAATATTACGTTTCCACTCTGCACTCGGATTCTATGTATGTAAACTGTACATCTGTACTGTATGTAAACTGTACTGTATTTTAAACTTAAAATTGCTTACTGTCAGGCTACACTCCACGATAGGCGATCGGCAATCGGCATTCCCGCACAACCGAGAAAAAAACGTATCTGGACTAGCAATTGATTCACGAAAAAACGTATTCGGACTAAATACGGAATGCCAGTTATTAAGAATGGTACGTACGCACGCATGCGACTGTGAAAAGCACTGGATACATGCATTTCAATAGCTTCAGTTCGTTGTTTTGTTCGCAGATATAAATATTACAAATATTCAAGAGGTTTTATCTATTTATTGTACGCATTTTTATATTGAATTGAATTGGTCCGGTCCATTAGGCCATTGATGTTCCGCTTATGTTCCGCATTTGCGGTCTTACTAATTAGCGTCAGAAAATGTCAGCGACGTGTCACCTTGTCGTCGCCTATATTAACAGGCCTAAAGTCAGTGGAAAAAAACCTACCCACTGCACCGATAAAGACTGATTGCAGCAGCAGCAGTGATAGTAAGTTATGGTGCCCTTCGTGATTTTGTTTTTATGATAGTTATTGGACGTCAAGTTCATTGATTTGAAATAAAGTTTCCACTTCGTGACTCGCTGGACCAACTTGTCACTCATTGGTCTTCTTCCCTCCTGCATAGTTAACGCTATTAGTTCGGATTGGTTATTTCATGGAGATGCCATTCTGAGTCTGTCGATTCCCAACACCGCCTTAACTGCTTTTGAACGCCTACCCCACCCGGAATTCTGTTCTCACTCATATTAGACTATCAAAATACACGTAGATTCAAATACGATAGCCAAATTATGCTGTCATTGTTACATTTCTTCGCTAACTTGAGCACTGTTCCCTAACTTAAAGCATGCTCGCTTGCAGGGGTTTAATCGCCTCCTGCCGAAGCTCACACCAAAACAAACCCTGCCGCAGACCATATTGCTGTATTACTCCGGTCTAAGATTTCCTGACTGGACAGGATGCCACTATAGCCAATATCTGGTGAATCGGATGTTTAGTATTGATAGAGCGAACCTGCCAGCGAAAAACAACGCATCTGATGTGATTCGCTAAACAAGATGGACTTTATATTTCGTATGGTGAAAAAGAATTAATACAAATAAATGGATTAATGGATGTTTGGACAAGAAATGGATGGAAAAAATTAAAGAATATTATATCATTTATAAGAAAATCTATAGAGTTAGAACTAAACTAGGGTTTGTAGATGTTACTGAAGATTATAGTTTAAACAGACGAAATGGTGATGAAATAAAACCAACTAATATAAAAATTGGAGATGAAAGATTTTTTCCAAGAATGAATCATATGTCATTTGATGAAATGATTCATAATACTATAACATAGAACCAGAAACATTAGAAGACAAAGAAAATTTTGTCAAAGGATTTTTTATGGGAGATGGTTCAGCAGGTGTTTATAAATATGTTAATTGTACAAAATATTGTAGGTATTTATGTAGTCAAGATTTGAAATTATTAGAAAGAAATCAAGAATACTGTGAAGAAGTTTATTCGCACAAAGTTTTTAAAATCATAGATATTATGAAATCATCAGTAGTTTATAGAATATATGTAAATAATCCTAAAGATTTAGCAATTAAATATAATGATGAATTCTATATTCACGCAATAGTTCAATAGTAATACTTCAACAAAAGAAAAGGTAGTCCCAGATTATGTATTAAATGCAAAATATAATTTAAGAAAATGGTTCTTCATTGGATTCTACGCAGCAGATGGTTTAAAAGAATATACAAAAACAAAAACTATTTCATTTGCTCAAAAAGTTAAAGTTGCTATATCAGGATTGTATCTATTATGTAATTCATTAGGTTTAAATATGAATATTGGATTAATTAAATCTAAACCGAATATATTTAAATTAAGGCATGTTGAAAAAGAATTAACTGAGGAAGTTAGAGATTCATTTGAAATATATAACCCAACAGATGATGTTTACGATTTAACTACTGAAGATGGTACATTTAATTGTGGATTTCCTTTAATTTGCTTAAATATGGATGCTTACATACTAAAAATCAAGACAAATAACATAACAAAAGACTTAAAAACATTAAAACATCATTTTGACTTTAGCAATTATCCAAAAGATCATGAATTATTTAGCGATGATAATAAAAAATTCCTGGAAAGTTTAAAGATGAATTAGGGGGTGATGAAATGATTGAATTTGTTGGGATAAGAAGTAAAATGTATAGTTATAGAACAAAAGATCATGAAGCTAAAACGTTAAAAGGAATAACAAAGCATGTGGTTGATAAACATATAGAATTTCAAGATTATATAAAGTGTTTATATAACTCAATAGTAATGAAACATAAAATTAATTGTTAAAGATCAGAAGATCACGAGATGTACATTAATGAAGTTAAACAAACTAGCTCAAATCCATTCGACGATAAAAGGTATATTCTGGATGATGGAATAAAAACATTACCTTATGGTTATTAAAATGTATCAATATCATTATACTCAAAATCACTATTGGCTTCTCTATTTTCATCTAATTGTTTTTCTATAATTTCTTTAGGTTCTTAGGTTTCTATATGTTCTTCCATTTCATTTTTCTCATTTAAATAAAATCCAATATTATTCCACATTTCATCTCGCTCTTTTCGTTTCTTTTTATTTGTTATTTCATCAAATGGAATTTTAATATCGATGCTTAAAAAATTTACAATCTTATTTAAAAAGAATTCATAATTAATTGAATCTGTTATTTTATTATCCGCACAATATTTTAATATTTTTATGAATGTTTCTTTTATATTTTTCATATCTTCTTTTGTTAATTTAGGTTTTTTGTAATGATCGTTAAATAATAAATATAAATACATTTTCTTTTGTTTTGTGTTAAATGTTGATGGAATAATTGTTTTTATTATACCTATCTTAGTTATTTCACCATTCTTATTTTCTATCATTTTCATTTTTTCAAGCCATCGCATATATTCTGGTGTATGATCTTTTATAGAAAATATTTTAATTGTTTCATCTAGATATTTTAATTTTTCTATAAGAAAATCTCTAGTGCTTTCATCACCCCATAAATTTCTTTGCCATCCACATTCATTACAAAATATCATAGAATCTTCTTGTTTTAAATACTCGTAAATACATTGTGGGTACTTTTTTTCTATCATATCTTGGCAATAGTTGTTCATTAAGTCCTTAGTATTTACTTACGTTTTCTTTATGTTTTATTGTTTTATTATGTAGATTTGAATTACTTGTTGTAATAATCAGTGTACAATATTTACAATAATATGTTTTTCTTACTAATTCATTATAATATTTTTCTAACTTTTCAAGTGTTTTTTTTAATTATCTGGTAACGTTTTCTCATATTTTATTTTTTCTAATATATTAATTTTTCTTTCATTGAATTCTGTTTCAAATGATTAGAAATTTTATTTAAATGTTCTTCATTAAATTGATGATTCTCCCAATCTTCTGTATTTTCAGGACAAAATCTTATTCGACAATGCTCACATAAATTATTCTTTACATTATTCTTGTCATAAAATAAAAAAGGTCTTTTCCAAATAGGTTCAACTTCAACAGAATTATTATTACTTTCGTTACTACCAACATTAATTATTAAGTCTTTAATTTTACATTTCTCTGAATGTTTTTTAAAATAATTTCTAGAGAATGTTTTATTACAATTTGGACAGTTTTATTTTAGGGGGTTTATAATTTTCATCATGTTTTTTCATATGTCGAGCCATATTACGTTTTCTGTGTATTCACCACAAATTTCACATTGTATCTTCTCGTCCAATGGAAAAATGTTATTAAAATTATTTTTGTGGGGTTCGAGGTAATCTTTTTTGTGTAATAAATAATGGTTGAAAAGAATATAGTATAATTATATGATCATCAATACACCACAGTGTGGGGTACTAGTAAAATGCTTCACCGATTCATACACCGCACTGAGGCGGTTAGAGTCCCGACACAACGAACTGGGTGGTCAAATCTAACTCCCCCTAAGGGAACAGGGAGTCACGCATCGAAATTTCAGAGAATTCGATTATTCTTTCAAAAAACCTTAGCAAAATGATTAAAATTACAATAGAATATTAGAAAGAGTCCACAGGGGTCGAGTTTTGTTAGATTGCCTCCGCACAGCACAGTTTGAACTTACTTGCCGGGGTTGGGGCGTTTATTTAGAAATTGATTGTGGAGAAGAGAGGGAATAATTCGATATCTCTTCCACAAAAAGAAGAGAGAAATGTCGGAAGAAAACACAACATGGCTACTAATTGAACGAGGCCAAATTTTCGATGTTTACGGCTCGACAGTGATTGTATCGGCAACAGCGGTAAGGTAAGGAAGCCTTTGCACTTTTAACAAAAACTGAGTGGAAAAGGGGAAAAAATAATAATAATCACGCGAATCTCAATTTCTGTGAAGAATTAGAAAACCCTAATTATCCTCCAAAACGGTTCACAATCACGCTTATAGATTAGGCCTACCGAACCAATAAGAGACTTAATAATCTCCAGCCCCTTGAACAAAAATAAGAAACTATACGTTCCATCTGAAAAATTTATGTCTTTTATTAGGGTTTCTGCTGCCTTCGCAGAAACCCTATTGTATTCCTGCTGATTATTATTATAAGGGTTCCTGCTGATCATTATTCTAACATATTTTCCACTGAGTTTCGTCACATAAAAATCATCTTCTGTTAGATTTGACTACTAACAACTTTTAAACGAAATGTTAAACTAAATGGGTCAACTTTTTTAGAATCAACCAGACTTAATGAACAACAATTGCCAAGATATGATAGAAAAAAAGTACCCACAATGTATTTACGAGTATTTAAAAACTAGTGGGTCTCAATTTTTTTCGCTAATAATACCGTAGGTTTTTTCAGAAGTGGATAATAATAATAATAATAATAATAATATCAATGTTGATAGATTTGATATCAATGATATTTCAAAATTAACATTAGCAGTTACTTTATCTAATTTAACAATTGATTATTGAGAAAAACAAAAATATATTCCTCCTATTGAAGTTTAATTTTTTTGTTATATAAATGGCATCTGCAATTATAACTATTATAGGATCGGCAATTGTTAACGCTTTAGCATTTACTTGTGGTGGATATTTATTTAAGGATATTGATAAAAATGGCTCATTATCAGAACAAAAAAGACATAACTTAGCGTTAGAAAAATATAATAAAGCAGCTGAAGAATATAGAGAAAAGAGACAAAATTGTATGGATTATATTAATTATGAAAATATTATATTATGAATTATATAATCAAAATATTTTACATCGAGATTTTAAATCAGTCGGTGATGCAATGAGTTTATATAACGCAGTAACAAATAAAGAAAAGAAATACATCTATATAAACCTACAATATCGGATTATTATACCCCAAGTAATGAACAGAAGAAATATGAAATAATATGGATTTTAGGTGGGACAGTTATTGTTATATTTATAGCATACAAATTTACTAATTAGTAATTTTTTCATAATATAAATGGAAGATAACATTGATGGTGTTGATGTTATTCCTCAATATTTGAATAAAACAAAATTAAAAATTTATTTAGAAAAACAAATATAAGAATTCGAAAAATTAAAAATTAAAAAGAAAACATTTTTAACAAGTAAAATTATGTATTATTTTATTATTAGTGGTTCAGTTACATTTAGTTCGGTGATAACATTTTTAGCAATATTCAGTCCATTAACACCTTTAGCTATATCAATTGGCGTTTTAGGTTTAAGTTCAAGTGTTTTAACCGGAATAAGTTCAAAATTAAATATAAAAAGTAATCAAGAAAAAATAAAATCTAATATAAAAGAAATTAATAAATTGAACAATACACTCGATTATATTATTAGTTTAAATGGTAATATAACAATTGAAGAACAAGATAAATTATTAAAAGAATTAATAAATTATTAATTTTTTTATTATATAAATGGTAGATAGTTTTTCAATATAAAAAAGCTTTTCAATATAATAAATCAATTAAATATAATATTCCAGCAATAGATTTTAATATTATATATTACATACAAAAATGAAGTTTTAAATTCATTAATTAATTCAGATATTTATGTTACTGAAACTTATAATTTTAATGTAAAGATGGAAAATATATTTCATGTATACTTAATCTATTTTAAAAAATTGAATGAAGAAAAACAATGGTTATTAAAATCGAATATGATGTATTGGCAGAACCAATAATATAATCTAATAATAACAATATCTATAATAATAAATTAGGTTACGGCAAAATGGAAAACATGGATTTAAGAATATTAAATTTCAATAAATTACCGAAATTTCATGATAATTTCAAAACAAGAAAACAATAATGGTTGGATTTATTTTATTTTAAAAAAAAGTGAAGGATTTACAAAATCAGGTATACAGAGAATAAATCAATCTATAAGAATATATTTGATTTGTATATTAGGATCACAAATTGAAACAAGATTCCCAATAATTGGAAATTTGAATACACCATTTGATACACAAAAACCATTCAAATTATTATTTCAAAGTTCTATTCATAATGATAAAATAGATCGATCCCAGACAATATAGTAAGATATCAAAATTATTTAGATAAATCTCATGTAAGATTAAATTACTGTATAGGTCCTAATTTATTAATTATATCTGATGATTTAATATTAAAAATGGGAAATATAATTGGTTATAATAACCTAATTAAAACTGCAGCAATAAATAAAAAGTTTGGATAAAATGATATAAATAAACTAATTGTCACTGCTTCAAAACTAATGGAAGGTGAAAAAATTAAAAAAGAATAGACACTCAACTGAAACTAAAACTAAGAATATTAAATAAAATAATGATTCTAAAATCAAAGATTACAATACATCGGAAGATATAAAAACTAATAATATTCAACATTAAATAATTAAAAGTAATAGTGATAATAAATCACATGAAAATACTAAATCAGCTATAACTTGTATAGGAATTGTAACACGAGGAATATTATATTTAAAATTTTAATTTTTGTATTATATAAATGGAAGTAGATGGTGGAGAAGATTATTAAATGGGTACTTTTGATGAACCCAGTTTAACCGATGAACAACAACCTGAAACGAGTTTAGTAACGATAATGAAGCAGCATATAATTCTAATTTAGCAAGAAACACATTATTATTCGAAAATGGAATTATTAAATTCGTGGAATCAGTTGTAAAGCTGAAAAAAGAAATACGGTTATGATTGGGTCAGGATAAAGACAAAACAATAAGTAACCTGGCAGACTAGGTTGAGGCAAATGTATGATTCATCAGTGGAACACTGACCGAGGCTACAATATTGTAACCTAGGTCGGTTGACTTGCGCGGATTTATCTGCATACACCGACCGAGGCTACAATATTGTAACCTAGGTCGGTTGACTTGCGCGGATTTATCTGCATACACTGACCGAGGCTACAATATTGTAACCTAGGTCGGTTGACTTGCGCGGATTTATCTGCATACACTGACCGAGGCTACAATATTGTAACCTAGGTCGGTTTACTGCATTATATTTGCAGTATTCACTAATCCAAGATTAAGATCAGTCAGTTAACTTGATCAGTTTTTGAAGTTATTGCTGGTCCGATATCAGTCGGTTGATTTGTAGTTTTGACTGACGAGGAATCCAAAAGTGTTTCAGTCAAACGTCTCCTATCATTGAGGAATGACTTGAACAGTTAGGAATGTACATCGTACGCATTCCAAATTATGGGTTTAAAAGAAGTTTAAGTGCGAGCCTTATACTTATATTGCGCAATTGCCATGATTGCGATACGAAAACGTTTCTAGAATCGGATGACAATTTATATAGAATTGGAGTCAGATGTGCTTCGTTTTGGGGGTGTTCCGAACTTCGCTGAATCACTGAATCGTTGATTATTATATTAATTTCGCTGATTTGAATTTACGCTGAATCCTCGCACATTTTACATATTCTAAAGAAAATGTTTCATTTGACCGATTCATTGATAAATTTCATTACATATATTCTATAAAAATTCAGTTGGATTACGGTAACGAATGTATTTTGCGGAGAGCGGTAACGGCTTTCGGCTTACGTCATGATGATCGGTACTTCGATGTAGTCTCATGGCTTTAATAGTGACTCGCCCTGGGGACCCGAGTTTCAGATATGACAGAAAAATATACAAAAAATCGTGACGATTGTAAGTTGAGGCAGCGATTGAAATGAAATCATTTGACTGCTGGATGTAATCACAAATGACAAATAAATGACGCCGAAATAGTCTCTACCTTTCAATTAAAATTCTAAAAGTCAACTAGCGAAAAATTGACCATTTTGAGATGGCACAGTAATTTCCTGTTCAAAATAGCCACATCTGTTTAAGATTTGCTGTGATACGTGACAGGGTCAAAGGTACTGTTAAACCCCGTATGCTTTGTATACAGAACTCTAACGCAGTATCAAATGTTTTGTGACTTTCTCAAAATGTATCAAAAATTTAACTAATTTTTAGTTCATAAGTCCTCAAATATTCTCACACGCTCGAATTTATTTTTCATTTTTATGAGTTTCACTCCTAATTCAAGTAGAAATTGTAATTATTTTTATGTTTTTCATTTTTACTCACCCGCCCGTTCAACCTTTAGCTTGAAAGCCTATTATCCCTATTACTCTTAAAATATTCATATATATGAATAACATTTAAATCATTGAACTTCTAAAATCAATTTTAATAAAAAATATAGTATTAAAATGGAAGCAAATAAGTACTACTGCCCAACATGTAATATCGATATAGATAAATCCCAAAAAGCAAGACACAATAAAACTAGAACACATTTAGAGAATAAATTGAAACTAGAATATTTACAGTTATATTCAGAACAGTTAACAAAAGGAAAGAAATTTATTGAATTATGGAACACTGATCCAAATAATGAACAATACGTTGAGGATACGATGTTTATACTAGAAAATGATTCTATTTTAGCCTATATACATTCAATGTACAGAGCTATAGAATAAATCTATAAATTCACAGCTGTTACAGTTGTTACTATAACGACGAGACATTATGACACGTCATAATCAGAAACGTGTAGAATATTCTAGAACCGGAACTAGATGACGTGGCATAATCAACGACGTGTTCATTCTAGAAATCACCCCGGAAATGGACATACGCTGTAATATTGTGCTCAGGATATTCTATCTTTAGAAACGAAATTAGGAGTTTATAGTATACAATTATAAATCTAAATGTAAGTACTGTTTGTTGTAGTTATTAAGACTATTAAATATGAAACCTTTAGATATATTTAAGTGTATTTAGTATATCTTTTAGATAGCTAGAGTTACCGCTAATATCTTTTAGATTAATAAAACGTCATACGCATCAAGAAGTGATAGAGAAACTCAAGATACTCTTTCTGACTGAGGAATCAACAGCAATGGATATCGAACCAATAGAATCACCAAAAGATCGAAGAAGAAATATAATAATTTCAAAAACATTAAGACTCCAATGATTAAGTTTAACATTTGTTGATGTAGTTAAATATTTACCAGCAATTGAAAAAATGTTTGTAATTATAAATTGTATTTATAGAAATCAAATGATGTATTAGAAGAAATGACTGAACAACTTGTATAATGTATTGTGTAAATCTGATTTGTGAATTTTTATGTTCAGTCGTTTCAATAATAAATATATAATTATAATTAGCGCATGCGCATTAATCAAAAACGATCCTATAAAAGCGGTTTTACCTAGTGCGCATGCGTTTGAATTTTCTATGTTCAGTTGTTTCTATTTTACAGAATTTACAGAATGAATATATAATTATAATTAGCGCATGCGCATTAAGCAAAAACGCTCCTAATAGAGCGGTTTTGCCTAGTGCGAACACGTTTTGATATTTTATGTCGGTCGTTTCTATTTTACAGAATTTATAGAATGAATATATAATTAGGATTAACGCATGCGCAGAAGCCAACTCGCTCTCACCCGAGCGTTTTTGCCCAGTGGTATTATTTAGATATCAAGGAATTGAAACTTATCAAAAGCAGCGAGGAATGAAAAAGGATGACGTTGGTCGAAGAAATGGAAGAGGATTATAAATTATTAACCAATTTAGTAAAAAAATACGTATAATAAATGGAACCAGAACAACCACAAATTATCAATATTACAAATAACACTGGCGTTATAAACATATATTACAAGAAGTGTTCTAAATGTGAATTAGATAAATCATTAACAGAATTTAGTAAGCGTAAGACTAGCAAAGATGGTTTTCAATATTACTGTAAAACTTGCATTAAACTATATACCAAACAATATCGAGAAGATAATATAGAACATTATAATTATTATATGACAAAATATATGAAAGAAAGATATCAAACAGATCTTAATTTTAGATTGAAACAATGCTTAAGGTCTAGATTAACACAATTATTCAACAAAGAAACACATTCAGAAACACTATCTGATATATTGGGTTGTTCAGATGAATTTCTCAAATCATGGATTATATTTCAATTCGATGATAAAATGAATATAGATAATTATGGGGATCATTACCATATTGATCACGTGTTACCAATATCTAAATTTAACATGAATGATGAATACAATAAAAAACTTATTTGGGGTTGGAAAAATTTAAGACCTTTAGAAAAGAAAGAAAATCAAATCAAATCTAATAAACTAGATTTACAGTTATATTTAGAACAGTTAACAAAAGCAAAGAAATTTATTGATCAATGGAATAATAATCCAAATAATGAACAATACGTTGAGTCTTTAATGAGTGGTTAAAGAATAATAGATTTTAAATAAAATATAATAAAAATTACATACCTTCAACTATCTATTATTTCTATTTTAATTTTTAATATTTTCTTTTCAAAAAAGAATACTTTATATAACAAATAAAAAATACTAAAAAAAACAATAACTAATACTAGAATTCTTTAACTTTAACTAGCTAGTATCATTTGAAGAATACTTATAATACTATTCTTATTAAATTTCTCTAATATAAATGTCTAAGAAATCGAATAAGAATAATATTAAAGTTGAAAAAACTTTGGAAGATTTAGGTCTAACAGATGATAATGATAATGTGGCAACTAAATGTGATAATAAAATTGATAGTAATATTGATTATGAATACTATTTATATTGTAAGCATCATCTAGAACTATTGATTGCGAGTGGAAAAACTAAAGAGTTTATTGGTAAAACAATAACTTTTCAAGAATTAGATAATATGAATAAAGAAAAAGTAATAAAATATTTTAAGATTTATGAAGAAGCTCGATTAGCTAGAATAAATGATTCTATTTCAGATGGTATTGTCAAATGTTATTGTAAGTTATGTAACCAGTTAATACCAATTGATGATGAAAATAAATTATATAGTGATTTGAAAAATGACTACTTAGTTATGACTGAATTACAAAAATGGGTCGGTTATGCTTCATTCCAATTAGGATCGGTTATGACATTAATTTCTACTGGAGTTATAACATTTTCGAACATCAAACCTATGGAATATAAATCAGGTAAGAACGAAACAGATGTACTACAACAAAACAGTGAAACAGAAAATGAATCAGAACAAAAATTAACTAAAATAAATGAGTGATGGAGTTAAGAAAAAGGCTAGATCAGAGAAACAAATTAAATGGGCAAGAGAATTAGGTAAAAGATCTTCAGAATTAAAAAAAGCTAAGAAAAAGAAATTAACTGATATAAATGAATCACAGAAATTATCTGATGGTGCCGTACAGCACCCACACGGTAGTATTGATTCAAATAATAATCCATCTAATTCTTCTAATAGTGGAAGAAATAATTATTTATATATTACAATTGGATTAGTAACAGTTATTATATTATCCGGTGTAATATATAAATCAAAATTCAAATCTGATGATAAATATGATTCCAATGATGATAAACCTATTATACCAGAAAATAAGTCAAATCATAAAGTCATTGAAAATAAACCAAGATTATTATTAATGGAATAAGATAAGATGAAAAAAGAACAATATTTAAGAGCGTTATATTACAACCCAGAAAGTGAAGTTTCATATTCAAATGTTTCGGAATTATGGGATAAAATTAAATCTGATAAAGAAAAAATAAAATATAGTGAATTAAAATCATGGTTACAAAATCAACCCACATATCAAATTCATAAAAAGATGGATAAAAAATATTTAACAAGAAAAGTAATGGTTTCATATATCGATCAACAATGGCAAGCTGATTTAATTGATATGAAAAACTTAGAAGAATATAACAAAGGATATTTTTGGATACTAAATGTTATAGATATATTCAGTAGATACGCATGGAGTATCCCGATTAAAAATAAAACTGGTATAGAAGTTACAAATTCTTTCAAATTAATATTTAAAGAAGCTATCCCAGATAAAATACAATTTGATGAAGGTAAAGAATTTTATAACAAACATTTTAAAAAACTATTAACTGATAACGATGTAGAATATTTTTCAACACATTCAGATAAAAAAGCATCTGTTATAGAAAGATTTAATAAAACATTGAAAACTAGAATGTGGAAATATTTCACCGCTAATGAAACATATAAATATATCAATGTATCAGATGATTTAGTTAAAGATTATAATAATTCTAAACATAGTTCTATAAATATGAAACCTATACAAGCTAGAAAAGAAGAAAATTCAGAAATAGTTTGGAATAATTTATATGGTGCATTTGTTACACATGATTTGGAGAACCTAAATTTATAATAGGACAACATGTTAGAATTTCTAAATATCGAAAAACATTTTATAAAGGTTATACCCCTAATTTTACAGAAGAAATATTTAAAATTAAAAAGATAATATTAACTAAACCATTTGTTTATAAATTGTTTGATTTAAAAGATGAAGAAATATTAGGTTATTTTTATGAACAAGAATTATCATTAGTACCAAATCCAGATGAAATAGAATACAAAATAGAAAAGGTATTGAAAACAAAAACTCTTAAAGGAAAAAAGTATTCTTTGGTGAAATATAAAGGATATGATGATAAATTTAATGAATGGATTTTATCTAGTAAAATTAAAAGAATAAATGAATAAAGATTTATTTATATTTGAACCTCATAATATGTTAGTTACTGGAGTTACAAATTGTGGTAAAACACACTTCATATTATATTTATTAGAAACTATTTATAAGAATCATTTTGATAATATAATATTATTCTGCCCAACTTATGAAATGAATGAAACGTATAATAGAGATATAGTTTTTAAAGATAAAAAGTTTATTATATTAAATTCTAAAACAGTGAAAGATAATTTAGATAATTGTATAAAAATTGCATTAGATATTTATAAAGGATCAAATACATTATTTATTATTGATGATTGCGCAAATTTAAATGATTCTAAAATTAGAGAAAGTGAGTTATGTTATTTAGCTTTCTCTGGTAGACATTTTGGGATAACAACTTGGGTTTTAAATCAGAAATATAATTCAATTGTGAAAGATTTTAGAGAGAATATAAGATTTCTAGTTTTATTCTACAACAAAGATAGAAAATCTATGCAACAATCATTGGAAGAAAATCAAATTATACCTCCTGAATTACATGATGAATATATGAATAAATTAAAGAATAATAAAGGTTCCAAATTACTTATGAGATTACAATTTCCATATGAATATAAATTTATAAAATAATAATAATATTTGTATACCTATGTATTAGATATGTATTAGATATGTATTATATACCTCCCCCTAATGTCTTTATTATCTTTAGTACTTTAGTACTTTTAGTACATAAAGAATAAATCTTTATTTTATTAATACTTTAAAAATAAAATAGAACTACTAAACTACTAAAGATAATTAAGACATAACAAACACCATAGATTTATCATTACTGAATCAAATATATATAATAAATCTGTAAGATAAATAAATTTATGATATTTATTACATCTATATGTGTTTGTTATGTCTTTATTATCTTTAGTAGGTTTAGTACTTTTAGTACATAAAGAATAAATCTTTATTTAATTAGTACTTAGAAAAATAAATATATAAATAATTTTTATAAATTATAAATCTATGATATATATAATAAATATGTGTGATAAATAGATTTAATTATTGAAACAGTAATATATAAAATCCATCAGATGAATAAATATAATTATTGAAACAGTGTTATATATATATTTATGTCTTTATTGTCTTTAGTAGTTAAGTAGTTTTAAAAATAATTTTATTCACTACTAATAAAATAAAGATTTATTCTTTATGTACTAAAAGTACTAAACTACTAAAGACAATAAAGACACAAAGGGTATTATATTCATATTTTAAATTACTTTTCTGATTCTAATTCTGAAAACAATTTGCTCCATGCATCTCTTAATTCTTGCGATCTTCTTTCACCTAATAGTTTAAAATGATAACCATCAACCACATTCAAACCCTTAGCAAAGAATTCATAAGTTAAATAAATATATTGGTTTAATTTGTCTTCACTTATATTTTTATATTCATTTTTTGCTTCATTTCTTATTTTATTTATAACATCCTGTGAAAAATCTTCATAACTATAGTATTGAATTATTTCATCAAAGTTATCATTTATATTATCATTAGCAGCAACTTTTTTCAATTCTGTTAAAAAATCTCTCCTTTTAAATTTTATGAAATAATGTATACCCCAATAAGTTTTATTTGAAGATTCAATTTTTATACGCGTCCGACCAATTTTAATATCTGATAATACTAGTTTTGGATTATTTCTTACATAATCGATAAAAATTGATCTATATAATTTCCTATGATCATTATTTTCGATATCAAAAAATACACTTGGTACTCTATAAAGGATATTTAAATCAGCAGCTTTTATTGTATGTTCAAAAGAATTATCATGTTTAATTCTATCTTTAGGTAATACAACAACATTACACTTTTCACATATATTTCTTTCTATATTATCCAAATGTATCTGTGTTAATTTATGCTTTGAAAAATTACTACGACTTATATATTTATCACATTCTTCACAATATTTATCTTCTTTAACATTATCATTATCAATTTCACTATCATTATCCAATTCATTTAAAATCTTATTCTTATTTTTCTTATGCTTGAGTGAATTAAGATGAGTTGCCCAATTCTTATAACTTTTATACTGTTTACATACGTCACAATATTTTTCATTTGTCTTTTTTGATTCAATATCATATGTAGAGGGTATATTATAAGATATATATCCTGTTACATCTTCTATTTTATATTCAATATTATTACTATCTTCTATTTTAGTTTCAATATTATCTTCTATTTTATATTCAATATCATTCTTATCTTCTATTTTAGGTTCAATATTATCTTCTATTTTTGTTTCAATATTCTTATCTATTTTACTTATTCTATATTTGAATTGATTAAAGTAATCTCCAAAATACTTACTGTATTCATCATAAGGTAATATATAATATATATCTGATATCATTTCACTTGGAGATTGTATTTCATATATTCCACCTTCCATTTAATATAAGATTTTTTATTAAAGTTAAAATTTTAATACATAACACTATCTAATTGTGAATTTATAATATTTAATTGCGCGTCAGATATAATATAAATGTGCATTTTGAAATTTTTGATTCCCTTTTTCTTTGTCATGAATAATTGTATTCCATCTTTTGTATTTTGTAGTTTTTTTCCAGAACCGTGTAATGAATTATCTTCAGTTGTTCTAAAATCTAACCATAAAGCAAATTTATTACCGGTATAATAATCAATTTGATTAATATTACAATTTTCAGATGATTTTATTTTTTCATTCATAAAATGTTTTTTAATTTCTACCCATTGATCAATCATTCTCATTCCTTGACAAAATATTTTATTCGCTATTCCTTCGATAGTTATTTCTACTTTTGTTATTTCAGGATTATAATAATTGTCAACATTTATTGCGCCATTAGTATACGTTCCAATGGTAAAAAATATTAATATACCTTTAATAGATCTTCTAGGAAAGTTAATATTCTCATTAATTATTTCATCATTTGCATTAATAGTTACAGTTTTAAATTTATCAATATAATCATATAATAATGAAAATCCTTGATTGTATTGAGTTTGAATTATACTTGAAATATTTTCATCAGTTACTGTATCATATTCTAAACATATATTCGATAATTTATAACTCATATCTTTATTAACGCTAGATAATACAATTTCATTTACAGGAGCAAATGTTATCTCAAATATAATATCTTCTTGAATTGCGTATTTATATAAAGGTGCATTATTATTTATCAATTCAAAGTCTAATGGAATTTTATATTTGTTTCCATATATACTTTTTATCAATTTATCTACATCATTAGTTAATATTGCGCTATTAGCTTCTGATCTTAATTTATTTTGGTTTTCTGATTGAATTCCTTGAAATATCATATTATTTCTATTTTCTTTAGTTAACCATAAATCTTTATAATGCATAAATAAATTATAATCATCTAATGAAAAAACTGTTTCTGGACCAATCTTTATTGTTAACTTTTTAATCAAATATCTTCCAACATTATCAACGACATAATTATTATTATTACCGATTACTTTTATATCGGCTGATAAATAAATACTGTTTGGAACATAAAAAGTATTTTGTGTTAATCGAGGAATTCTAACGTATAAAGTTTCATCGGGACTAATATTTGAAGGGTTATGAGTAATTATATGATGTGATCTTTCTGCTTTAATAGCATTAGATATTCTATGATTCTTCGAAGGATTGATATAACTCCCACTCATTTATTTAACAAAAAAATTAATTATTTATTTTTTGATATCATGGTTTACTTGATATTTTTTGATATCATATTTACTAAACCAAATAGCACTTACAACTGTAATTAAAAATAAAATAATATGTTCAGCAGCAAAGTTAATAATGTTTCCTGCAGATTTCAATATAAAACCAACAATTGATGCAATAACTCCTGGCAATGCTGCAGCAGATTTCTTTGATAGTTCCCATAAATATTTTGCTAATTTCTTTAAACCATCTTTAACTTTATCTTGTATAGAATTATTGCTTGGAGGTTTATCTGGTTTATTGGGAGTGGGAGTAGGAGTAGATTTTAAAGCATTTGATATTGCTAAACCAATTGTTGTAAATAACATAGTTACAGCTGTTACAATTGAAAGAATTGTTATTCCTTCAAACTTAAATAATAATTTTATTCTATCTTTCAATGATATGTCAGAATTTGGTTTTAATATTAATGTCTGCTTAGGTTTATCACCGACATACCGTGAAAAAAGCAACAGTGAGTTTGGTGAACTGTGTAAACAAAGTGAACAGTAAATGAACGACGCATTTATAAGAAATCATTCCTTTGCGAAATAAGCATTGCGTTTATCAATCACGAAAAGTACAATTCATTGGCCATGTGGCCAAAAGAAAAAACGTTTGAGACGCTGAAGCAAGAGTTTCGGTGGGCTGCAATCAAACCCACGCAAGTATGGCGCCAGAGAGGCGATCCGATGGTTATTGGACAGTGTCTGTCATCGAGAGGATTTCCGAGGTTGCGCCAGACGTGATGACACGATCAACTGGGACTATCGTAGCTACGTCACCAAGCAATGATGCTGACCTACTATTTTGATATCGGAAAAGCTGACCGTGTGAAGAAATTGATATCTGTTATCACTCATCACCGCTCAATGAGATACGCGTGAGAATCCCACCTGTTGCTGACGCACTGTTGCCGGGGCACCGCTCCAGGGGAAATTAGTACGTATGATCACAAATGTGAAAATGCAGTGTTAAGTATTATAGCAATACAAGACGACAAGTTTATCGCTTTTCTAGCAATCAATAAATGCTCCCTATTGTGCGTACTGATCACGCCGCTTAAAGCGTATGTATGTTTCAATGCGCGAAATTAAATAGTTCCAATTGTCACCTAATTTTACTTTGCTTTCCGGAAGAAATTCAGATGTGTCGTTACTTTTACGCAAAGAGTGTAAACATGTAACAATTAATTATTGGAAATAATACGATAGTTTTGTGCTTGAAGATAAGATACTGCCCGCGCGCATCAATCGACCGCGCTTTACTACAAGTATTCAAATAGGCCTGCAACTGCTGTATCGAATCGATGATGTGTGTTGCATTGTATTTATCTCTCTCTAAATCGCAAATTTTTCTCTGGCTTTGCGCATAGTTTATTTCAAGTAGTGAGAAAAAATGGTACGGTTAGCTTTGGTGCTACTGATGTCGATTTCTATTCTTTTATCTCATCATTCCAGAGAGCAGTGGAAATATGTAGAGATTTAGGGGGGATGAGGGTTATTGAGGCTTGGGTCACATAATTTTTCTGAGATCGGTAGATCACATTTTGCGGCCGTAAAAGCGCTGCGAACCGTAAAAGCGTTCATTGTTCGTGTTTTCCCGATCTCCGTTTACCTTATGTTGTACATGTTTTATATATAAGTGTAACACGGAAAATCGCAATGCCGGGTATTGATGTGCAGTCGCGGCCATGGCCATGTTTCAGAAGGTACCAGTATAATACCACGGAATATAAATGTTCTAAACTCGAAAGGGGGACACCTTTAGATGTATATGAATCCAATGGGTAATATGTAAATAGTATGTTCCGTAAATAATGTTTGTTATGTTTTAAGATACGTTTTCATTTACCTCCTAAATGAATGCTGTTTTCCCTCCTCCATATACCATAGAAGTGATTGGAGTGTAATGAATATTCGTATTCGTATTAAAAGTATTGAGAGCAATCTGATCGAATAGTATTAAAACATGTGTGTAACTGAAGCTTATATATATATATATATATATATACGTAAAAACAAGAATTTATTTATTGAATCTAAAAAATTTTTATTATCCGTTCACCACGTTTGAGTGTGGTTATCGTTCTATCCTGAAGTGAAGCTACGGCTGACCGCTCTCGCGGTCGCATACGCAATCGTGTTTAGACGTCTGGATTGGCTCGCGCCATCACCTGGCGATTTGTTGTCAAGGTCGAGGTCGAGTTTGTTTATCAGCAGAGTAGACATAGTTACGTAAAATGTCTGGACTACGGCATAGTGTATACCAGCGCCACCTGGCGAATAAGTAACAGCGAGAAAATCTGACTTGTTCCTTATTGGGAGATGAATTCTCAATAAGTAACAAGAAAATCTGAACCGGTAAAGACGAAAATCTGAATAAGGAAGAAGGAAGAAGGAACATGTAACATGTTACTTGTTCCTTATTGGGAGACGAATTCTCAATAAGTAACGAAAATTGAACCGGTAAAGACGAAATCTGAATAAGGAACAAGGAACAAACAAGTAATGAACTTCAGTGGGGCCACTGAACGTGGCTGATTAGCATATCAGTTTAATTACGTATCGAATCCAGACGTCCGTCACCATTGCGTAACTGTGTTTGTTAGCTGTAACCTCGACCTTAACCGAGCTAGACAATTGAGACGTCTTAGCAACCACTATGTGTGATGTCAGTGAGATCTCAATGCAACTGTAGTAAATATGTAGTAGAATCTTGGATTAATCATTTGAATGTAGGGTTAGTATTTTTGTATGCAGGGAACATACTGTAAAGCTGAACATAAGATGAAGGCAATTCTTTATCTTTTAAAAATTTATTCTCTTTTGATTTCAAACAAACTTTGTATACCGTACTAAGAGTGGTTTGCATAGCTCTCAACGAGGACCGCATGAAACGTTATTGGTCGGTTTGAAATGTATTGCCATTTGTGGGAAATACAACTGTGACCCATCACCGTCAGCTCCATTTATTTAACAACCTAAATGTGAACACGTCTCTGTCGAATTATAATTCTGATTTGTTTTGTTGATGTCTGCAGCAGTTCGTCACAGTCGGCAAAACATGTTATTTGCTCTAGCAAAAGTAATAAGTTCAGTGTTCCAATTATTCTACGAAACATAGGCACAAAAGTACTTAGTAGAACCAGGGAAGTGTGATGTGTCATCACACTACCCTGGTAGAACCATGTCAGCAAGACCATATTCTTTCTTGTCGATTTCGTTTTCCCCAGGGTATCAACTCCATTGACTGTGTGTAATGAAAATCACAGCGCAAACGAGCTACCCCAGTTACACATACACCTTAAACCAATTTCAATGGAATCTGTTATACTCAAAAACCACAATCCGACATCTGTATTGTGTGAATATGCTACTAGCCTGAGGTAACGATGTACTGGACAATTGTTGTTTGAGATATTATCGCAATGAAATATGCAATGAATCAATGCACACTTGCTATAAAATAAAAATGCTATAATACTAACATTTCAAAATATCAATCATTCATAAACCTTATATAAAAAATATCTGAACATGTGGAATTTTTTAATTTGAAATATCTCGGGGTTAAGAAATGTGGAGGTAGTCGAAAATCGTGATTAGAAATGGAATTTGAACGTCATTATATAAACTACGTGTATTGTTGCTACCATGGTAATAAAATCCGACGATTTTGCCCCTATCTCATTTCTGTCGGAAGTTCGTCGTCGGAAAATCGTCGTTAATCCTATACGTCGGTAATTAGCCGGATATTGTTTGATATCGTAGGTTGTTTAGCGGTTATTTAACCGCTAAACAACCGACGATATCAAATAGACAATTTACCACTTAATTACCATCTAATTACCGACCAATTAACCGCTCATTTACCGCAAGGGACAATACTGAGCCCTAGTAAAATCCAACCAACAAGACATCAATCTTCGGGCGGCCATCGGCATCGGGGCATCGCGATAGATATAACGGAATAGCTCATTTGCCGTTTGTTTCCATGCATTACAAGTTCGTGTTATTTTGTAGTAAATAGTCAAGGCTTTCATCTGAGATAGGCCACCAAAATTCCTGAAATAGAGCACTGAAATAGAGCACTATAAACCTGAAATAGAGCACTATAAACACCAGTGCATATACATCGCTTCTTAACCTTATATATAATCGAGTAAATATATAGGTGACTAAGTGACGGTCATTATAGGCTTCTACGGTCACCATGGGAAATAAAAATATTTCTAACGTCAGGGATTGATTCGAAACCCGATCAATAATATTCAATACAAACTATTTAGGAAATCGGGTCACAATGAAAACAAAACCACCTGATATGTTCAGGAGGAGCCTCATTGATTGGAGCACATTTCCAATGATACCATCTATGGCAATTATCACATTCAATTGAGAATGTGGACTTTTTCTTAGGATTAGCATTGCAGTTTTTGTGGCAGACAGGGCAGGTTTCAGCAACTAACTGAGAAGGGGTTTTTTCAACTTTTGATGACAAAAGATTATCTAGTTTCAATTTTGCTAGGTTTTGGAGGCCTGCATTTCCAGGTTGATCTATAAGAATTTCTAATTCTTTTTCAGAATTGGAATTATTGATTTCTGTAATAGGAGAACTGTTGAGATAATCATCTCTATTATTATAATCGATTACAATAGATTTTTTCTTATGATGATTATGTTCAATACGAATGTGCTTTTGAAGGAATGTTTCACTTGCATATGAATTAATAACCCCATCTGCCCAACAAATAGCACATGAGATAGGTTTCAAAGATGAATGAGAAGTGGATATGTGCCTATCTAGTTCCCTGCGACATGAACAAAGATATGGAGGATTTATTTTGTCTTTAATACAAAAGGAACAGACAATACTTTTTTCAAATAAAACAGACTTCGAGTCATTTTTAACAACTGGTATTGACTTAATATCTTTTGGTTTGGTATCTTTTGATTTTTTCGGTAAGGATGATTTATTCTGACTTAAAATATCTGCTGAAAATTCGATATCATTGCCAGGATCTGGATCAGTGGAGTCTATGGTTTCAATTTCTGATATTTTAGCTTTTTTACCTAGTTTGATAGCAGCATTTTCAACCATAGCAGAAAAGGATACACCTCTGTTAGCAGGTCTAATTATCTTTCGCCCTCCGTGTCTTGCATTCTCAGCATCTTTAGGCATTGTAACCTTAGGGCAGTAAGGGTCTATCACTTCAAGTTCAGGAAGGTTTATGGCAACCTGATTGTCCTTGATTGGACCCTCAGCACGCCTATGAGCCATATTGTGAGGTTGTCGTTTGGCAGGTCGTCCGCTTATTAACTTAATTCCACAGTGGCTTTCATTATGTAAAATACTTAGAATGTGCCCTTTCCGAGCAGCATTGATATCATTCGAGCTAGCAATGTGGGAATGATCTTTTAACTTATCAATGAGGGTAGATGAAACAGAACTATTTTGTCGAGTAAAATTGTAAGTTGGCAGAGGCTCCACAATGTGGAATTTATATGCATCAATTAAAGCCTTCGTTGTGGTTATATTGTTTTTTTGGGCAAAACAGGCAAAAAGATGTTTGCAAAAATATGGTTGTCCAATCATTATAAAAGCTTCACAAGTACATATACCTAGTTTCAAATTGATTAAATGGCAATTACCATCTACGTATGAAAGACAATTTTCAGGAACGATTGTAATAACGTAATTGAATAAGATACGACTGGATATTGAATCTAAATTTCCTATGTACCTTCGGCATTTTTTTGAAATGTCATATGAATGTTCCTCGGATATTGATACTTTATCGGGGAATCTTTCTTCTAAAACATCAAGCTGATTGAATGTATAGTGAGTATCACCATTGAAAAAATTATCATTATCTTCTAACCTATTTAAGTTCTTTCGTGAAGAACTCTTCACAACAAACCAATTAGTTTCTTCATCATATTCTAAAATCTCATTATTCTGTAATAAATCAAAGGCTCTTTTGCAACACTTTTCTATCTTTTCAAGGTGACGTATATTCTTAACTCGTTGGTCAATTTGCTTAAATTGGAGATTGTTCATATTTGTCGCTTTGATCTCATCATTAAAAACATTTTCAAACAGTAATCGTACAAAAGATGATATCAGTTTATTTAGGTGTCCACTTAAGTAGACATCATCTATTTGTTTGAATTTGCGCTCAGTAATATTATCAGTTAATAGCAAAGGGTTATTTCTGTTAGATTGGTCTGACTGATAAATTGATTCAGCATTGAATGCATCAGACCAAATTTGGGAATTAAACCAATTCTTCTTTAGGTAATCAATAAATAATGTTTTGTATCTTGCGACATAAGGTCTAAAGAAATATCATTCTCAATAAAACTAATAAATGAATTGGCTATATCAGTTCTAGAGGAAGCATCCCATGATCTCATAATGCATTTGAAACCAGTTTCTAGAGGCTTGCAAAATAAGCGAAGTTCTTGATTTTCATTCATGAAGCGACGAATACACTGCAGGTCATGAAAATTACATAGTACTGATTTAAGATTATTGTCAGATGCTCCTTGCTTTAGACTTGCATCTTTATCATGTTGTACAAAAGGACATAATCTAGATGTTGATGAACATGGCTTGATTCTGAAAAAACCATTGCCATCATTAAATATATAGAATTCAGATGGATGATTACATTTTTCGTCTTTACATGGTGTATTGGCTAGAACTAACTGGATGGTAGTTGCATGAGTAGCCCCCCTTCATCACTACTAATTGATGCAGCAGCAATACGTCCTTCATTTTTGTTGTCTGCAAAAGTTACAAATGAAGTTTTGAATTTCCACGAATTGAAATCATGTTTCACGTCAATACCAATGACAGATTGTCCAAAGTTGGATAAATGTTCCAGAGAACGAGGATCAGAGAGAATAATGTGATAATTACGTTTGAGTGTGGCATCCCCTCGTTGAAATAAAAGGACATATTCATAGTTACCCTCTAATAATTTTTCAGTATTTCTCCAATCAGAACTTAGAATAGGTATTTCGTCTTGAGATTTCATATGTAATTTTATCGAAGATTTATCAATATATTTCAATCTATTTGAAATTTGATCTAGGGTATGGTCATGACCGGCGCCATCATTTACATTTGATACATGAAGGTTATTGTGAGCATTGGTGGCAGAAAGAACCTTCATTGCTGTGGCTTTCATCATGACTCTATTTTCATCCCATCTATCTCTAGTAGATAAATTAGGTCGCTTTTTAATTTGTAAAGGAATATTGTCATGATATTGACCATTAAGTGGTTTGCTGAAGATTCTCCACTTGGATAAATCAGTACTAAATAATACAAGTTTCGTTGCCCAATAACACATAAAATGAGGGTGAATTAATTTTTTTGGCTCAAACTGCTGCCTTAACTTCACAGGACGATCACGTTTATTCTTCAGCTTATAGTTGTAACAGTTGGAACAAAGTGTTTCACCATCAGCATTTTTCCTCCATTAGTTAGACATGGTAATGGAGCAATGAATACATTGTTTATCATTTAAAACAACGTCAATTTGACATGAGGGACAATTAGTGATGTTACTGGACATATTCATCTTTGAAAGATAATATCCACATGATGATTTACAAACTGAAGACTTTGACGAACATTTTATGAGCATTTCTGCAGCCACAAATTGAGAAGTATCCTCAACAATTGGCTCAATAAATTCAAATTTATTATCTAATCTATGGGTTTGCCAATTCTTTTTTAATGTTAAGGAAGCTTTCATCGTTGTCTGGTTACCAACAAATGAAGGCCGCACATTCTTATGCAGACGAACTGTTTTTGTAAAATCAAAAGTGAATCTATCGAAATAATATTTTGTGTCAGCACCAGTCATTACTTCCCCATTTTCAACCCATTCATCACTAAGTGGATTCTGGTTGTTGAGGTATTTCTTGATAGTGTCAATGGCTACCTGGTCATTTGTACCTTGGTCTGTACAATGAAAACTTTTATACTTCGTCTTACTGCCAGTTGAATGAAAAGCAACTTCAAGATAATGCTTTCCTCTCCTGATGCGATGGGAGATAGTAGTTTTAGAACCATTAATATGGGAAGTTAATGGTTCAGCTGAATTTATAGTTAATGAGGATTGAGGATTCAAAATTGAGGATGTAGATTCAGGTGTAGATTCATTATTCGAAATTGGTGTAGATTCAGGTGTAGATTTAATAGTCAAAATTGGTGCAGATTCACTATTCGAAATTGGTGTAGATTCATTAGTCAAAATTGGTGCAGATTCACTATTCGAAATTGGTGTTGATTCAGGTGTTGATTCATTAGTCAAAATTGGTGCAGATTCACTATTCGAAATTGGTGTTGATTCATTAGTCAAAATTGCTGCAGATTCATAATTCGAAATTGGTGTAGATTCAAGTGTTGATTCATTATTCAAAATTGGTGTAGATTTAGATTTGGCTGTAGTTAAGACTGATTTGCTTTTTTTAGGGGCAATATAAGAGTCTGACATCTTTAATTCAGAACTAGCTAGTGTATTATTTGACTCAGTTGATCGTTTATGTCTCTGTCTGCGAGATAATCGTGATATCTTAGAGAAAGTAGTACTATTAGCAGTAGGTTGAGATGACTTTGAGAAGAGTTGAGTAATATCAATTAGATGTTTCATAAGCCAATTAATCAATATCAATCTAACAAAATCAGAATAGTTAGAAATGTTCTTAAGATAAGATAATTCATTGGGAGATGAAAATACACTTGAAATATCCTTTTCATAATAGGTTGCAATGCAAGCACCAATTAATGTAGCAGGGCCACAGACAGATGAACATGATTCAGGGGTTCCAGTGATCTGGTCCATAAAAAAAATAGGAAGAGTGTCCAGAAATAGGAAAATTTCATAGAATATATAGGATATCCATCAGAAAATAGGACTTTAATATATCAAGAGAGGATACAACCTGCAGCATCATATTCACAGATGTCTTTGAATGAACTTCAGTAATCTGAAACTAGAAAATAAAGTTTATTTATTACATTTTTTCATTTCTTTTTTTCGAAAAAACATTTTACAATAAACTGAATGACAGCAGCAACTCATAATAAATTGCAGTGAGGTACCCGGTAGATACAAAAGGTATCAGAGTATTACTATTTAAAATCTTAACTACAGTGGAACCTCGTTATAACGAACCCTGATATAACGATTTATCAGTTAACTATATATTTTGTCCCGATTGGTGGATTTATTACAATTATCACCTGATATAACGAACTATCGGTTAAATAGCGAACATAGATTTCAGTCCCATCTACGAGCAATCATATGATTGCTCCATCTACGAGCAATCATATGATTGCTCGTAGGTCCCATGGAGTTCGTTATATCGAGGTTACACTGTATAAACTTACAAACATAATGCTAAACTTTTCATGAACTTATAAACATTATATAAACATTATTAACTCGCAACACTACAAACTATATCATAACAAACTAAACACTGATGGTGCATTATGTTTTTTCAAAACTGTTTTAAAACACCATGAAACTGGTAAATAGTACAAAATGATTAATTTCACTTAACTATAAGACAAAATTACACTTTAATAAAAGAACAATGACCAAGGGCTTATACAGTACAACGATGAATGTGTCTACACACCGTTCATATCTTAACATTTTAGCTTTTTCATGGTTTCAGCATGGTCATCATTTAATTTTCTCTTCCTTTTCTCAATTTCACCTATTCTCTGTCGATTGTCTTTCATTTCCTTCTCAAGTTTATCAAATTTATTGTGTGCCACCTCAATCATGCACTGTGCAACTTTGATTTGTGTAAGGTCCTTTTCCTTGATAGCTTTGGCCAATTTTTCATTGCCTTCCATGAGTAGTTGTTTATTTGTCGTCATTGATTCCATGGATGAATGATCAACTTCCAACAACTCTAATTTTCTAGTTTCAAGGATTTTTCTTGTATTTTCATATTCTGTCTCTACCTGCTTTGCCTCCTCGGCTCTTTTTCTATCTTCTAGAGCTTTCTTATTTGCCTTTTCAGCCATCTCTTTCTCTTTCTTAAGTCTCTCTGTATAGTTTTTATAAGACCGTCTACAGCATGATAGTAGCTCAGGTGATAATGTCATTTCACATGGCTTCTGTCCAGTGGTCTTTAATTTGTCCTTGATCATTCTCAAACCTGTAATTGCTTCAACTCCAAGACTTGCCCTTGAACCAGTAATGGTGCGTGAATTGGCAGAGAACCCTCTTTCAACCTCAGCACTACCATGAGATATAGTAAGGCATGCCATTACCAATTTGGGCAGGACAGTATATTTGCTATCACCAGAAGCAGTCTGGCGAACAAATATTTTCTCCCATGCTTTATCAATTCGTAACCTTATTCCATCTGAGTCTTTATACCAATCATCTTCAAGCAAGTCATTGCTATATATCTTCCATTCGTCTACAACTGTGGAGACTTGTGATGCAGGTATGATAGTCGGCAGATCAACCGCCAGAGCCTTAATTGACAACCCAAATCGATGAACAGACCGACGTTCCGGTTGTAAACACCTCACGTTTCGTAGGAAATTATTTCCAAGGGGAAGTTTCTGTTGGAGATATGATGCTATTTTAACATAGAATGCCCGAATGCCTTTTATTATCAGTTTTTGTTTCGAAGAATCTAGAACAGCAAGTTTATCCTTGGTGAGCTTACAAACCACTAAACAAGCATCAGAGAGCTGCTCACATTTTTCAATATCAGCAGCCAGCAACTTTGCTCCAGTCTTTTCTGGGAGAGAATCAGGCTTAATAAAGCGTAACAATATTTTATGCATTAACTCGCACATTTCTGTATACAAAATGTGAATCATCGGTTCACGCTTTTGGAAAAGAGTTTCATACCGTTGAAACATATTACCGATATCTAGGATAAATTGTATCTTCACAGGAACAGTTACGTCGAGTAGTACCTTCTGTATTCGTTTACAACATGCAGATTGAGAATCATCATTCTTAGTATTCTTTTTGAGATCACCAAAATATGCCTTCAAAGCTGGAAACTGTTCGCTGATTCTACAGAGTGCTGGAATTAGTGTCAACCAACGCGAATCAACATGTTTGAGGAATGTATTTTCCTTTACACCAACCTTTCGCTGGAACACTGCATAATCTTGTCGCCTTGTGGCATACTTGAAGAATGTGTGTATATCTCCTGCAAACTCTTCTATGTCAGCGCCAAAAGATGCTAAGCCTTTTCTAAACGCATTATGAACCATATGGAGGCTGCATGATCCAACATCTATCATCTTTCCGCCCTTTTCTATTACTTTTGCTGACATCTTACGCCAAGTTGATATATTTACATTT
Source organism: Tubulanus polymorphus (assembly GCF_964204645.1). Lineage (NCBI taxonomy): Eukaryota > Metazoa > Nemertea > Palaeonemertea > Tubulaniformes > Tubulanidae > Tubulanus > Tubulanus polymorphus. Next base: position 13,485,564 of record NC_134029.1, on the reverse strand, counting down.
GGGCCATCACTACACAAAGCTATGATTTTCGATAAGTCAATGTTGAAGTCATTCATGGCACCGAGAAGCTCCCCGAGTACCATTTCAGCTGTTTTGTGACCCATCATTATCGTCTTAATGAATCGAGTTTCAATTTTCTTGGATATAGGTGAAAAATACCCCACATATATATCCAACTGGTTCAGTTTCTGCTTGTTTGGTGTTTCATCGTATGAAACACAATATCCAGTAGTACAATCCTGAATATCATTCATCAACTCATTTGTCAACTGTATTCTTATTCCATCGCTTATCGTATAAGACACTTTCCCATTTGACAACGTCATTTCATTTATAACAGCTGGATCTTTGAAGATGCATCTGAAAGTTTCACACACATCGTTGCATGACAAGAAGCTGTAGTCATTTACAGCCACATACATGGCCCATATTATTTCTGCCTTGAGTACCTTATCACTTAAGCTTTCACATTCTAAAGTGTTATCAACCGGGAAAAGTTTTTTCTGATTTTTGTTCAGTTTTATCTTGCTATTATTTTGATGCATCATTTTTGAGGCATGTTGTATTAGTTGGCCTAAACCCTGGTTATCAATAGATAGTTTTTTTTCACATATAAAGCAATATGCCTTATAAATATCGCCTTTCACTGGTTGGCACCATTCATTTATTTTGTGTCCTTGTTTATCATCTTCAATCAACCATGAATCCGAGAACTTGGTCCGGTTCGGCATTGTTCCTGTCTAAGGTTACAATATTTAAAGCAGTGGCAACAATCAAAGCAATCCATAATTGCTTTCAGTATTGTCACTGCACACAGCTAGATCACAACAGAGCATCCCTGTGGTGATACTTGGCAATGTATACCTGAGGCGGACCCAAAAGAATTAGCATTATAATCAAGAAATGTTTGGATGAAAAGATATTGACTTCTCGACCACCTCTGGTTTGTAACCCTCATATAGCCAAAGCCCAGTTGCACTGCAACATGTGACATTTGGAACAAAATCATTGGGCATGTTAGGATATAAAGATTAGAAAAGAAGTTGTATAGCCAGAACTTACCGAACATGAATGCTGCAGGTTCTACCAAACACTCAAAATGGTGTTTCACATCATATGAAAAGATATAAAGAACATTTTTGTCGATAAAAAGTCGTCGACGAGCTGGAAAATGAGAGAAAATAGGACAAATAGGACTTTTTCATATAAAAATAGGACAAAATAGGACAAGCACTAAAAAATAGGAAAAAATAGGAAAATAGGACCACTAGAAGCCCTGATGATTGGAGTGGGTAATAACTAGTACAATTATTACTACATACATGCACTGAATTTTCAGTAACAAAATGAGGATCATGGAGGTGGATATAAACAGGATCAGGGCAATTCAAACCTTTCAAAACAGATCTTAAATGATTTTTAAATTCCCTTGGACAATCCCATGCTAGTGTACCAGCATAACACAGTTTGTTACTTTTTGGGTAAAAAACTGCTAGTGCATAATGATTGGCAACAACATGTCCATAAGAATTTAGAAATACGAAATCGTTTTGGGTGCCAACATGCAGGAAAAAAATTAGTTTATCACAACTTATGAGTGGATTAGGACCGAATCTTTTATATAAATTTGAAACATATTTCTTAGCATCAAATGTAAGTGGCATCATAAATGCATGAATATTACAGTACTGTTCATTTATCATAGATGCAAAAGCATTTAACACAGATCCTTCAAACCATTTTTGATTAGTCATCGTCTGAAGTTCTGATACAGATACGCTATTATTATTACCAACTGGAAATTGTTGAGAGGGTTTTAAGGAAAAGAGCATATTTGAAAATGCTTGAATCTGTTCCCAATCGACTGAATCAGTGGGGCTTAAAGGCTTACTATTTACCCAAAGATTCATGGCAAAAAGATCTTGTTGTTTGGTTTTAGCATAATGTAAGAAAAGAAACCTATTAATCTGATCAATAGAATAGCAGCCTGTATCGAGTCTCACATGGATATTAATGGAAGGGTCACGGACAATCCTTGACTGCATCTGTGCTTTTATGTCCTCCAACTGATTTTTGTGGGGCATAGTGGGGGCATCATCAGCCAAATGACATGAATTAGACATGTCACAAATTCTGAATGACGTGACCTTTGATGGCATAACAGGTGGAATTTTCAAAAACTGATAGTCATTGAGGCACATTTCTGTTGGATTGTAACTAAAATTTCTTCTACATACATGTTCATCATCAGAATCATTCTCATCACTATCATCAATTATGATTGGTTCGATACCTCCACCACCTGTGATACTTAGCTGTTTTTTGTTTTCCATCCAGCTATCTTCCTGCATCTTTAATCTTTCTATCCTTTCTTTCGAACTATCTTCCTGCATCTTTTCTGCTTCCTCTATCGTTCCTTCCGAGAAATTGTCACAAGCCGCGTCCTTTCCTTCTTCCTCCATTGTCCGCCTGAAATACACATTATCAACTCACTTTTTTTAGACATATCAATAGATAGAGTATGAAATTACCCATATAGGCCTAACATAAAACATGGGTATCTCTGAGTCATTTGCATTAAGTCATTTAGATTTGTAGGTACTAAATTAATTGAATTATGTTGTACTTACATTTCAGTATGGTTTAAACTAACATGGTCTAGAAGATCTTTCCAATTGGTGAATTCAACTCCGCAAAAACATGTCGAGTCAGCAGGATCCGTCTGTGGATGAATAACCTAATGTGGGAGAGCACATTAATCTGTTTTTGCTTCAACATCTAAGCAAAAATAACAAAAATGAACCCGCGTCTCGCAGAAAGGGCATCAAACTTACATGTTCCACTGACTTCCTTTTTCTGTTAAATCTTTTAGTATTGTGACAACTTCTATTGTAGCATCCCTGAATATGAAAACAAAGCTTTACAGCATAAATCATACCAATACCAATGAATTTCTATAATTTCATTTCGAGAAACATATTACTCACGTTCTTAGTCTGATAAAAAGGAGTAAATAATTTAGGCTTTAAACAAATAGCAACACCAGCCACATCAATTTTAGTCATGTACTGGAAAAAAAAGACAGATTTGTGCATGCACAGCCTTTAGGTAATTGTGAAATAAAAGTGACCAAACTAATATTAAATCATAAGTTCTTGAGATGATATGTACCTGGTCGAATGTGAAAAAGGCTCTTTGATCTACACAACAGAATTGTTTCCTTGTATGATGCGCAACGTCAAAACTGCTATACTGGATTGAAGGATACAAAAAACTGTTAAAATATATCTAACTTTATAAAGATAAATCACGTACAAATCACTTAGGAAAACAACTTTACCACTATTGTTGAATCATCCCATGCTCTTGCTTGATCATCCTTCAATTTGTTTTTTGCTATCAGCTATCAATATGATTCATTAATTCAATGCAAGGATTTTGAATAAAGTGGTTTCGTATTCAAGTTATAAAAACTAATTGCAAATCATTCATTTTCTAGGGTATCAATGCTAAATGATTACCTTTCGTCGATGGACTGCTCTACTTCTTTGCATCTTTTCAATCTCATATGGAAAGTATTGAGGGCACCTGATTAAGAATCATTCATTATTTCCAGTACAATCATAAAATTTATGTAGTTTGCATACCTGGTAATTGGATAAAATAATGCAATTCTACGTACATTTCATCTTCATTTTTCAATAGCAGTAGTTCCATTATCCTGTTATTTATGAACTGATTTCCCTTACGGCTGGGGTGTAATAAGTCAGTCCTAGATCACAAAATTTAGAAAAAAACAAGTTAGTTTAAATCGCGAAAAAATGCACATAACCTACTGGGCTTATTAAAATTAAACGATTACTTATGGTGAAAGGAGATCTCTTGAGAAGTGAAAATCAACGAACTTTACACCAAGTGTAAAGCATTCGCGGTGCAGCATTTCATTGTAATGAAATATCTTTGTGTCAGCATCGAAACTTTAAAAAAGAAAGAAATTTAAAAATCATTACATCGATCATAAATATAGTACTTCAAGAAAAATCTATTCTTGATACTTACTCATCACATCGAGGAAAAAGAGCTGGTACAATGATGGTCCCAGTACATTTATAGAGCAACAATCGAATTAATTCAACGTGTCTTCGCAGAACAATCTCAAGCGGGACATCACGCGTCATATTATTTGTTCCAACATGGACGATTAGTTGTTCCACATTCAGCATCTTCACCTTTTTCAATTCTGTAATATACAACTAATCAGTTACCCAATGAAAATGAACAATATAAATCAGTACTGAACCGAGAAATTACCTTCCATCAATGTTTCAATGGTTCCTCCGGGGCACACGATCCTTGTCCATTCAAATAAGCCTACACCATCTAGCCCAGCATACTTTAAAATGCTGTCTGCTACGAGAACAATACGCTACAAAAAAGATTATTTGTCAGTCTCAGGCCAATATCACAGGGAGGTGTGAGAGAGCACACTGGTTACTGTAAGACCCTACTATATGCAAAAGAAGTGACACATATATGTATATCAATGTGATAGATTGATTGTGCATAATAGTAGCTAGTGCCCAAAAATAGAACACAGTGTTATTGAAGTGAAAATTTCTAAAATCCTCTGAAGCGGTGCTTATTTGGTAGCTACATGGGTATTCTAATTGAATAAGCATAAAGATAAGCGTGCACACACAGTAGCCTATGCATAAACAAGGGCCAGTTTCACCTTCACCTAAAAGTCCTGCAGTGTGAAGACCAACTTGTTCACCTAAACCACCTCTACCAGGCTGTGGAAGGCCTAACATCAGGCACTAAATTAAAAGATTCCTCTAAATCAAATTATCTATAAACATCCTCTTAATTGCAGGCAGACTGATTCAGGGAGGGGTGCAGCCAAAAATAGGGCATACGTATCAGTATCATATATAATTAAAAATCAAAAGGGCACCAGATCATCAGAAAACATAATACCTATATTTTGGAAGTAGGCCTACAGAGAACATGTTTTGGAATATAAGCTTTTTAAAAATACTTGTTGATATTTTTAATTTTTCCTTTAAATTTCAGTGCAACTTAAAAGTTTTAAGGGGTGTACACCCCTGTATACTCTCCTGATCTGCCCCTGAATTGCCACTTAACAAAATTTCTCAGCTTAATTGTTGGCTAACTAGCTCAGTGAAACTGGGACCAGACCTAATGCATACACCCTCAGTGGCCAGGGCCAGGATTAAACAGTTAGGCTACGTATATAAATAAAGGAATGAAAAGTACTTATCCTGAAATTGGTTAGGCTATCTATCTGCAACAAGAAATACATTTTCATTGACTCTGAATACAGGGAACTACCATTCTTCTGTTTCGAGGCCTTAAAATTTATTGTTTATTTTTTGTTGCTGGATTTGGAATGGTTGTTGGAATATTTAAGGCCTAGTAGGTGGTGACTGTGTACGGGCAACATAGGCCTATACCCAGTGGCATGGCAATGGCATGCCACTGGGTACCCACTACTGCACTATAGTATACTGCCTACGGCTACTGCGACTGGTGGTTCGGTTGGCAGAAATTACTTGTTAACATGGGGGGGGAGGGGGGAAGTATGCGTGGATGAAGACAAATTAATTTAGTCGAGTAAGTAGCAAGTAAAGTAGTGGCAGTACAGTAGGCCTAGCGACAATGTGAGTGTGGTGGTAACGTGGCCGTGGCGGCAATAACAAGACTCCAAAACTGGCAAAAGCCAAAATTAAAAAGCCCTGCCGCCGCGCGGTCGCGACACCTCGCCTGCACCACCGTGTACGATGCTCGCGGCGTTCACCAGTGTTACCCAGTGAGATTTTTATAATCTTGCAATCTACCTCTTTTTTCAAACCAATATTCCCACCAACTGGTCCGGAGACAAGCTTAACACGTTCGGAAAACATGATTCACAATCTTTTAATCAACAGCCAGCAAGAATACACTTGACAGCAAATTCAAATTCAGCGGTTAACCGTTAAAAGTGAGTTGTTTAGCTGTGGGAGTAACAAAAAGGCGATCTTGATGATGTCACTAGCCATCGACCAAAACAGGCTTTCAACCTTTTGCGAAATAATATTCCGGAAATTGAAATAGGAGGATGTTGATTTCTGTTCGGTATTTCGATTACTTAGGTGTCTAGTTTATCACAAGCTATTGGGTTCGAATCCCACTATAACCATTTTACGCAGCATACGAAAAAAGTGCCATGGCGGATACAGGCGGCTTGAGTGTCTTACGTTGCATTCATTCTCCTATCACTGGGGGTTGCATTGCTCGTGCACTAAAAGCGTTTTATGACTGGGAACAATCAATTAATTTGTTTGCGCTCGGGAGGCAGTATTCTCAGTTCATCTACGCGCTTGTAGATTGATGTTTAACAGAAGCGCTCTGGTCACGCTACATTTACAGCTTCTCATCATTACACACCTGGAACCCTGTGGTTTCTATGGACTCAACCAGCGTAATCTTGGTTGGAGTTTTTTTTTTTTTGGGGGGGGGGGGAACACGTCACAGTTATTTGATGGGTGTTCATGTAGATGTGACAATTCAAATTTGGTACTTAATAACCCTGGCCAAAATATGAATAATTATTAGAATTAGGCATTGGATTAAGTATAACATATAAAATCATAACAAACTGAAATATAGCTGCAAAGCAGCGATAATGGGTTTTCTGCACAGTCTTAGAATCCTGTTCAACGGTGGATTTCAACAAAGCATTTGATAAGGCTCAACATCAGCCATTACTAAACAGGCTATTAGGAAACAGTATCAATGATAGGTCGCCCAAATTGCTCAGCAGTTATCTCTGAACGGAAACTTGTAACCGAAATCAACGGAACGCCTCATCTTGGAATGAGACGGTCTAACTAGTGGAGTCACGCAAGGTAGTATCCTAAGTCGTCTTCTGTTTAATCTCCTGACAAATGACATACACAGTAATCCAAAATATACCAGACCGAGTAAACTCCAAAACGACCTTAACACACTGTTCGACCAAAAAACTTAATGTTCCGACAAAACCACGGGCAACAAAACCAAAATTATGAATTGTCGCGGGTGACAAAACCAAAATATTGAATTGTCACGGGTGACAAAACAAAAATAATGAATTGTCGCGGGCGATAAAACCAAAATAATGAATTGTCGCGGCCGATAAAAACAAAATATTGAATTGTCCCGGGCGATAAAACCAAATTAATGAATTATCGCGGGCGATAAAACCAAAATATTGAATTGTCATGGGCGATAAAACCAAAATAATGAATTGTCGCGGGCGATAAAAACAAAATATTGAATTGTCCCGGGCGATAAAACCAAATTAATGAATTATCACGGGCGATAAAACCAAAATATTGAATTGTCGCGGGCGATAAAACCAAAATAATGAATTGTCGCGGGCGACAAAAACCAAAATATTGAATTGTCGCGGAATGTCGCGGGCGATAAAAACAAAATATTGAATTGTCCCGGGCGATAAAACCGAATTAATGAATTATCGCGGGCGATAAAACCAAAATATTGAATTGTCGCGGGCGATAAAACCGAATTAATGAATTATCGCGGGCGATAAAACCAAAATATTGAATTGTCGCGGGCGATAAAACCAAAATAATGAATTGTCGCGGGCGACAAAACCAAAATATTGAATTGTCGCGGAATGATGCAATCGTGAGTTGAAATAATACCTGAACAAATCGATGCACAGACATTTACTTTATATATCTACTTGAACAATCGAGCCTATTCAGTAATATACTCAGTTTTTACGAAACCTGGAGTTTTTGTTTCAGAGAAATTTGAGTATCAGTATCCGATGCTATATACTAACGTTAACGTTAGTTATCATCGCTCCGTCATGCTAAGTTATACATTTCATGTCAACCAGTATCTAAAGGCAGCTGTACAGTGTGTACACACTATATCTGAATACGAGGCTGGAATAACAGGCTCACTTCACGTAGGTTCATGATGAGGAGAAACTCGCAGCTGATCCCCGGAACGACGATGGAGTAACACACGTCGAATCGTCGATGTTTACGGCTCGACAGTGCTTTTACAATCTAAAGTAGTAAATGTCCAGTGTATCGGTAATATGATTTGACGAGGAAAATGGGCTATTGTTAAAATCACTGTTTGAAGACCGCGACTGAATGTGAAGTCTGCGGTAATAAATTAGTTCATTTATACTTGAATTGATAATCGAAGTGACAGTCGGCCTGCGGGTTGATTTCGGGATGACGACTCGAAAAACATGTCGCCCCATTGAATGGGGCTAAATTTTCGATGTTTACGGCCCGACAGCGCTTTTGTAACGATGATTCGTGAAAAAACACGCGGGCTATTTGTAGATCTCAGTGAGCTGAACGATATTATATGGATTGTATATGAAACAGCGGTAAGGTAACAAAGCCTATGTTCTTTTGGTAAAAATAGTGTGGAAGAAAATAATAATAATAATAATCACGCGGATATCAATAGGGTTTTCTGTGAAATAACAGAAAACCCTAATAATAATCACGCGGATATCAATAGGGTTTTCTGTGAAATAACAGAAAACCCTAAATATAAACACATCATCAGCCATTTCGCTGAAGATATCTCCCTCTGTGAGGAAATGTCCCGGCACCAACATGGTTCTTCAGAGAATAAAACATCATTTCTATTATTCTATTGATAACTATTTCCATGGTATGTGCTGGCCAAATTTCGTTTACAAATATTCGGCAGACATGCAGAGAAAACTAATATCATTTTGAAAACTAGATTCACAATATTTAATAGAGCACGGGGCAATCCGATTGATATGCTTAAATAAAAGGACACCTGGTTTCTTACGACCGGGCAAGCGGTGTCACTTAGGTCGATTAGCAAACTGACAAATAAAATCCATCCGATCGGTCAAATCATCCTGTGAGTCGCGATAACTGAATACATTGATGTGTTAGAAAACAATGGATTTAATTTCACCATTTCACCCAACATTTCAATGCTTGAGGGAGGATAACATTATTTACAATTACATGTTCAACTCAAGGAACACACAATGGGATTCACCAAATAAAATATTTAGAGCGGGGCATAAGAATCAATGACAGACATATTTTCTTAAACTGGTCACGGAAATTATGTTTTAATCCTTTAAATGTTTGTCATTAATTGGTTAGTCATAAATTGATGTGTCCAAATGTTTCGTGTTAAACCACAATCAGCAGACATTTTCATTATTGCCAAAGACTGAAAATTTTCCGTTGCAAACAAATTAAACAAATAAACAGGTATTAAAAAAAAAATTCATTCAGTTAAACATGTAATTTTAAATAATTTTATCCTTCTTCAAGCATTCAAATGTTGGGTGAAATGGTGAAAATAAATCCATTCTTTTCTAATTCTGTTCTGATCAAATATTTACTAGAGTTGCAGACATCGGCACGCACGTGGTGTTTGTTAAGACGTCTCCATTGGCTTCCACTTTGTTACGGTGGTTGAGGTAGAGGTTAACTATAGCTCTTATCAGCAGACATGTTTACGCAATCGTGTTTAGACGTCTGAATTGGCTCGTGCCATCACCTGGTGATTTGTTGTGTCCAGGTATTAGACTTCTATTTGTAGATACTTCTAATTAGTAAATTCTTCCCTAATTAGCGTTTGTGAAATAGATTTAATCATCGAATTCACTAACTAGAATAAAGCACTTTCAATTCGAATTATCACCTAAACCGGGCCCAGGGCATTAACCCATTTGGCTGTGGGAAAAACTACATATCACAAGTCACGCGTACAATCTATCTCGTAGCTTCATACATATCGGAATGATGACGTAGTAGCAGCAGCTGGCAGTTTTTAAAAGGAAAGAAATTTCCGAGGATTTCGCTTATTTCACAAAACCTTCAATGAATGAAAGAAGATATTATGAGTTGCCGAGTCAAAATGCAGGTCAACGCTCCGGGCAACGCTCGCGGTCAGCACACCTGGTTGCGCGATGTGTTTAGACGTCTCGATTGGCCTCGTCTCGACTGGTGGTCAAGGTTGCGGCTAGCACTTGAGAGCAGACACCATAGTTACGCAATCATAACATTTACCTGTCCGCAATAGAGTCGAATCGAATAAGTAACCAGCTTCACATTTTGAATCGGGAGCCGGCTACCGGTTCCCGGTTCCCGGTTCGGCTCCCGATTCAAAATGGTTTTGAACCGGGAACCGGGAACCGGGAGCCGGCTACCGGTTCCCGATTCGGCTCCCGATTCAAAATGATTTTGAATCGGGAGCCGAATCGGTTCCGGCTCCCGGTTCCCGGTCTTTTTTCTATGGAATTTGATAGATAGGAAAATATTAAGTTTAATAGAATATTGAAGTGATTGTTTTTTCATCTTCGACAATGGATTTACCCTGCATGAAGGGTGATTTAGTAGGCAGAAAGCGTCTGTTTATTTTATATCTTACAATTTCATGGGCTTGCAGATATTGTTGTCTTGGGGATTCGATAACTTTCGTTAGAAACTTTCTCTCTTGTTAACCCTTTCAGTGCTGACTAATCAATACCCTATAGCTCGGGAACAATCGATGGTTTATTGATTAAATGATTAAAGAGGCGAATAACATATGAAGAAGTCGATTCGGTGATGAGAAAAACGACCGAGCAATACACACGTTCTTAAACCAAGTTATGTTATTAATAGACGCAGCTTACTGACGTATAGCGACCGCGAGTCTCGCGGTCGCATACGCAATCGTGTTTAGACGTGTTTAGACGGAAACAAATCCTTCCCGGATAAAAGGAACACCTTAAACGGTCACCTAAAACATATTCATAGTCTTGGATAATTACATGCCACATAATCATTTTAGTTCAGGAATCGAAATGCTTGAAGCTCGGCTTAAAAATCCTCCGATATTTAACAAGTGTTTTAAAGAACACTGATATGTTTGATAACAGGGTCGAATGGCTTATTTTGAATTTGAACATTTCATCCAATTCCAAATTGGCTACATATTTCTAGGTTTCATACTAGTAATAGGGGTAATGGGCTTTCAGATCAAAGGTCGAACGGTCAAGCTCATTAAAAAACAAAACATTAAAAGTAATTTAAAACTATAATATATTTTCATAACCGTGTGTATTTTATATTATAACTAAATATTTATTCTAAGATATCAATAATTTAAAAAGCATATTGTATTAAATCAATTGGTCGCTCCACTTCGCTACCGCTCCGCTCCGCGACCAATTGATTTATTTACAATACACAAATTCATATAATCAAATATATTCAAATAATAATAATTATTCTATTATTCAACTGAAATACACACGGTTATGAAAATATATTATAGTTTTAAATTACTTTTAATGTTTTGTTTTTTAATGAACTCGACCGACCATTCAACCTTTAACCCGAAAGCCCATTACCCCTATTACTCTTAAAATATTCATATACATGAATAACATTTAAATCATTGAACTTCTAAAATCAATTTTAATAAAAAATTTAGTATTAAAATGGAAGCAAATAAGTACTACTGTCCAACATGTAATATCAATGTAGATAAATCCCAAAAAGCAAGACACAATAAAACTAAAACACATTTAGAGAATAAATTGAAACTAGAATATAAAGATGATATATTAGAAACTAAATTAGAAGAATTAAAGAATGAAAAAGAAACATATAAATGTGATACATGTAATCAATCATTCAGTGATAAAAGATATTATAAAGAACATTTAAAATCCTAAGTCATATTAGAAATAAGAATAATGATATTTTAGGTGAAGATTATTTTGATAATGATAACGATAAGAAACAGAAGACAATTAAAAGCATAAAAAATAAATTAAACAATAAAAGACCATACATGGAAGATGTAAGAAATTATATTAATTCATTAGATAATAAAAAAGATATAGAGATAACCGAAGCATTTAAAAGTGATATTGGTCCAGCAGCTATCGAGTTTAAATTTCATAAAGGAAAAACATTAGAAGAAAATAAAAAACATTTAGAAAATATGAAAGAAATAATAAAAATAATAACTGATGTTGAATATCCTAAAATTAGTATATCTTCTAAAGTAAAGTTTATAAAATCTGAAGATAAACCAATATATAATATAAATTCTCATTCACAACATATTATATCTAAACAACATATAGATGATAAATTAGATAAATGTTATAATGAAGTAAAAACTAAAATAGAAGAGAAATATTTTGAAGGATCTGGTTTAATATTTGATGAAATAATATTTATGACTTTACATTTTTATAACACAAAATATAATAAGTTAACTAAATCAAAACCAATTGATGAAAATAATGTATCATATTATAAAGAACCAGATATTGAAGCATCAAGTTATATTAAACTACCATTTAAAACTAATGCTGTAATAAATGTACAAAATTTTGATGATAAATGTTTACTATGGACTATAATAAGTTGTTTACATCCTGCAACTTATAATATTTGTAGATTAACTCATTATAAACCATTTGAAAATAATTATAAGATAGATAAGTATCCTGTTAGAATTAAAAACATCCCAAAAATAGAAAGAGATAATAATATAAAGATAAATGTATTTGATTTAATCAAATTACCAAATACAAAAGGTAACAATATAAAACATTATACATTAGAACTTTTATATCTATCAAAAGATTATGATTCAAACGACATTATAGATATACTATATTATGAGAATCATTATATGTGGATTAAACAAATCGATTTATTTTTTAAATCAGAAAATGATCACCATAAAATATATCTTTGTAGAAAATGTTTACATAGATTCAGTAATGAAAGTACATTATTAAATCATAAACAATTATGTGAAAATCATGATTATTGTAAATTAGTTTTACCAAATGAAAAAGATAAAATATTAGAATTCAAAAAATATGATTACAAAAATAAAGCACCATTTGTAATATATGGAGATTTTGAATCATTAAATAAAGAATTAACTGATCAAGATAGAAAAGAAATATATTATAAAAGAAAGAAATTAAATTCTAATGAAAATGATTTTTCAGATGAACCACCAAAAACAAATACAATTAAAAAGATTCATCAATCAGCTGCTGCTTTCGGGTTATATATAAAATCTGATTATCCAGAACTAATTGAAAGTGAATATTATGATTATAGAAATGAAAATGTTATCAATCATTTTTGTGACTTATTAATTGAATATGAAATAAGATTTAGTAAATTATTGAATACAAATATAGAAATAATTATGACAGAAGAAGATAAAGAAGCATTTGCGTTTGCAGATAAATTATTATTGTGTTATTATTGTGAAAAGATATTTAATTTTAGAGATAAAAAAGTAAGATACCATGATCATTTGAATGGAAAGTTTAGAGGCGCTGCACATGAGAATTGTAACTTACAAGCTAAGAAAATTAACTTTGTGACAGTTATATTTCATAATCTATCAGGATATGATGCACATTTATTTATCAAACAGTTATGTCATAAAATAGAAGAAATTAATAATGAAATAGAAAGATTAAATTCAAATAGATCAAAAGATAAAATACCAACTTATAAATTTAGAATGTTAGCTAAAACATCTGAGAATTATATATCATTCCAATTTGGGTGTTTAAGATTTATAGATTCATATAGATTTTTAAATAGTTCATTAGATAACTTATCAAAATCATTAGTTGATGATGAAGTAAAGATATTAAAACAACACTACCCAAATAATGATGATTTTAAATTAATGAGATATAAAGGAGCAATTCCATATTCAATTTATAAGAATCATAATGATTTCAATATAACTGAATTATTGAAAGAACAATTCTCTGATGAATTAAAAAATGAATATGTTAAAGATGAAGTCTATAATAGAACATTGAATATTTGGAATCATTTCAAAATAGAAAATCATGGATAATTAGTAGATATATATTTAAAATCAGATGTATTATTATTAACCGATATATTCGAAAGGTTTAGAGATGTAAACTAAAAATATTTTAACATTGATCCTTGTCATTGTTATTCAAGTCCAGGTTTAACATGGGATTGTGGATTAAAATTTACAGATATAAAAATGGATTTGTTAACAAATATAGATCAATTACTATTATTTGAAAAATCTATAAGAGGAGGAGTTTCAGGTGTATTAGGTGATAGATATTCCAATGTAAATGATAACACCGTATATAAGTTATTATATATAGATGCAAATAATTTGTATGGTTGGGCAATGATGGAACCACAACCTTATGGAGTATTTGAATTAACTGAAGTTTAACAGAATGAAAATAATGATAAATTTGATTGGAAGAAAAGAATTCTAGATATTGCAGATGATTCAGATACTGGTTACTTCTTTGTTGTAGATTTAGAATATCCTGAACATATTAAATTTAAATCTAGAAATCTAGCATACTGTCCCGAACATAAAACTGTAACTCATGAAGAATTATCAAATTACCAAAAAAGAATTAAACCCGAAAATCATATTCATACAGAAAAGTTAATGGTAACTCAAGAAGATAAATATAATTATGTAGTACATTACAGAATGTTAAAGTTTTATCTAAAACAAGGAATGGTTCTAAAAAAAGTACATAGATATATTTCATTTAGTCAATCTAAGTGGTTAGAAAAATATATAGATTTTAACACCAAACAGAGAACTAAAGCTAAAACTGATTTCGAGAAAGATTTCTTCAGGTTAATGAATAATGCATTCTATGGTAAGACTTGTATATTAGAAATAGAAATGATATTGAGTTAGTCAGTAATGGTAAAAGAATTAGACATTTACAAACATATCCTAAATTTATAGGTAACAGAATATTTGATGAAAATTTAGCTGCAGTTAAGATGAGAAGAACATCAATGAAATTTAATAAACCAATCTATGTTGGCGCTTCAGTTTTAGAATTATCAAAATTACTAATGTATGAATTCTATTATAATGTATTACAACCACTTTTTGGAGAAAAACATATAGAAATATTATATTTTGATACAGATTCTTACATATTAAAGATAAAAACTGATAACATAACTGATGATTTAAAAACATTAAAACATCATTTTGATTTTAGTAATTATCCTAAACATCATGAATTGTTTAGCAATGATAATAAAAAAGTTCCCGGTAAATTCAAAGATGAATTAGGTGGTGAATAAATGATTGAATTCATAGGTATTCGATCTAAAATGTATTCATATAAAACTAAAGAACATGAAGCTAAAAAGTTAAAAGGAATAACAAAAAGTGTAGTAGAAAAGAATATTCATTTCAAAGATTATATCAATTGTATATTCAATGAAGAAGTTAGAAAACATAAGATGAGATGTTTAAGATCTGAAGATCATGAAATGTTTATTGAAGAAATTGAAAAGATAAGTCTAAACCCATTTGATGATAAAAGATATATTTTAGATGATGGAATTCATACAGTTGCTTATGGTTGCAATTTAGATGAATACTTAAAATTTAAAAGAGAAGAAACAAAAGAGAACGAGATAATGAAAAGAATTCTAACGTGTTAATCAAATTTTAATAAAAATATGTTATTAAAATGGAGAGTAAACAAGCAAACAGTGAGAACAACAAATTATTTCTAGATAGAATTAAAGATATAACAAATGTAAAATCTGTAGATTATAAATTCAAAAAGTTAACAGAATTAACAATCCATAAGAAACATCTAATTACAGATGTTGATACAGTTACTAATAACTATGGAGATAAATTAGTTATACACTTAGAATATGAAGGATTAAAAGGAAATACATATAAATTCAGAACATATTTACCAGATAGATTTCATAGATTATCAAGTGAAGATTTAGAAGAATTATGTTCTGGAGATTTCTATTTCGTATACAAAGGTAAGAATGAAAAAGGGCACCATGAAATAGATTTCGAATGAGAAAATATGTAAAATAAATGGTAGAATTAAAAGAATACAGAATATTTGTTGATTCTAGAAGACTTACAAATTATAAATCTCATAATTTAATAGTTCAATTAGATAGAGAATTCAAGAATTGTGTAGATTTAAAATTAGTTAATATAAGTTTATGTAATTCTTTTTACAATATATCGAATAAAACTATTGAACATAGAGCTTTTTTAATTTTTAATAAAAATAAAAATGAATGGGTCTATATATATTTAAAACCGGGGTTATATAATTTAGATACATTAGCACAAGAAATTAATAGAAAAGCCTGGCACAAATTAGGTAGTAGTTCTGGGTTTAGTATTAGATTTTTAAAAAGTGAGAGTTCTGATAGAATAAAGATAAGGTTGTCTAATAGTGAAAAACATAAATTTATGGTAAAAAAACCTATAGCTAAACTGTTAGGAATTCTTCCAGATAGATCTTTTACAAATATTGACGCTACTACACCAAACTTAATACCTTACACACATTTTTATATTTATTGCAATTTAATCGATCCTACAAAAACATTCGAAGCAACTAAAGATATAACTTGTAATTCTGGTTTACTAAACATTTTACCATTGAAGAATGTTAAAGAATTTGGAACGCAAATAAATTATAATTTAACAGAATGTGATTTCAAACCATGCATTCCTCGTTTTAATAATTTTAGATTAGAAATTAGAAATCATAATGGATACTTAATTGATTTAAATAATTTCCCTGTAATTTATGAATTAGTTATAAGATGTAGAGAGTAATTCTTTTCACTATATAAATGAATATAACTGTTGGACCGAGTATATGTTTTGGGTTTGATTTTAAACATGGTAAAGAAATGAGAATTAAACTAAATGATGTAATTACTGATATAAAAAGTAAATCATTTAACAATGCATCAATGATTGATAAAGAAAATTATAATATAGAAAAAGTAATTGATTTAATTAAAACGCCTTTAGAATATTATGAATTAAATGAAGATGGAATTATTGAAGATATCAAAAACATATTATCCAAAATATATGATAATCATCAAAGTAGTAATGAAATAAATGTTGAATTAATCATCACTAAGATAACTAAATATTTTGATGAATTTGTAATTTTTTTGATAAATAAATGAGTGATAATAAGTGGATAATAACTGGATTATATAATGGAGCATTACTATCAGTTGGAACTGTTGGTTATTTAATGGTATTAAAAAAAGTATTTAAAATGGGAAGTGTTAATGTTGATAGATTTGATATAAATGATATCTTAAAATTAACATTAGCAGTTACTTTATCTAATTTAACTATTGATTATTTAGAAAAACAAAAATATATTCCTCCCATATAAATGCGTAATTATTTTACTAAATAAATGGCTTCTGCAGTTATAACTATTATAGGATCAGCAATTGTTAACGCTTTAGCATTTACTGGTGGTGGATATTTATTTAAACATATTGATAAAAATGGTTCATTAACAGAACAAAAAAGACATAACTTAGCATTAGAGAAATACAATAAAGCAAGAGAGAAAAGAGGCAAAACTATATGGATTATATTAACAAGGAATTATATGATGAGAAGATTTCACATAGAGATTTTCAATCAATTGATGATGCAATGAGTTTATATAACGCGGTAACCAATAAAGAAAAATTACATCTATACAAACCCAAATTATCAGATTATTATACCCCAAGTAATGAACAGAAGAAATATGAAATAATATGGATTTTAGGTGGAACTGTTATTGTTATATTTGTTGCTTATAAGTTTACTAATTAGTAATTTTTTTTTGCTAAATAAATGGATGATAATATTGATATTATTCCTCATGATATAAATAAAACTAAATTAAAAACATATTTAGAAAAACAAATATTAGAATTTGAAAGTGACTTAAAGATAAAAAAGAAAAAATATTTAAAAAGTAAAATTATATATTATTTGATTATAAGTGGTTCGGTTACAATTAGTTCTGTAATAACATTTCTAGCAATATTTTCACCATTAACACCTTTAGCTATATCAATTGGTGTATTAGGATTAAGTTCAAGTGTTTTCACTGGTATAAGTTCAAAATCAAATATAAAAAGTAATAAAGAAAAAATTAAAACTAATATAAAAGAAATTAATAAAATCTCAGGATCTGGTTTTTAGAGAAGTCGCATGGAAAGAGTTAAAGAACACACTAGATTATATCATAAGTTTAAATGGCCATATAACAGTTGAAGAACAAGATAAATTATTAAAAGAATTAGTTAATTATTAATTTTTTAATTATATAAATGGCAGATAGTTTTCCAAAAGCTTTCCAATATAATAAATCAATTAAATATAATATTCCAGCAATAGATTTTAATAAAGATATTACATATAGAAATGAAGTTTTAAATTCATTAATTGATTTATATATTTATGTTACTGAAAGTAATAATTTTCATGTAAAGATGGAAAATATATTTCATGTGTATACAATTAATTTCAAAAATTTAAATGAGGCAAAACAATGGTTATTAAAATCTAATATGAAGTATTGGCAGAACCAATTAAATTTTGCTGTTTATTGTGCAACAACAGGATGTGGAATAAGTTGTAATGATCATTTAAACAAACCAAGTTTACCATTGATGTTATCACTTTTTAGATTTCATACATATTTTCAAATAAAATTAATATTAGATGAATTAGAATGTCCTTTACCAGGTTCAAAATATTTTAAAGAATTGAATAATAATATTAATTTTTCTAAGTTTTATAAAATATGTAATGAATTTAATATTAATTCAAATAAAGATTTTAGAGCAAAAATTGGAACAATGGGCGGATTAGGAATATTATATACTAAAGAATTTGGAAAAATAATGACAAATTCAGATATAAGAACACTAAATTGGAATGAATTACCAAAATATTATAATAATATACAACAACAAAACAATAATGGTTGGGTTAATTTCATTTTAGAAAATAGTGAAGATTTTACTAAAGCCGGAATACAAAGAATAAATCAATCAATTAGAACTTATTTGATATGTATTTTAGGTGCGCAAGTTGAAACAAGATCCCCAAAAGTTGGAAATGATAACACTTCATTCGATGCGCAGAAACAATTTAAAGTATTATTTGAAGATTCAATTCATAATGATAAAAATAGATCGATTCCAGAAAACATTGTAAGATATCAAAATTATTTAAATAAATCACATATTAGATTAAATTATTGTATAGGCCCTAATCTATTAATTATTTCTAATGATTTAGTATTAAAGATGGGAAACATAATTGGTTATAATAATCTAATTAAAACTGCAACAATAAATAATTCATTTGGATTAAATGATATAAATAAAAAGATTATTGCTCCAAAATTAATGGAAGGTGAAAAAAATAAAAAACACATTCAATCAACAGAAACTAAAACTAAGAATATTAAATTGGATAATGACTCCAAAATAAAAGATTACAATACATCAGAAAATATTAAAACTGATAATATTCAACATGATATAATTAAAACTAATGATGATAATAAATCCCATGAAAATACTAAATTAGCTTTAACCTGTATAGGAATTGTAATCGGAGGAATATTATATTTTAAATTTTAATTTTTTTATTATATAAATGGATGTAGAAGGTGGAGAAGATATTCCATTGGATCCTTTAGATGAACCCGGCATAAGTGATGAACAACAACCTGATTTTAGTGAAACAAGTTTTAATGATGGTAATGAGCCAGGATATAATAATAATTTAAATATACCCGATTATGATGATGATGGTGATGATTATGATTATGAAACGCGTAAAGAATTTAAAGAATATATGACAGCTACCGAAAGGTTAGTTATTAGAACCGCAACATCTAGAAAGGATTTAATGGAAAGATTAGTAAATACAACTGATCCTCTTATGAAATATCAAATAAAATTAATGAAAAATAGAGTAATATATACAATTGTTAACGTATTATTACCAAAAGATGAAATAGATGAAATTGGTTCCGAAGGTGTTGTAGAACAAATTTTAAAAGATGACCCATTTTTCATGAATAATTTAGACTTTTAAAATGATGCATGGTATTATAATGTTGAATTAAATAACAAAAATGTATCAATTCAATTATCTAGAATGGGTCAAGAAAATATTTTTGAACCTGGAATGCGATCAAGATCTACAATTGAAGGTTCAAAAGGCGGTAGAGAATTTCTCAGAATTATATGGAATGCAATCGATAGAATAAATAAAGAAAAACCAATTCCTAAAATTGATTATAACAAATATTCACCATTTAAAAATCCAAATCCAAATCCTACTGATTTTGATCCAGAAATGGAAGAGAATAGAGATCGATCAGATAAATTAAGATCTTCAACACCCGAAACATCGAGAAGAGATATTCAACAAATTGATGATGATTCAAGTCAATTACAATTAGTATTAGAAAAACAAATTGATAGATTAAGAGATTCAGAAGAAGAGATGAATAGTACTGGAATAAATGGAATACAATCTTTACTAGAAAAAGGATTACTTGATTTAACTGATGATGAATTAGAAGCATTTCCTGAACAAGCACGTAGAGAAATTAAAGGTATGCAAGAATCAGCTGGTGAAATTGCTAATATTAAGATGAGATTTTCTAAAATAACCATGTTAGAAAAAGAATTAACTAATGCAAATGAAGAATTAAAACAATTAGAATTAAATAGAGATCTTCAATTAATCGAGGAAGCTGATTATGAAAGCAGAAAGTTAGCTTTAGAAAAAGAAATAGATGATTTAAAATATAACAAACAATTACAGGAAAAAGAAAGAGATACATTATTAAAATCATATGATCTTAATCATATTAAAAAATTAAAAGTTATTTTTAAAGATTTGTTGATAAAATCAGATTCTAAAATATCATTGAAAGATAGAATAAAATTATTATTTAAATTAGAAGGAATAACAATTCTTTCAATTCTAACAGCTGTAACTATGTTATTTACAACAATTGGTTTAGCAATATCAAATTCTTTGAAATCTACTCCTACTCCCAATAAACCGGATAAACCCCCGAATGATAATAATTCTATACAAGATAAAATTAAGGATGGTTTAAAGAAATTAGCAAAATATTTATGGGAACTATCTAAAAAATCTGCTGCAGCTTTACCAGGAATTATTGCATCAATTGTTGGTTTTATATTGAAATCTGCAGGAAACATTATTAACTTTGCTGCTGAACATATTATTTTATTTTTAATTACAGTTGTAAGTGCTATTATTTTTGGGTTAGTAAATATGATATCAAAAAATATCAAGTAACCATGATAAAAAATAAATAATTAATTTTTTTTTGTTAAATAAATGGGTGGGAGTTATATAAGTCCTTCTAAGATTTCTAGAATATCTAATGCTATTAAAGCAGAAAGATCACATCATATAATTACTCATAATCCTTCAAATATTAATCCCGATGAAACTTTATACGTTAGAATTCCTAGATTAACACAAAATACTTTTTACGTTCCAAATAGTATTTATTTATCAGCCGATATAAAAGTAATCGGTAATAATAATAATTATGTTGTTGATAATGTTGGAAGATATTTGATTAAAAAATTAACTATAAAGATTGGTCCAGAAACAGTTTTCTCATTAGATGATTATAATTTATTCATGCATTATAAAGATTTATGGGTAACTAAAGAAAATAGAAATAATATATTTCAGGGCATTCAATCGGAAAACCAAAATAAATTAAGATCAGAAGCTAATAGCGCAATATTAACTAATGCTGTAGATAAATTGATAAAAAGTATATATGGAAGCAAATATAAAATTCCATTAGACTTTGAATTGATAAATAACAATGCGCCTTTATATAAATATGCAATTCAAGAAGACGTTATATTCGAAATAACATTTGCTCCTGTAAATGAAATTGTATTATCTAGCGTTAATAAAGATATGAGTTATAAATTATCGAATATATGTTTAGAATATGATACAGTAACTGATGAAAATATTTCAAGTATAATTCAAACTCAATACAATCAAGGATTTTCATTATTATATGATTATATTGATAAATTTAAAACTGTTACCATTAATGCAAATGATGAAATAATTAATGACAATATTAACTTCCCAAGAAGATCTATTAAAGGTATATTAATATTTTTTACAATTGCAACATATACTAATGGCGCAATAAATGTTGATAATTATTATAATCATGAAATAACAAAAATAGAAATATTTATCGAAGGAATAGCAAATAAAATATTTTGTCAAGGAATGAGAATGATTGATCAGTGGCCAGAAATTAGAAAACATTTTATGAATGAAAAAGTGAAATCATCTGAAAATTGTAATATTAATCAAATTGATTATTATACCGGTAATAAATACGCATTATGGTTAGATTTTAGAACAGCAGAGGATAATTCATTACATCGTTCTGGGAAAAAACTACAGAACACTAAAGATGGAATACAATTATTCATGACAAAGAATAAAGGAATCAAAAATTTCAAAATGCACATTTATATTATATCTGACGCGCAATTAAATATTGTGAATTCACAATTAGATAGTGTTATGTATTAAAATTTTAACTTTAATAAATATATATATAATAAATGGAAGGAGGTAAAGTATATAAACATATTCCATACATCGATACACATGAAAATAATGATGGTTTATATTATGTAATACCTTGTAATATAGCTTTGATATTTGATCCTATTTTCAAAATTTATAAAACTCAACTAATAGAAATCGATAATAATAAAAGTGGTGTTGTTGATAATTTAAGTAATGTAATTGATAATAATGTAATACCTACTACAGTAATACCTACTACAGTAATACCTTCTACATCTAATGATGAAATAATATTAAATGTTAGTGAAAATAGAAATTATTGTGATTATTGTAAAGGTGAATTTTCAAACGCTCCATCAAATTGGAATAAACATATGAATACAAAGGTACATATTACTAATGTTATAGAACGTGTTGGTTTAAGAGAATTTATAGAACACCCATTTAGATATGTTAAAAAATTTGTTTCAAATAAAAAAGTAAATGGTAAAGAATTATATGAAGATTTTTTATTAGCAACACCTAATAAAGATGAATTAGATTTAACTGATGCTAATGAAATATTAGGATCAAACACTGTAAATGAAATATTAGGAGCAAACACTAATAAAGATTCTATGAAACATAAAGTAGAAAATAATGATAAATTTGATTGGATGAATAAGCATAACAATGAAACAACTATTGATGATTCGGTAAAAAAGGTGAAAAATAAGTATAAAAATAATAGAGAATTTGAAGAAGAAAATTCGGTAGAGAATTTGAGAAAATTGTTAGGGTCTGATAGTGAAAGTGATTCAGAAAGTAATTATCTAACAATCAAATAATAATAAAGGTTGAAAATTGTATAAAATAATAGTAAATAAAAAAGGGGGTTTTAAGTATTTAAGGTATTTAAGGTATTTAATACATATTTAATACAATCTAATACAATCTAATACATAAAAATATCTTATTCTATAAACTGATACTCATATGGAAATTGAAACCTCAGTAATAATAAATAACCTTAATTATTTTCAAACTTATTCATATATTTGTTGAAAAAATGAAAATAAATTGGTTGAAAATTGTATAAATAATATTTATTTTAAAAAAGGGGGTTTTAAGTATTTAAGGTATCTAATAGGGTATCAGGTATTAGGGTATGTAATACATAGGTATACAAATATTTATTTTATAAATTTATATTCATATGGAAATTGTAGTCTCAGTAATAATTTTGAACCTTTATTATTCTTTAATTTATTCATATATTCATCATATAATTCAGTAGGTATAATTTGATTTTCTTCCAATGATTGTTGCATAGATTTTTTATCTTTGTTGTAGAATAAAAATAGAAATCTTATATTCTCCCTAAAGTCTTTAACAATTGAATTATATTTTTGATTTAAAACCCATGTTGTTATCCCAAAATGTCTTCCAGAGAAAGCTAGATAACATAACTCACTTTCTCTAACTTTTGAATCATGTAAATTTGCGCAATCATCTACAATGAATAATGTATTTGATCCTTTATAAGCATCAATTGCTATTTTTATACAATTATCTAAATTTTCTTTTACTGTTTTAGGATCTAATATAATAAACTTTTTCATCTTAACTATATCTCTATCATATGTTTTATTCATTTCATAAGTAGGGCAGAATAATATTATATTATCAAAATGATTCTTATAAATAGTTTCTAACAAATCTAATATGAAATGTGTTTTACCACAGTTTGTTACTCCAGTAACTAACATATTATGAGGTTCAAATATAAATAAATCTTTATTCATTTATTCTTTTAATTTTACTAGATAAAATCCATTCATTAAATTTATCATCATATCCTTTATATTTCACCAAAGAATACTTTTTTCCTTTAAGAGTTTTTGTTTTCAATACTTTTTCTATTTTGTATTCTATTTCATCTGGATTTGGTACAAGTGATAATTCTTGTTCATAGAAATAACCTAATATTTCTTCATCTTTTAAATCTTCTAGTTTATAAACAAATGGTTTAGTTAATATTATCTTTTTAATCTTAAATATTTCTTCAGTAAAATTTGGAGTATAACCTTTATAAAATGTTTTTCTATATTTAGATATTCTTACGTGTTGTACATTTTTAAATTTAGGTTCTCCGAAATCATGTGTAACAAATGCTCCATATAAATTATTCCAAACTATTTCCGAATTATCTTCTTTTCTAGCTTGTATAGGTTTCATATTTATAGAACTATGTTTAGAATTATTATAACCTTTCACTAAATCATCTAATATATTTATAGACTCATCGATATATTTATATGTTTCATTAGCAGTAAAGTATTTCCACATTCTAGTTTTCAATGTTTTATTAAATCTTTCTATAATAGATGCTTTTTTATCTGAGTGTGTTGAAAAATAATCTACATCGTTATCAGATAATAGTTTTTTAAAATGTTTGTTATAAAATTCTTTACCTTCATCAAATTGTATCTTATCTGGAATAGCTTCTTTAAATATAGATTTAAAAGCATTTGTTACTTCTATACCAGTTTTATTTTTGATTGGAATTGACCATGCCTATCTACTGAATATATCTATAACATTCAGTATCCAGAAATATCCTCTGTTGTATTCTTCTAAGTTCTTCATGTCAATTAAATCTGCTTGCCATTGTTGATCGATATATGAAACCATAACTTTTCTTGTTAAATAAGTTTTATCCATTTTCTTGTGGATTTGATATGTTGGTTGATTTTGTAACCATGATTTCAATTCACTATATTTTATATCACCATTTTTCTTATCAGATTTAATTTTATTCCATAATTCTGAAACGTTAGAATATGATACTTCACTTTCTGGGTTATAATATAAATCTCTTAAATATTGTTCTTTTTTCATTTTATTTTAATCCATTAATAATAATTTAGATTTAGTTTCAATGGCTTTATGATTTGACTTATTTTCTGGTATGATAGGTTTATTGTCATTGGAATCATATTTATCATCAGATTTGAATTTTGATTTATATATTACACCGGATAATATAATAACTGTTACTAATCCAATTGTAATATATAATTTATAATTACTTCCAGCATTAGAAGAATTAGATTATTATTTGAATTAATATCAGATAAAGTCTGTGATTCATTTATATCAGTTAATTTATTTTTCTTAGCTTTTTTTAATTCTGAAGATCTTTTACCTAATTCTCTTGCCAATTTAATTTGTTTCTCGGATCTAGCCTTTTTCTTAACGCTATCACTCATTTATTTTAGTTAATTTTTGTTCTGATTCATTTTCTGTTTCACCGTTTGTTTGTAGTTCATCTGTTTCGTTCTTACCTGATTTATATTCCATAGGCTTGATATTCGAAAATGTTATGCCGCCAGTAGAAATTAATGTCATAAACGATCCTAATTGGAATGAAGCGTAACCAACCCATTTTTGTAATTCAGTCATAACTAAGTAGTCATCTTTCAAATCACTATATAATTTATTTTCATCATTAATTGGTATTAACTGGTTACATAACTTAGAATAACATTTGACAATACCATCTGAAATAGAATCATTTATTCGGGATAATCTTGCTTCTTCATAAATCTTAAAATATTTTATTACTTTATCTGGTTTCATAACATCTAATTCTTGAAAAGTAATAGTCTTAGTTAAAAACCCTTTAGTTTTTCCACCGGCAATCAATAGTTCTAGATGATGCTTACAATATAAGTAGTATTCATAATCAATATTGTTATTAACTTGAATAGAATTAGAAACAACTGTATCTTTATTATCACTTATACCCAAATCATCTAATGTCTTTTCAATATCAATACTATTCTTATTAGATTTCTTTGACATTGATATTAGAGAAATTTAATAAGAAAAATATTATAAGTATTATAAAATGATACTAGCTAGTTAAAGCTAAAGTTTTCTAGTATTAGTTATTGTTTTTTTAGTATTTTTTATTTGTGATATAAAGTATTCTTTTTTGAAAAGAAAATATTAAAAATATAATAGAATTCACAAGCTAGTTGAAGTTATTGTTTTTTAAATACTTTTTATTTAAAATCTATTTGATATCTCACTACTTTTGTTTATCTATTAGGAGCAGTAATTATAACTGTCCAGATAAGTCATTTCGGATCCTTGATATCAAATTCCTCAACGTATTGTTCATTATTTGGATCATTGTTCCATTGATCAATAAATTTCTTTGCCTTTGTTAACTGTTCTAAATATAACTGTAAATCTAGTTTATTAGATTTAATTATGTTCTCCTTCTTTTCTAAAGGTCTTAAATTCTTCCAATTCCAAATAAGTTTTTTATTGTATTCATCATTCATGTTAAATTTAGAAATCGGTAACGTATGATAAATATGGTAATAATCCCCATAATTATCTATGTTCATTTTATCATCGAATTGAAATATAATCCATGATTTGAGAAATTCATCTGAACAACCCAATAAATTAGATAGTGTTTCTGAATGTGTTTCTTTGTTGAATAATTGTGTTAATCTAGATCTTAAGCATTGTTTCAATCTAAAATTAAGATCTGTTTGATATCTTTCTCTCATATATTCTGCCATATAATAATTATAATGTTCTACATTATCTTCTCGGTATTGTTTGGTATATAGTTTAGTACAAGTTTTACAGCAATATTGAAAACCATCTTTGCTAATCTTACGCTTACTAAATTCTGTTAATGATTTATCTAATTCACATTTAGAACACTTCTTGTAGTATATGTTTATAACGCCAGTGTTATTTGTAATATTGATAGTTTGTGGTTGTTCTGGTTCCATTTATTATATGTATTTTTTACTAAATTGGTTAATATTTTAGAATCCTCTTCCATTTCTTCGACCAACGTCATCCTTTTTCATTCCTCGCTGCTTTTGATAAGTTGTTTCGATTCCTTTATATCTAAATAATACCACTGAGCAAACCGCGCATTCGTGCGCGGTTTTGCTTAATGCGCATGCGTTAATCATAATTATATATTCATTCTATAAATTCTGTAAAATAGAAACAACCGAACACAGAAAATATCAAAACGTGTTCGCATTGGGCAAACCGCGCATTCATGCGCGCTTTTGCTTAATGCGCATGCGTTAATCATAATTATATATTCATTATGTAAATAGAAACAACCGACATAAAATATCTGAATCATACCACTGAGCAAACCGCGCATTCGTGCGCGCTTTTGCTTAATGCGCATGCGTTAATCCTAATTATATATTCATTCTAGAAATAGAAACGACCGAACATAAAAATTCACCAAACAGATTTACACAATACATTATACAAGTTGTTCAGTCATTTCTTCCAATACATCATTTGATTTCTATAAATACAATTTATAATTACAAGCATTTTTTCAATTGCTGGTATATATTTAACTACATCAACAAATGTTAAACTTAATCATTGGAGTCTTAATGTTTTTGAAATTCTTATATAGTTTCTTCGTCGATCTTTTGGCGATTCTTGTGTTTCTTGTGCTAATTCTTATTGGTTCGTCGATATCTCCATTGCTGTTGATTCCTCAGTCAGAAAGAGTATCTTGAGTTTCTCTATCACTTCTTGATGCGTATGGCGTTTTATTAATCTAAAAGATATTAGCGGCAACTCTAGCCATCTAAAAGATATACTAAATACACTTAAATATATCTAAAGGTTTCATATTTAATAGCCCCAATAACTACAAAAAACAGTACTTACATTTAGATTTATAATTGTAAACTATAAACTCCTAATTTCGTTTCGATAGATAGAATATCCTGAGCACAATGTTACAGCGTCTGTTCATTTCCGGGGCGATTTCTAGAATGAACACGCCGTTGATTATGCCACGTCATCTGGTTCCGGCGCGCCTTTTATAGAATATTCTACACGTTTCTGATTATGACATGTCATCTCTATTCAGAGTTCCAGCACACCTTTCTAGAATTTTCTCTACACGTTTGTAATATTATGAGTCATAATGTCTCGGCGTCATAGTAACGGCTGTAACAGCTGTGAATTTATAGATTTATTCCATAGCTCTTTAAATAGAATGTATATAGGTTCAAATAGAATCATGTTCTAGTATAAACATCGGATCCTTGATATCAAATTACTCAACGTATTGTTGTTCATTATTTGGATCATTATTCCATAATTCAATAAATTTCTTTGCCTTTGTTAACTGTTCTGAATATAACTGTAAATATTCTAGTTTCAATTTATTCTCTAAATGTGTTTTAGTTTTATTGTGTCTTGCTTTTTGGGATTTATCTATATTGATATTACATGTTGGTCAGTAGTACTTATTTGCTTCCATTTTAATACTAAATTTTTTATTAAAATTGATTTTAGAAGTTCAATGATTTAAATGTTATTCATTTATATGATTATTTTAAGAGTAATAGGGGTAATGGGCTTTCATATCAAAGGTTGAATGGTCGAGTTCATTAAAAACATATATTAAAAGTAATTTAAAACTATAATATATTTTCATAACCGTGTGCATTTCAGTTGAATATTATTATTATTTGAATATATTTGATTATATGAATTTGTGTATTGTAAATAAATCAATTGGTCGCGGAGCGGAGCGGTAGCGAAGTGGAGCGACCAATTGAATTAATACAATATGCTTTTTAAATTATTGATATCTTAGAATAAATATTTAGTTATAATATAAAATACACACGGTTATGAAAATATATTATAGTTTTAAATTACTTTTAATGTTTTGTTTTTTAATGAGCTCGACCGTTCGACCTTTGATCTGAAAGCCCATTACCCCTATTACTCATACTTTTTGAGACAGGATGATTTGATATTGTTTTAACAATCAAGAGAAATCCCTCAAGAAAATCAAGACGCGGCGAATATATTTAAAGCAACGTTTCGCCTAAAAAATTGAAAAGCTATATTGTATTTCTAATATAACACATGTGCATGATCAGGCCTCATGACAGATAGGCTACTACTCATCGGTGAAAGCCCTTAAATTCTGCTGACCATTATTAATTTGTATTAGATAACAAACGTGACTTAAGCAAGGGGACAAAACGCGGACAGCGATTTTATTGTCTGTATCAATGAAATACATGATTAAGCATATATAGCCTTGGTATTTTTCTGCGCAGAAGTGTGTTTGTTGTTTGAGCTAAATGGATGAATGCCATATGTATAACTGAGCAATAATGTTTTAATGCGATAGAGCTACCCCTCCCTCTCCGTAACTTTCAATCAATCTACGGTCCTAAAACCGTTTCGTATCAATAGATACATTAGATGTAGATGTTGATTTAATTTCCGATAACAGAAACAATTAGTAGTCGTACTTTTCGGAAATTCAACTTAAGTCAGACTTTTCTAAGTCTGAGGATTTTTCTTAGTTCCAAACGATTCGACTTGTCACCGAATAACCAAGACCTCAATTCTTGTTATATCTTTGTGTTCATTTGTAAAATCTTATGTATATATTCAAGCACGAATCAAGGACTTCGATAAGAAACAGATTTTTTATTCAATATTTATTCAAACAAAATATATATTTAACATAAAACCAGACAGGAGAAAGTTAGACACAATTGTGTATATATGTTGATATTTCCTCTAAGTTTACAACTGCTTACATCTGTTTTTATAAATTATTTAAACCGTTGTTGACTCCTGACCATCCAACTTGAGTACGTCCACTAACAACCGTCTTGTTTGGTTCTCGCGTGGGAACCACGCATCCTTTTTTAGTCTATATATACTAGACACGACGTAATGATTGACAGTTCAGATAACAGTGTGTTGTTTTGCTGCTAGCAGAAAATTAGTCCATTGTAAATAATTTCTTGATTCATAAAATACTAAATCACCCTAAAGTAAGGGAATATTCTCCCAACTGGACTCAATTTAAATTTTTTTGCGCCATCATTGACCTCGAACGATGAATTCAATGTAATTTTAAAACGCACTGAAAAATAACTTAGATATAGCGGTAAATTTCCGTCAATAAGATTTTATTAATTATGGTATTTCATTGAATTTTAACTGAATTCGGCGAAGTTCAAACACCCTTCAACCTAGCAAGACAGCTATATCAGTGCGATTATACATTCCTCTGTCAGGAAGAGAATTTTGGGCAAGCCCTTTTTCATGTATAGTCAATTAGCACACTGTCCTTTAAAACCAAGCAACATGTGATGCTCACAGTGTGCAGACTATTTTTGATCAGCGCGCTAAGTGACGTCACACAGAGCTCCTAAACTATAATGATCAAAAAATTGAACTAAACTCAATGTATCGGTACAAATCCGAACATGTACCCGGCCGATATTTTACATTTGATACCAAAAACCCGTTCATGCAGCGCACAGACCGCACCAACCCGTGAAGTTTCGCCGTTAGTTTCTTAAAGTAATCATTTGCTCGGACGAAACTTATTTAGTTAACATTCTAACCGTGTGAATCCCTAGTTTTCGGAATTCTGACATTTTCGGAATCGTGCGCATAAACGCCGCTTTCCAAATTAAATTTGGAATTTAAAGATAATTGTCGTTTTCTAATACGTGAATTTGAACCTGTCGTAGGTTATCACTATAATTGCTATAACATAATTATCCTTCATGATTAAAAGCATAACTACAGTGTCGGGAAAGGAAACTAACTCCATCCTTTATATTTCAATTCATATTTTGACACAGAATAGCGAACAGTAGGACCTTCTCAAGACGAAATAAAAACAGATTCTCTCTGTCACCACATCTTCAAAATACTGTTTATTTATGGTAACATCCAATTGGCCAGTACTTCAAATACTGTAAAAACAACCGACTGGGGTTGGGCCAGTAATCGCAAGCAAAGTTCATGCAGTGAACCGACCTAGGCTACAATATTGTAGCCTCGGTCAGTGAGGTTTGATTTTAAACATGGATAAGAAATGAGAATTAAAGTAAATGATGTAATTACTGATATTAAAAGTAAATCGTTTAACAATGCATCAATGATTAATAAAGAAAATTATAATATAGAAAAAGTAATTGATTTAATTAAAACACCCTTAGAATATTATGAATTAAATGAAGATGGAATTATCGATGATATTAAACACATATTAACTGAAATATATGATAAACATATAAGTAGTAATGAAATAAATGTAGAAATAATTATCACTAAGATAAGTAAATATTTTGAAGATGGTAATTTTTTTGATTAATAAATGAGTGATAATAAGTGGACAATAACTGGTTTATATAATGGAGCATTACTATCAGTTGGTGTCACGACCTTGCATTCATAGCTTCTAATATTCATGCATTCTGGATGCATGCATAGCTTATAGCTAGCTGTGTGTTGGTTGGGATCAGCGCACCTTTCTCAATGTGACCATTCAACCATAGCGGTCAATTCTATATAAGATTTGGTTTAAGCGTCGTTTCACTAGACACGACAAACCCGTCCAGCTGTTAGGACACCGTATTGGGTGTAATATATTAACACATGTGTGCTGTTCACGGGGTAAGTTAAACTATTCTAATATTTATTCTTAATAATCATTCCAAGCAAATTGCTTGATAGATAAACCATTGTATTGTACTATCTTCGGATAAATCTTTGTATTATAATCAAATAACGTTACCATTGAAACGCACGTTTGGTTTGCAGGGTTTATGACCCTCATAAATGTCGTAACAGTAACTGTTGTTGTCTTTTAGTTTGTGGATTATGTCCACTCAGATACGTCAATTGTGTGTGTGTCTCGAAACCTCCCGCACTCAAGCTACGTCAGTTAGTGCGGTTAACTTACGGTCATCAACATTCACTATATCCTGGAAGGCTCGTCATACGTTGATCAGTGTGCACACATCAAGATCGCGATCTACTCGGATACCACCACAGCTCACTACTGGAGAAGTGTGAACGAACTTTACTCTAATTAACTGTAGAAGTAACGTTAGAATAAATTTGTAACGCGTTTTGTTTTAAGAATTCTTGTTGTCCGTTGTTGATTCTCTGCTGAACAGTTTGAAATAAAAAGAATTGATTATATGCATAGAGTTGGTGCTTATCATAATTATAAAATTGATAATAATGATGGTTGGGTTTATTTTATTTTAGATAATAGTGAAGGTTTTACTAAATCAGGTATACAAAGAATAAATCAATCTATTAGAATATATTTGATTTGTATTCTAAGTGCACAGGTTGAAACAATATCCCCAATAGTTGGAAATGATAACACTTCATTTGACGCGCAGAAACAATTTAAAGTTTTATTTGAATATTCAATTCATAATGATAAAAACAGATCGATTCCAGAAAACATATCAAAAGATATCAAAATTATTTAGATAAATCTCATGTGAGATTAAATTATTGTATAGGTCCTAATCTATTAATTATTTCAAATGATTTAGTTTTAAAGATGGGAAATATAATTGGTTATAATAATCTAATTAAAACTGCAACAATCAATAATTCATTTGGATTGAATGATATAAATAAAATGATTAATACTGCTCCAAAATTAATGGAAGGTGAAAAAATTAAAAAACATATTAAATCAACAGAAACTAAAACCCTAAATTGGATAATGATTCTAAAATAAAAGATTACAATACATCAGAAAATATAAAAACTGATATTATTGAACATGAAATAATTTAAGGTTATAATGATAATAAATCACATGAAAATTCTAAATTAGCTATATCTTGTATAGGAATTGTAATAGGAGGAATATTATATTTCAAATTTTAATTTTTTATTTTATAAATGGAAGCAGATATTCCAATGGATACTTTTGGTGACGCCCCTGGTATAAGTGATGAACCACAACCTGATTTTAATGAAACTAATATTGATAATGATGAAGGATCAGTATATAATAATAATTTAAATAATGATGAAGATGATGATCCATCATATAATTCTAGTTTAGCTGATGAAGATGATGGTGTAATTGATTACGAAACGCGTGAAAAATTGAAAGAATATATGACAGCTCCCGAAAGGGAAGTTATTAAACCCGAACCATTTAGAAAAGATTTAATGAATAGATTAGTAAATACAACTGATCCTTATTGGAAAGGGCAATTATATGGAATGAAAAGTAGAGTAATAGATACAATTGTTAACGAATTATTACCCAAAAGATGTAATAGATAAAGTTGATACAGAAGATATTGTAATGCAAATTTTAAAAGATGATCCACATTTCATGAATAATTAATTAGAATTTAAAAATGATGCATGGTTTTATAATGTTGAATTAAATAACAAAACTGCATCAATACAATTATCTAGAATGGGTCAAGAAAATATTTTTGAACCTGGAATGCGTGTAGGATCTACAATTGAACGTTCAAAAGGTGGTTCAGAATTACTCAGAATTATATGGAATGCACTCGATAGAATAATTGAAGAATAACCAAATGTTGGTATCGATATTAACAAATATTCACCATTTAAAAATCCAAATTTAAATCCTACTTATGTTGATCCAGAAATGGAAGAGTATGGAGATCGATTAGATTAATTAAGAACTTCAACACCAGAAACATCGAGATATTCAACAAATTGATAATGATTCAAGTAAATTACAATTAGGAAAACATTTAGATAACTTACTGGATACAATGAATTCAATTGAAGAAGATATGAATAGTATTTTAGATACACCTGGTACTGAAACTGGAACAAATCGAATGCAATCTTTATTAAAAAAAGGATTACTTGATTTAAATGAAGAACAATTAAAAATATTTCCTGAACAAGCACGTAGAGAAATTAAAGGTATGCAAGACTCAGCTGGTGAAATTGCTAATATTAAGATGAGATTTTCTTAAATAACCATGATGTTAGAAAAAGAATGAACTAATGCAAATGAAGAATTAAAACAATTAGAATTAGATAAAAATCTTGATGAAGCTGATTATGAAAGCAGAAAGTTAGCTTTAGAAAAAGAAATTGATGATTTAAAATAAAACAAAGAATTACCAAAGAAAGAGACATATTATAAAAATCATATGATCTTAATCATATTAAAAAATTAAAAGTTATTTTTAAAGATTTGTTGATAAAACCAAATTCTGAAATGTCATTAAAAGATAGAATTAGATTATTATTTAAATTAGAAGGAATAACAATTCTTTCAATTCTAACAGCTGTAACTATGTTATTTACAACAATTGGTTTAGCAATATCAAATTCACTGAAATCTACGCCTACACCCAATAAACCAGATAAACCTCCAAGTCATAATAATTCAATACAAGATAAAGTTAAAAGATGGATTAAAGAAATTAGCAAAATATCTATGGGAACTATCTAAAAAATCTGCAGCAGCTTTTCCCGGAATTATTGCATCGATTGTTGGTTGGATATATTGAAATCTGCAGGAAATATTATTAACTTTGCTGCTGAACATATTATTTTATTATTAATTACTGTTGTTAGTGCAATTATCGGCGCGAGTAGATAAAGCGTTGAGGTTTCAAAAGGTGTAGCCAAAATGCTTGTATCATCAGGGGTAGACAAATTATCCGAAGATAAATGAAAACTTCACCTCGTTGATCGTCAGTTGATTTTGCTGTAATTATTTTGCCTGGATAAATCAACAAACACATCATACATTTCAAAATCTGTGTTCAGTAGAATTCTTTCAATAAAATGAATATTTATTTGACTTATTTTTATGTATTCAAGATTGAATTTGAATTGACCTTAAAACCAGAGCAGAAAGCATTCAGCAATTTAGAAAATCCTAGACTCATAATAAAATTCTGTGAAGACAGTTAATTTTTTTTTTGCTTGAATCAAGTTGAGGGCTCAGGTGCCTAAAATTCAATTCCTCAATGCCCCTGTATACCTAGTACGATGGAGTTTACACAGTGAAAAACATTGGGCAGTATAAGTGATTTAAGTGAGCAATATAATGAGCGCCCAGCCCCGCTGCAACTGAGACATAAACAAGTAAGACTGTATTGCTTCCGTGCTTTGACAAACTGACTCCTAAGCAAGATTACCTTCCAAATCAAATGTAAAATATAGCTGTTAAGCGGCAATAACGGGTTTTCTGACATCTTACATACATGTGACCTGAAGCGATTCATTGCTTGGGATTCCATCAGTCATTAATTTATAATAATATTGATAATAGTGCTTTATTGGCGATCTACAACTTTACATACGTATGTATTCAAATATTTCAATAAAACAGATATCTTTTATCGAATTAACAGAGATATATTCTTATCTCTGTTTAACGTCAACTCATCAGAATATTGAGTTCTTGATAGAACAAATCAAGATATTTTATTATCAAAATGCTTCACGAATACATGTTGAAACTAGCAATTAGCATCTACTGAGTACAGGTGGTTTAATTCAGTTTCAAAGCTAGATCACATAAAAAACATGGTAAAAGTACATACACACATAAGCACCACATGCCAATGGGTACGATTAGTTCATGCAACTCCCAGCGAACTATGAAAGCGCCAAACAATTAAGGTACATCACTACTTTTTACGTGGTAGCCCTTGTGGATCCACATATCCCGGATATGTGTCGCGCTCATTCAAAATAGTCGCATGTTATACATTGATAAGAATTATTTGGTGAAATCTTTGGCTGCGACATGATGTAAATTAGAATTAACTTTTCGTCTGTAACAAAATCGCATAAATGAGGTTTAACAATACAGCGTAGGCTAAATCGTTCGGCAAAAAAATGAAATTTATTTAATTCTTGAGCCTGTGGTCTTCCCAATCAACATCTCCATACACGGTGTTGTCATATCGCGGAAAGACGGAATCGCGGAATTTTTTCCAAAAACGCGGAATTTCTTCATTTTTACTTTAAAAAGTAAACGGGTTTTCCCACGGGGATACCCACTGTCGGACAGGGCACCGGACCGATCGATACAACGAGTTAGGTTCGAATCCCATTATTTGCAGGCAATTTTATATGGAATTATTATATTACGATACCGTTGACTGGGCCAAATTCGGTTTTCGTATCTAGTCAACTAGTGGTCGGAACTAATAACCGAATGCGCTTGATTTTCGAACTATTTCCGGAATATAGTTCCGACTACCGGACATTCGGTTTCGTTTAGTTCGACTATACTCGACTAACTCAGACAACCGAAGGTGGCCCTGGCTGCCACCTGTAGAAGAAGTCAGAATCAATTGGGGTGAAAGAGACCAGGCACCTATTGTCTATTTCTACTAGGCAAACTTCGGTTATCGAAGTTCATCGACTTTTTGAGAACTTCAGAAACGAATATTATCAGATAAATATTGAGCACGTTCGCGGTGTCGGACCGTAGTTGTAGATGGTTGCAAACATGAAATCCTACGACCAAACAAGTACCGGTTCAAATTCCTTCGCAATTATTATAATTTTACGGCCGTCCAGTACCGGTACCAATAAGATTCTTTTGATCCAAATAATCAGCATAGGGACATATATGTTATAGCAGTCACAAAGTTAACATTAAAAAAAACGAAACCATTTTATAATCTTTCATATCATTTAATTCTAAAAGATAAACCACATTCGCTTATAACAACAATGTAGACACACAACACGCATGAACAATCCTAAGCCAGAATGAAATATACATAATGTCTATTTATTTTCGTCTGACATCGATCCAGTTCCACAGTTGTGAGTTAACTCTCAGTTACTTAGAATCAATTCATTTCCAATGTTTTAAATCCAGAGACCAGAGTCAAATCTTAACTCGGAAATGAGTCCTGGAGAATGACCCATGGTGTCATCACAAATCCTACGTTTACGTACCATCGATTTGTATTCCTTCAGTTAATGCAGCGATACTCTGTATCACTGAATTCGCAAAGCACGTATTGCCTAGGTTCTCCATTATTTGGAACAGTATCGTTAAGTTGTTGACTGACGATATAATAAATTATCAAATACTAATTCCCGGTGTTGAAAACCTGGGTCCGGTGCCCTGTCCGACAGTGGGTATTCCCGTGGGAAAACCCCGTTTACTATTCATTGTAAAAATGAAGAAATTCCGCGTTTTTGGAAAATTCCGCGATTCCGTCTTTCCGCGATATGACAACACCGCTCCATACAACATATTCCGGCAGATGTAAAGCATTAATTCGTGAAAAGACGAGTATTTTTTTAGCAACGTTTCGGCTAAACACTATTAGCTATCATCAGGCGTACCGAGGCCAAAACGAAATAACAGAACAGTGTTTAGCCGAAACGTTGCTCAAAATATATACTCTACTCAGTAGACTCCTCTTAATGCGGATCCCAGTTTTCAAAGTCACATTTTTTCGTGTTCAAATCCTTTATAAATAATTCAGTTAATCCGTATGAAATAATCCGTATTTTCACTTTATCAGTACAAACATTTTGGTCCACTCATGCATAATCAATGGTTTCCTTGTCACTTATTCCGTATCGAGTTCGACATGGTGTAGGATACGTACTTCATGCTGAGATGCTGTACTAAAAGTTCCCCGGACACACATTTATTGATTTTCTGTCATTGAATGTGAGCATGTGGTTGCGCTGTGTCTTCTTTTTCGCGCCAAAATAATACACGGTACATGTAATAAGATTCAAGCCGCCGTTTGTGATTGTTAATTTTACTTTGCACCAAGTTAATTTGATTATCCAAACAAAGTGAGAGTGAGAAAAAAAAACTTCGTTGATTACTTTTTTACCCTTTGGGAATTAATTCCCCACTTTCCTCAACCAATCATTTAACGCGCCTGTCTAGATTACCCTCACAAACGATTGGATTATGGAAAAACGATGTACCGTACCTATAGCATTCAAGTTGCGTTTTTTTTCTGAACTTATACAAATCGATGCAAATGCTACAGTAATCAATTTACAAAGTGAAGAAATTTATGACTACGGTGTAATACACCCCTTGAGTGCTATTTCCTGCCTATACTCGGCTAGGTATTAATATTCTTAGAATCTTCAAGTAATCCGTATTTTCAGTTAATCTGTATGATTTAGCCAGGTCCGAATTATACGGATTAAGAGGAGTTGACTGTCCTCTTCTATTCAAGAATGAATGCAGATAATAGTCTCCAGCAAGTTGAGAGAGAAAGTAAACCAGGTTGTACCCATACCCGGGGAAGACCCTTTAATTGACTCCTCCTCCTTGTATTGTAGAAATATTACACCCAATCGAAGCTATGCTAAGTACAGTATACTATGACGGTTGAATCTTTATTTACGAACTTCAATGACACCGAAAATAAAATCAAAATCATAAGTTCGGTGCTAGCACCTAATTTGAGTTACCAGGTTCAGCCTTAAGTACTGCACTTTCATTCATCTACTACTTGTATGAAACGTGGAAATGATAAGCTGCAAGGAACTATCAAAGAAAAGAAAAATATTGAGAATTAGTGTGATTAAGAATTTATTCAAATGAAGTGATAACTTCATTGTTAGCTCGTACCGGTACGTGCACATAAAAAAATAAAAACAATTTATATCATAATACACAGACAAATAAGATTTAAATAAATGAAGAAAATTTATTAGGGTTTCTGCTGCCTTCGCAGATACCCTATTCCTGCTGATTATGATTATGATTATGATTATGATTATGATTATGATTATGATTATGATTATGATTATGATTATGATTATGATTATGATTATGATTATGATTATGATTATGATTATGATTATGATTATGATTATGATTATGATTATGATTATGATTATGATTATGATTATGATTATGATTATGATTATGATTATGATTATGATTATGATTATGATTATGATTATGATTATGATTATGATTATGATTAATGATTATGATTATGATAATAATTATGATAATAATTATGATAATAATTATGATAATAATTAAAATAATAATTATAATAATAATTATAATAATAATTATAATAATAATTATAATAATAATAATAATAATAATCATAATCATAATCATAATCATAATCATAATCATAATCATAATCATAATCATAATCATAATCATAATCATAATCATAATCATAATCATAATCATAATCATAATCATAATCATAATCATAATCGTTGTTGTTGTTGTTGTTGTCGTCGTCGTCGTCGTCGTCGTTATTATTATTATTATTATTATTATTATTATTATTATTATTATTATTATTATTATTATTATTATTATTATTATTATCATTATTATTATATTCTTTTTCACACTGGATCTTACTGAAAGGATATAAACAACTGCAATTTACTTTCACTGTCGGTGAAACCATTCTGTATCACAAGTACTACGCTGCATTGACAAATACTGTATATAATATTAATTAGAATTGCACTGTTTACTCACTGTGAGCCTCT
Source organism: Tubulanus polymorphus (assembly GCF_964204645.1). NCBI lineage: Eukaryota > Metazoa > Nemertea > Palaeonemertea > Tubulaniformes > Tubulanidae > Tubulanus > Tubulanus polymorphus. Next base: position 13,445,652 of record NC_134029.1, on the reverse strand, counting down.
AAACATCGAAATTTAAGCCCGATTCAAACAGTTTCCATATACGTATATGTATTGTAAAAGTGTCTTATTCCCACAGCGACTCCTAAGTACGTGTGTTTGTGTGTGTATCCTTATATTGATAGAGCTGGGTTGTTCTAGTTTTGAAGTAAATACATAAGCAGTAGTGATATTTTTACCTCCTCTTAGAGTCGATTGTTGAATTAGGACATTGCTCGACTGAAAGCAACTGAGGAATTTTTATAGCTTGTTTGTGTCGTATGCACAAGTAAGAGGGCATCATATATAGCTTCGAATTCGGCAACACAAGATAGATAGCATCATATATAGGCTTTAATACTTCGAATTGGGCTAGTAACAAGAATATTGCGCAACGGATTTACTTAAAACTTACGTGAGATGTACGGAACACAGGTACCTTGAGGTAAGTCGAAGGGATCTTTGATTGGGGACCCCGTTCACCCACCAGGGGCGTTTTACTTTTGAAAATTCAGACATCGAAAAGTTACTGTGTGAGAAAAATTTTTGTCTTTGAGTTTTCAGCTTTGGCCGAGCACGAAAGTTGTTCATGACTGCCCGGGGCTAAAAAAAAGTCATTGGCATGCCCTATCTGCGATTAACGGTTTGGGCTCTACGGGCTCGAAAATGGGACCCCAAATTTTTCAAAGAGATTTTTGCTCCTAGCACCTTAACCGGTGGAGATAGAATTGTGGTTGCAACGAGTGATCAGTAGCCCTTGACAAGACGCTTGTATTGATGTATGGTATATTTATGTAACTCATATGATTCTCCAGTAGCGCCACCTATAAGACGCAGGAAAACACATTTTCATCTATATCGGGTATCATTGGATTTCTATAAAAGTTGATACACATGTACCTGGTTAGTAAATGCAATGAACTCCTCACATGATTAGTTCCTGTTTTAACCACTAGGGGGCGTAAATTTTGAAAAATCGATTTCAGCATCCATACTTCGTATGTAATGCGGTCTGTTTATTATTCGTATAACAAAACTTGGTATAAGTACAAAGACATGTGTGTGATATGCCATCCTGCATAAATAGTTCATACAACTGCCACCAGGGGACTGTGAAAACAACGATTTTTGCTCCTAGGTCCTTAACCGTTGGCGATAGAATCGAGGTTGCAATGTTGGTTAGCAGCCCTTTTCAAGATACTTGAAGTGATGTATGGTTTAAGTAGGTAACTTATATGGTTCTTCAGGAGCGCCACCTACATTTTGCTGGAAATACATTTTTATTCATATCTACTAAGCGGATAAAGGGATTTCTATAAAAATTGATACACGTATACCTGGATATGAGGTACAACGAACCCCTCACATAATAAGTTCCTGTTCTAACCAGTAGGGGGCGTACATTTCGAAAACTCATTCTAACATCCGTTTCCTTACGTGTAATTCAGTCATTTTATGATAGACCTAAACAAAAACCTGGTGTGAGTACATATACATAAGTGAAAGGCTGAATCCAAGAACATGTCTATCTCACTTTTGAGCCCAAACGTCTACTTTTACTTAGTAGCCACTTGAGAACAATAAGCAATTAACGATATCAGCTACTTTTCCAGTAGTATACATTTCAAAACAGTCACTCTGAAATAGTAATCCTTTCAATTTAGTTGGTTTTCTATAGTGGCTGTTTCGAAGAGTCTATTATTGAAAAGTGACCATTTTGAAACATCTGGTTTCGATAGTGCACACAAGCAGTAGAGGTGACTGTAAAACCACCCGCCTGTTAACAGTGACTTTGTGATAGTAACTCTTACCATCAGCTACTCTCAAAACACATCGTTTCTAAAAGTCAACTATTGAAAAGTGACCATTTTGAGATGGCATGGTTATTTCCTGTTCAAAATAGCAGCATCTGTTAAAGATTTGCAGTGATACGTGACAGGTTCAAAGGTACTGCTAAACCCTATATGCTTTGTGTACAGAACTCTGTATGCTTTGAATACAGTTCTGTGAATAGAAAATCAAAGTTTTTGAGATGCTAAGAATCCCCTAAATTATATTACGCTCAACAAAATGGAAAATTATTCATTCATATAACATCATCATGGATTAAATCCATTAATACTAAAATATAGTGCCAGTCCTAGAATTCTTTACATTTGCGATTATAAAACATTCTGGTGCGTTCATAAATCTTTGATTTTGTAGAAAAGAAAGACAAGACAAAAAAATAAATTTGTCTTTTAGGCTTAATTTGTTTTTAAGGGTATATGAGAGAGGAATATACAAATAAAATCATATGTTCAAAAAATGAATTACGAAAAAAATGTATCTAAAATACTTAGAATTAACCTTGAATTAATTGTTTATTTCGATACAAACGATTTTTAAATAATCCATGTGATTTTCACTTTGTCACGCTGTTCTCTGCTTGTTCGTTAATGAATATTGAATCATTTTATCGCTTGCTAGAAATGATACCATAATCAAAATCTTATTTCGTAGTTATACAGTTTGGTTGAAATGAAATTACCAACTTATTATAAAAGATCAAACGATTAGCGTATAAAAGTGCAGTGTTGAGATGTTCACGTAATTTTGTCAGCAATATGCTGCAATATCAGCAATTTCATTTGATAGAGAAAACTTCTTTTGGCTTAAGATGTGAAAGAAATGCAATATGCTGTAATTCTAGTTTCACATACTTTCCCTTTTTGTTGAGTAAATTGTTTATATAGGTTATCAAAAACCCAGCAGCAGCTATCGGTCAGCAGGTCAATTACACTGGCTAACTAGACAGTGATTGATGAACGAATGAACAAACTGCATTGGCCACCAAAAGACCACAAACCAAAAGTAATTACCTCTTAATATTGATAAACTTAGCACCGCAATATTTCTATGAAACTTTATTTCAAGGTGCCAATACAATAACAAGCCAAAATGTACGGTGTTTGAACTTCGCTGAATCGATGAACCAATGATCGCTGAATTATAAGATTATCAGTTAACTCATTAACTGAATTATCAGTTTTCTCCAACTAAACTCTTTTTCTCAAATTATCGTAAACCAACGTTACCAATACTTGAATTTGGAAGTGAATGTGAGCTAGAACTAACAAAGGTACCGGTTTAAGGTGCAGATATACAGGGAATCCCTCTTCTAGCGACCAACACGGTTTTATATCCCTTCTTTGCCGATTAGTAAATAATTTTCGATCTAAACGGCTACAGGACCCGAAGAAGTCGAATAAAATACTCTAAAGCGTGTTAACTGTAGACAAATGAAGAAATTCCACAATAGAATTTTGTATCATGAAATTTATTATAGTTAAACCACAACGTTTCAGCTGTTGACTGACAGCCATCTTACTAAAAGCCCTTATCACTAGGAATGTCTACATTCCACCTGATGATGGCTGTTAGTCTACAGTCAAAACGCTGCGGTTTCACCTTAACAAATTTTATCATATTTAAAATTCTATTACGGGATTTCTTCATTCATGACTCCAGGGACGATCACCAAAGGCCGTTACCGTAATCCAAATGAAATCTTGAATACCATACAAAGTTTCTTCTATTGAATTCGATCAAATATGGGCACAATTTAGATGATTTCTTTAGAATGTTAAAAATCCACATGGATATAGCATATTTTGTTTGAAAAAAATCAATGATTTCGCCAAATTAGAATTCAGGGAAATTCGAACACTCCGAAATGCACATCTTAATTTAAGATGCAAAGACATCCAGGCCCCCGTTAAAGATAAACCACCATTTCAATAATGAGAGGTTAGCCTGAATTTTTGCGCTTTTAATCTAACAATTTAAATCAAAAATAAATGCAGACCTATGCTTGAAAATAGCTGCATTTGTTCAAATTGAATTCTTTATTCAATTACATCGCCATGAAAAGAAGGAAATTTTGATTTATCTTAAAACTACATAACTATTGACAATTTGTAAACAAATTTAACTCCAATTGAGAGTTGGGAATCGCTCATTACATTTCACATCCTCAAAGATAGTATCTACAATATCTTCAGATCTCAACTGAGTCACTCTTTAATAGAACTATACCCCAAACTATAGCGTGAGTAGAGTTTCTCAGTATGTTTATATTGTCACGTATCACTGCAAATCTGAAGCATATGTTGCTACAGTGTATTTATAACAGGGAATCTGGCAAGCGATCTCAAAATGGTCACTTTTCAATAGTTGACTTTTAGAAACGATGTGTTTTGAGAGTAGCTGCTATGGTAGGAGTTACTATCACAAAGTCACTGTTAACAGGCGGATGGTTTTACAGTCACCTCTACTGCTAGTGTGCACTATCGAAACCAGATGTTTCAAAATGGTCACTTTTCAATAGTAGACTCTTCGAAACAGCCACTATAGAAAACCAACCGAATTGAAAGGAATACTATTCCAGAGTGACTGTTTTGAAATGTATACTACTGGAAAAGTGGCTGATATCGTTAATTGCTTATTGTTCTCAAGTGGCTACTAAGTAAAAGTAGACGTTTGGGCTCAAAAGTGCGATAGACATGTTCTTGGATTCAGCCTTTCAAGTATAGTACGCAAACCGCCAAGATTAGTTCATACAACTGCCACTAGGGAATGGTAAAAATACTGTATCTTCGCTATTCTCGATTTCCTCTAAACTTGGTACATAAGTACTTTGCGCGTAGTAGCCCTTGTAAGTCAACATATCCATGTCATAAGTTGACCCCTAGGTGGCGCTCCTTTCGGTGAAATGTTTGCACGCACCCTTGTACGACATTGTATCCAGCAAGGCAGAAACTGGATCTTACTGAAAGGATATAAACAACTGCAATTTACCTTCACTGTCAGTGAAACCATTCTGTATCACAAGTACTACGCTGACAAATACAAATACAATACATTGACAAATACTGTATATAATATTAATTAGAATTGCACTGTTTACTCACTGTGAGCCTCTAAACATCGAAATTTAAGCCCGATTCAAACAGTATCCATATACGTGTATGTATTGTATACGTGTCTTATTCCCACAGCGCCTCCTAAGTACGTGTGTTTGTGTGTGTATCCTTATATTGATAGAGCTGGGTTGTTCTAGATCTGTAGTAAACACATCAGCAGTAGTGATATTTTTATCTCCTCTAAGAGTCGATTGTTGAATTAGGACATTGCTCGACTGAACGCAACTGAGGAATTTTTATAGCTTGTTTGTGTCGTATACACGAGTAAGAGAGCATCATATATCAGTATATAGGCTTTAATACTTCGAATTCGGCTAGTAACAAGACTATTTTGTAACGGATTAACTTGAAACTTACGCGAGATGTACGGAACACAGGTAACTTGAGGTAAGTCGAAGGGATCTTTGATTGGGGACCCCGTTCACCCACCAGGAGGCGTTTTACTTTTGAAAATTCTGACATCGAAAAGTTACTGTGTGAGAAAAATTTCTGTGTTTGACTTTTCAGCTTCTGGCGAGCACGAAAGTTGTTCATAACAGCCCGGAGGTTAAAAAAGTCAGTGGCACGCCCGATATGCGATTAACCGTTTGGGCTCTAGGGGCTCTTAAATGGGCACCAAAAATTTTTAATGAGATTTTTGCTTCTAGCTCCTTAACCGTTGGAGATAGAATCGTGGTTGCCATGAGTGATCAGTAGCCCTTGACAAGACGCTTGTATTGATGTATGGTTTAACCATGTAACTCATTTGGTTCTCCAGTAGCGCCACCTATAAAATGCTCGATAACGCATTTTCATCTATATCGACTAAGCGTGTGGATGGATTTCTATAAAAATTGATACACATGTACCTGGTTACTAAATACAAAGAACCCCTTACATAATTAGTTCCTATTTTAACCAATAGGGGGCGTAAATTTTAAAAAACTCATTTCAGCATCCATTTTTCGCATGTAATGCGGTCTGCTTATTATGCAAATCACAAAACTTGGTATAAGTACACAGAAATGTGTGTAATATGCCAACCTGCATTATTAGTTCATACAACTACCACCAGGGGACCGTGAAAACAACGATTTCTGCTCCTAGGCTCTTACCGTTGCCAATGGAATCGTTGTTTGAATGTGTGGTTAGTAGCCCTTTACAAGACACTTGTATTGATGTATGGTTTAAGTAGGTTACTCATACGGTTCTCTAGGAGCGCCACCTACAAGTTGCTGGAAATGCATTTTAATTGATATCTACTAAGCGGATAAAGGGATTTCAATGGAAATTTATATACATATACCTGGATACAAGATACAACGAATTCCTAACATAATGAGTTCCTATTCTAACCACTAGGGGGTGTTAATGTTGAAAACTCATTCTAGCATCAGTTTTTTCGATTGTAATTCAGTAGTATGCTAACCGGCAAATTCCCGGCCACTTGGGCACGGTAAAAGTACCGTATCTTTGTTATTCTCGGTGTCATTTCCCCTAACCTTGGTATCATTAGAATTTTTCACGTAGTAGCCAATGTGGATCAACATAGCCATGTTATCAGCTGACCCCTAGATGGCGCTCCTTATCCAGCAAGGCAGAAACCCGTTATCGCTGCTTTGCAGCTATATTTATTCATTTAATTTTCCATTTTGGGGAAGCATGATGGTTGTTTTCGGAACTGATGTAGTTTTGATGAACTAGTTTTCGGCTAGTAAGTATCATGTTATACATTGTGTCCTGAAAAATTCTTCCTCCTGATTCAACTGAAGATTCCGACTCTCGTCAAGGAAATGAGGTCATCCATCAATCAATCAGAGCTCAGACCACTATTCCAAAATCTTCTATATCGCAAGTAAAAACAAGAAATTGTAGAGTTTAGTTCATATTAAGCGTGTAAATTCAAGGGAAATCCTGCTTATGGCTCATAGGCGAGCATCTTTGCTACGCATTATGAAGTGGTTTTTGCCCCACATACCAAACCTAATTTTTGAAATAATCAAACCATTAGAAAGGAGGGGTATCCCAGTACAGTTATGCCAGTACATCCGAGCAGAATATCGAAGGGAATCCCCCACTGTGTTTGGTAGCCTTACTCCAAGCAAAAAAGTCCAGGAAATCCCTTTTTTCCTCGTCAATCTCACAGGGACATGTCACGATTGTCACATCATTGTAGTGAATGAATCACCAGTAACAATGACCAACCCCAGTATCCCTGTATCATAAAATAAACAGATAAAGGACCAATGGTCCAGTGGCTTGCCAAACGCAAATTGCATTGAATTTTCACGTGTTATTTTGGACAGTTATAGATGCTGCATAAAAAAAACGTGCTCAAATAAATCGAATTTTTGAAACTTTTCGGTAAATTTCTCAAAAAAATATGAAACCCACGGCTTTCAGCTTTGCGCACCATGAAGAAAATCCAATTACGAAATATATTTTTCCTTAATCCGTTTGATTCGCCTATTAGTGGTGAAATTACAGGCTAATGAAATTGCGTATGAGTGTGCTAAAAATAGCTTCGAGCGTGTGTGTTAAGCATACGAATGATTATCGAAACAAGGGTGGCAATCTGATAATCACCTCTCCGCTTCAGTCGACCGTTATTTCATAAATTCTCAAACGATTCACATGAAATCAGCTTTAATACAATAGAAGACTTTTTGCTTCCAACGAGCCTATAACCATCACTCTACTCTACAAAATGGCAGTTTCTGGAATTATCACATGTGTCGAGTGCCGTTGTTTTGCTTGAAATACCTGAAATACCGTCTAGATATAATCTTTCAACTTGGAAATTAGTTTAACCATTTACAGCTGTCAGTATCAATAAAATTATTGTTGATACTGGCTCTTTTAGAGTGAAATGCCGCGGTCATAACCACTGGGATAGACTTAGTATACAAATGGCTGTCTTCACACATGTTTGAGTTGAGATCACTCCAGCGGGATGCCATTTAGAGGGAAAATTTTTCGATGACGCCGTGCTACATAAATATACGATATAATAAATTTCTGAAAAATGTGGGTCAACAATTCCTACCAAACAAAAATTATACGTAGTCGGTATTAGAAAGACACGGCTACGTTTGAAAATGAGTACAATTTTCAAGTACCGTACGTTGATATCCATGTATTCATGCTGCAACTCTCTCAGCTCACACGCTAACACACGGATGCATTCTACTCGCGTACTAACTGCTAGTCTCTGCAATCACGAACGATCGATTTCGAGGTGGGTAGAAGAGTGTAGTGTTTGCAGCTTATTTGCACAGCCGAATACAGAGACAGAGCTATACATTGATGCAAGGACGCGCTACGTGCATGCTATGCGCTGCGTGTACTTCTTCCAGAAATCAAGTTAACAGCAGATTTCCTTTGGGATTTATAATACGGTTAAATATCATTCTGGCCATTACCAACTGAAATGAAGGATATACACGTCAACGATACGGGTACATAAAAACACTTCATCGCACAGATTCGTGTTGGTATTTATACAACTATACTAAACGAACAAGGATTTATCTGACCATCTCTGGACACTGATAATTATGTCCAACGCTGATAGTGAAAGTTTTCCGCCTATAATCGAATTAAACGTTGGTGGTGTTTTTTACACTACAACCTTGTCGACATTAACAAGAGAACCGGATTCACTTTTAGGTCAAATGTTCACTGGATTACTAAAGAATATGATTTTAAAGGACACAAAGGGAAAATATTTTATAGATCGCGATGGCGTGTTATTTCGCTATGTCTTAGATTATCTTCGCAACCAAAAGCTTGTTCTTCCGGAAAATTTTCACGAACGAGAGCGGCTGAAATGTGAGGCTGAATATTTTCGTTTAAACCGGATGATTCAGTGTGTGCAAGCAGCGTACAATGTCCACGCACCATATGGGCACGGAACACAACAAACCAATAAAAATAATGCTCTCTTGCAAATGAAACACAGTAGCATTAATGAAAGTACATCCGATATTGGTAAACCTGGTTTCCTGATAATAGGCTATCGTGGAACATTTGCCTTTGGTAGAGATGGGTTGGCAGATGTTAAATTTCGGAAGTTATCTCGCATTCTAGTCAGCGGCCGCGTATCATTTTGTCGGGAGGTGTTTGGAGACACCCTAAACGAAAGCCGAGACCCCGACAGAGGTCTTTCGGACCGTTACACCAGCCGTTTCTTCCTAAAACATACATTTCTCGAACAGGCATTTGACATGTTGATGGAAAGTGGATTTAGGATGTGCGGTGCATGTGGTTCGGGTACCAATGCTTCTGGTGAGCTTAAGCCCGGTATGGATTCGGAGGAAAACCGCTGGCAACATTACAATGAATTTGTGTTCCAAAGGCTCTAGAGACACGGACGCCGGATCAATGGGGAACTGCGCATGCTAAATAATCGATGATATAGCTACAAGCGTAATAATTATATATAAAAACGAATCGTTAGGCCTATAACCGTTAAGTTATTAAGAAATTTGTCATATATATGTATTTGTAATTATCGATTTTAGGATTGATTGGAATTGCGTTGCATGTACTTCATTAATGATAATTATAATTTTTGGAGTGCATGCAACACACACACACATTATATATGTGCTAGTGTATGTTGTGTCACGTCGCATATTACTATATGTCTAAGCTAGTCGATAATCCATTGAGTGTTAGTCGTTAACTGAAAATATCAATCGATTATTCAATTTGAAGTGTACCGTTTGTCAGAAACACTTGCGTTTTGAATGTTCAATTTGCCAAACTGATATACGTATCTACATATTGTATACAAAAATAAATTTGGTCATTCCCCAAAATCCAATCATTTATAATTTAATAGCATCTCATCTTTGACGCGCGCGGGGAGTCGTCGACATTTTGACTGCTTTCATCACCTATGCAAAATTAAATCGTGATGTTTTGCTCGTCATTTATATTTCATGTAGGATATTATCATTATTATACGTATAACCTGGGGTGCATATCTGATCCACTCTGATATTGATGATGTTGGTTTATCGAAGAATCAAATGTTTTTTATCAGCACGGTATGTTGCCGGTGGATGTCAACAAGCAGTCAGTTGGTATCATTAGACAAGTAACTGTTTAGTTCAATTGACGGAAAACCCACTGTATGAAGAAATAAATACGAGAGTATTTGAAGTTTCAACACATTTCTGTGAGCACATTTTTAAAACTGACTTATGCAAGATCAGTTATAACCATAAAATGGGTAGTATGGGATATCAGTTTATTACAATGTGATGCCTGATATACTAGTTGATTTCTTTTTTTTGGGGGGGGGCCTTTACAACCTTAGGCGAATTTATTATTTCAAATTTATTAGTCATCCTGGTCCTGGGCATAATCAAATTTGATCTAGTCTTAATATTGAATTTAACACAGCATTCAAATTGAATTATCAAATCATCAGGTCACATCAGAGGTTTGACGATTTAAAGATGACTGACTTACATACTTTTTCACATAGTTTCCGCCATTTTGTTAGCTGTGAACATGCTCATTGGTGATCAGTGTTATCAAATGGAAAATCATCTCATGAATGCTTTTGGAAAACTGATCAAAATAGTCAAAACTCATCCGTAAAAAATACTACAGCATCGGTTAAACCGTATATAAGTGCTTATTCCGTATAAATAAATTGGTCCCATTTTTAAGTAACGTTATTCCCTTTAAAATTCTGTGTCTAATTCGTACTCCATAATCCGTATTTCACTTATTCCGTAGACAAATGCATGGTCCCGTTGTCCAATATATATGTAAATCCTTATGTGTAATCTGCATCAGCTGTCAGCTGTCGGGAACATTCACTTGAAGTGAAAAAAGTATATTAACATCTGTACGAGGTTTATGTGGTCAGTATGAAATATGAAAAACTCCAGAAAACACTCAAGTTAATCCTTCAATGTCATAATCTCAAGCTTCATTTCACATAATCGATTGGCTACAGTAGTGAGGTCGAGTTAGTTTTTGTCCAGATGCTATTATTTGTCAATAAGCAAAATCCTTTGCTGAATCGCCCTCAAGTACATAGCCTATGTATATGCGTGAGTTACCCCGGTTTTCTTTTCATGTATATATGATGTCCAATGGGTCGGATGTTATGAACTTGTTATTCCCCCCCCCCCCAACGGTTAGTTAGAATGTGGTTTTATTACATCAGTCGTCCACGGTTTGAGACATAACTAATAAAACGGATATTATACGGATTGTACACTTAAATCATACTTTATTAGTTAATTCGTAGCAATTACGAATTAGTCCAATTCATTGATCATTGATCATCATTGATCCAATCATTGATCCAATTCATTGACGGCTGCATTATGAAGTTCGTAGTCAAAGTAATTCTATTATAGAAATCTGATTTGAATGAATGATACGTGACTAGCAAATTACAATTAGGAAAATCAAATATGATTTGACAGAGAATGTACCTCTAAATTTGATTTTTTTTAAGCAGAGACGTTAATTTTTGCTAAAAATGAAACTCATGGCGCAAAAACGAATAATCGCAGCGCAAAAACGAACAATAAGGCCTAAGATAAAAACTTCATTGAGCCAAATAGTACATGTATTTGGTCTCTGCTAGGACGCAAAAACGAAAAGTCATGCCATAAAACACATGGCGCAAAAACGAATAATCGCAGAGCGAAAACGAAAAGTTAGGTCCTAAGATAAAAAATTAATTGAGCAAAATACATGTATTGGTCTCTGCTAGGACGCAACAACGAAAAGTCATGCCATGCAAAGTTCATTTTCAAGAATGTGGAATGTTCTCGATATTCAAAACACCCATTCTTTTCAACTTACTTTCATATTTTACCCGTCAAACTTTCACTTTTTTACCCGACGAGAAAATAATAGTAATATGTAATATTTTTGACGATTATTTTGCTCTTGGCTCATCAAATATATAGAAAAGTGGTGATAGTTTAGTGTTTAGTAGCCCTCGACTTGGCGCTTGTAATGGTATATCGTCGATTTTAGATGGGTTAAATGAGCGCTTAGCAGCAGCTATTCGGTGCTATCTTCAAAACATGCACATTCCTAATTTCTTTAGTTCCAAATTTAGTTTTTTTCACATTCCGGATATTTGATAAATATTTTGCCTTAGATTTTCGAGAAAGGGTCTCTTTCGAGCTTCAAATTTCAAAAATTAAGACTACTTAAGGGCATGCATGCATAACGAGAGCAATCCCACTATAAATTCAGCCCAAAATAAAAGGTTCCGAGGTAAAAAAAAGATATATATTTAGTGCAACGTTTCGCTAAGTACTATTAGCCATCATCAGGTGGAGCCGAAACCTTAAATAATCAGTACTGAGAACAAAATGAAATAACAGAATATTTATACAAGAATCAGACAAAGAAATAAAGATTGAAGGATTCAGATATTAGCAATTAAATAACAAAAACCAGAGAACAAAGCAAGCAAACGGCAAACTAGGGGTAGATATAAACGTGAGAAATTCCACAATAATTAAGCGAAAAATGCAAAAAGTTCTTTAATAGAAATGTATATATACTCGAGTGACGTTTCCGCTAAAAACTATTAACCATCATCAGGCGTACTGAATCAGAATGGATTGACATAATATCTATACAAGAATGTAGCAAAGGAACTAAGTGAGTTAAATTAAAGAAATTAAAAACAGAGACACGAAAACCTAAGCTAAGTACAGAGTTAGTAATTGACAGTAATTAACTAGGGTTAATATTACAAGATGAAGTAATTAGCCAAAGGATTTTCTGGATTTTTTTCACAGAGAACGATCGTCGTGATTACTATCTATCCACTTCATTTCTAACAATAAATATGTCTTCTCTCAGATTCGACTACTAATACACTATAATCAATGTGGTGAGCATCATAGCGCTCTGAATGCGTTAGCTAGAATTTTTCTTATGTATTCTTCGATTCGTCGAATTAATCTCACGGCGAAAATACAAACACCGAACTAGATAAAGGATTCGCCATTCGTTTATTTCTAATGCCTTAATTCATAATTTTACCCGACGAACTTGAGGTTGGTCTCTGCATCAGACAAAAAGAGGATTGCTCCGAGATTATCCAATCAGGGAAAGTGAAATCAGCTCCGTTTACTAACTTTTACTAAACACGATGTTCAGGGATAGCAATCTGAAAACATAAATTTGAATTCATTGATAGTATCGTAGAAAATGCCGATACCAACTAAAATGGGTGGTCGTCCATTCGATCCTACAAACTCAGCCCGACATGAAAGTGAAATAACGTAACCGAATCCAGATAAGTAATTTAAGCATAAGTAACCCACGCAACAGTGAAAAACGTAGTTGGAAAATAGGAATTATCATCATTTGTATGCATTTCAAACAAATTTCACTTGGATTATAGGTCGGCGTCAATATAGGTATAAGTTACTCTTCCATTAATTCTATTGATGTATTGGTGCACGGTGTATTCCTACCCAAATAAATATAGAAATGCAACTTGTTTCACCTCCGGGTTTTTAAACCCGAAAACTGTTTAACAAGATTTCCTGTGGGTTCCATCCCTTTCGGCCCCTGGAAAATCATTTGTATTAGCTTAGCCTACTACCACATTTACGTCTAGTAGGCCTAGCTCCAAATAAAGGCCTAAAAAATAAAGGCCTATCTAATTTTGTTTTATGTCTCGTCGGATCCATCCTCCCGGAAATGATTCGAACCTGATTAAAGGTACGGAACCCTGCCACTAGACTAAGCACGCATCTACACGCGCCGCTTAGATGATATCATTTTTAATTTTAGCCCGGGTTTTTCCATAGTTCTTCCGTGAAATTTTCCCCACAGCGATTATACAACGGTTAATCTGATTCGGTCTAGTGTGGTCGGGTTCATTTCGTGGCTGATCGTAGCGAAGCCATCAGGTTAGAATCCGGCCCTGCCGATGCATCGGATCTTCAAAACCAATGAAAACAACGTGAAAATAGATTCTCCTTCTTGGCCGCAATGGGCGAGAGATATAGGCCCTAGTACATCCTCCGATAACCGTAGACAGTCTGTAGATTATTTCTGAGGTACATGAATTCTAGAGCATGGATGGGTCGCTATCGCAATGAGTAAAATTTGTATAATATTCTCACCATCCGTTGAGCGGCCATGCTGCAGATATATAGAAATGGGGTACAAGCCGGGGCTCTGCACCAAGCACGCACTAATCGGACAGGATTTTTTTCTGTTGTTTTTTTTTACTTCACCACCGAAGGTTGTCGTTACACGACCTTACCTCCATCAAACCAAAGCTACACGGAATAACTTCCGCATACTCGCAGCGCCGCGTGAGAATAATATAATATACGGGCGTGCTGCAGATATATAGATATGGGGTACAAGCCATTCTTATCACACCTAATAGCCTTAACTCTCCTAAGGCGTTTTTATTTAAGCAACACGGATCAAATCGCGTTGCTCCGCCGATTACTATCACGTGGTAGAAATCGAATCGCCTTAAATAAACACTGCAGGGTATCAAATATGGCGGCGGCTGACGCGTAAGTCAGACGAAATCGTCTGAAGAATTTTGTCTTCAATTCAGTTTTGCAGCAGTCTTTAACGCGTCCACCGGAGACGGGTATACAAGTTCTGAAGAGGAAAATAAGATACTGTGACGCCAATTTTTTCGATGATTTGAAACTGAGCGAGGAATTAAGATATTTGAAAGATGGACGGAAACCTCGTATACAGAATTATCTGTCAACGGTTGCGAGTTTGTACTCACCTGGTGACTTCAAATCATGGTTCAGGATAAGCAGACAGACATTTGCCGTACTAGAGAATCACATTACGCCTATTCTTGCTGCATCTCGGACAAGAAATTCGGACATATCGTATCAGAAGCAAATACTCATTTTCATTTATTAGTGTAGTACCCAGGATCCATGGATTAGAATTGCTGATATATTTGGCTGTTGTGTGAAGCATCAGTGTTTAGTATTATTGGTAAGTCAAATGATCACGTTATGTACAATATGAATAGCAGACAAAGTTACATCAATTCCTTTAAGCAGTAGGCTATGTTCCATCTCTTTGTCATTTCAGCTAAGTTGAAAGATGGCGAAGTCTACATTAACAGGAAAAAATTTCATTCAATCAATGCTACGAGTAATTATCAGTAATAGGGGTAATGGGCTTTCAGGTCGAGCTCATTAAAAAACGAAACATTAAAAGTAATTTAAAACTATAATATATTTTCATAACCGTGTGTATTTTATATTATAACTAAATATTTATTCTAAGATATTAATAATTTTAATTTTAAAAGCATATTGTATTAAATCAATTGGTCGCTCCGCTCCGCGACCGCTCCGCGACCGCTCCGCTCCGCGACCAATTGATTTATTTACAATACACAAATTCATATAATCAAATATATTTTAATAATAATTATTATTCTATTATTCAACTGAAATACACACGGTTATGAAAATATATTATAGTTTTAAATTACTTTTAATATTTGTTTTTAATGAACTCGACCATTCAACCTTTAACCTGAAAGCCCATTACCCCTATTACTCTTAAAATAATCATATAAATGAATGACATTTAAATTGACAGATTATTCAATATAAAAGTATATATTTACAACATTATTTCAATATTTATATTTGTATGAGTTAGATTTTTTAACATTAAAAGTGTTAGTAAAGTGTGATTGAAATAATTCATATATAAATCATTAAATATTTATATTTATATGCGTTAAATTCTTATTTTTAATATAAAAAGTAACGAGTAATTAACGAGTGAAATAATTCATATTTAAAACAGTGAATATTTATATTTATATGCGTTAAATCCTTATTTTATGTTTAAAAGTAACGAGTAATTAACGAGTTGATGAAAATATCAATTTTAATAACCAATAAGGGTAAAAAAATATTTTAAAGCGTAAGGTTTCAGCGAACTCTAACTCTTTTTGAATTTTAACCTATTTTAATAAAAATTTGATATATAAATGTGCTCAAGATTAATTAAAGTTCCCGCGAAAGACATGAGTAATAAATATATAAATTCAATATTTTATTATTTAACTGTTAACAATAATTTAGCAGATATTTCAGGAGTAAATATAAATAAGTATTATAAATCTGAAAATAATGAATTAATTGAAACATCAGATATATTTTGCGATAATATAATGCTATATAAAATCATGTTAGAAAAAGAAATTATTAAAGAAAATAGAACAACTTTTCTAAACGTTAATCAGAGAAAGATAACCCATTATGAAATTAAAGAATGTTTTAATCAAGGAAATATTATATTAGATAACTTAGTTATAAAAATTACACGTGTTTTAACAATTCATGATAATAATTCAAAATCATATATATTAAGTAGAATTAATCAAGAATTAAAATTAACAGATTATATTGCTGTATTTAAAATTTCATTATGCAATCAAAATTTAAATGAATTAATACAGAAAATGGATAATATTGAAAAATTATTAAATGAAAAAAATTACAATATATTAGATGTAGATGTGACACAAGATTTTAAAGGATCATTTAATTCAGATGAAATAAAATCAATGTTCGAAAATAGAAAATATAAAGTTCTAAAAGAATTTTCCAATAGTTGTGTTTCAGCATTACATAAGGATGATAAAATAAAGATCTATAATAAAACAGCATGTCAATTCAAATCTCCTGGTGTAAATATAGATTTCGGTTTAAATTTAATGAGTTACATTAATTGCTATCAAGAGAGGTTAAAAAAATCATTTGAAAAATCAATTGAAACAGGATTGATTAGAATTGAAGTAACAAGTATTTCATTTAAAAGAGGATTAAAAGTGATGGAAAAAATAAAACAATACTTAAAAAAAGAAAATATTTACTATTCACCTACATATTCACAACTTAAATCATTATTTGATGAGGTTCAACAGACTGTATGTATTTATGATTTGATTGAAAAATGCTTTTATTTCTGTTATTATGGTGATTTATTAGCAAGGAAATTTACAGGATATAAATCTAGGATAAGTAAAAATATTGAAGAGTCCTCCTTTTTACTTATTTTATCAATGTTTACAATTAAGAATATCCCGTGTTTATACATAACAATTAATCAAAATGATGATAAATCAGAATTCATTATTGAAGCAAAAAAATATATTAAAACTGAAGGAGCAACTGTTATATCTTCAACTAATTCAATGTTTACAGTATTGAATAAATTTATATTTAGATTTGAATTACGTGAAACAGGAATTAGTTTTACAACTTTAAAAAAGAGATACAATATAAAATCTAAACCTTTTTATAAATTAGATGCACTTGATATTGAAGAAGATTTTGATTTGAAATTATTATCTAAAAGTGAATTTAAAAAGTTAGAAGAAATGAAAGAGCTTAAACAATTACAAGAAGATATAGATGAAAATAGAAATAAAATTTGTAATGAATTAAAGCAACAATTAGATATTGATAATGAATTATTTGAGACTATATATTACTAATATTCTCATAGTATAAATGAAGCGCGGCCAATATTAATCCTCCTGCTACAAGATAATGCTTCAAATCACTTTTCCCAGTTGGGATGAAACCATTCATTTATTTAAGAAAGAAATTAAACAGTTTATAAAATATTAAATATTTATATGTTTCAATTCAAATAACAATTAAACTTATTACTAATTCTTTATGCCGCTGAGAATTATATTTTTGCTTGTGCGTAATCAATTTTATCACCTGATATTCTGTTATATTATTCTTGATCATTTCTTTATCGAAAAATTCATTTGATATGTTTATATTTTCATCATTATGAATTAAAATTAGATGGCGCAATTTATTTCTAAAATATCTAGGATTAATGAAATCAATATTATATTCAGAATTATCTTTCAATAGTTCTAAACGCTCGCATTGCTTAATTTTCATATTGTTAAGTTTCATTTTTCTTAAATAATCAGATTCTTTACGCATATCACATACATTTATAAAATCATTAGAATTTATCTTTAAATATTCAGTATATTTTTTCATCAATTCAAAATCCATTTTATCAATTATTTCAAAATGATTGTGTGTTATTTTCTTTACTTGGAACATAGTTTTTTCTAATTTTGATAAAATAAAGTGTCTATCAGGGCTATGAACACCTATTTTTAACTTTTCGATGATTTTTTCTATCGACATTTCAAAATAAATATTATTTAATACGTCTAATTGTAATGTTTTTATCAATAATTCTCTTAAATCAGTAGTAGTTTCATAAAAGCCTTGATCTGTTAAAATATAACTGAAATAAAGATCTGTTATACGTTTACATTGAGTTGAAAAACCTCTAATTTCAAAAATTGTATTATTGTCAATTCCAGATATTTTAGGAGTATAATCATTTAATTTTACTTCAGGAATTATTTCAAGTTTTTAAATTCTGTCTCAAATAATTCATTATCAATATCTAATTGTTGCTTTAATTCATTACAAATTTTATTTCTGTTTTCATCTATATCTTCTTGTAATTGTTTAAGTTCTTTCATTTCTTCTAACTTTTTAAATTCACTTTTAGATAATAATTTTAAATCAAAATCTTCTTCAATATCAAGTGCATCTAATTTATAAAAAGGTTTAGGTTTTATATTGTATCTCTTTTTTAAAGTTGTAAAACTAATTCCTGTTTCACGTAATTTAAATCTAAATATAAATTTATTCAATACTGTAAACATTGAATTAGTTGAAGATATAACAGTTGCTCCTTCAGTTTTAATATATTTTTTTGCATCAATAATGAATTCTGATTTATCATCATTTTGATTAATTGTTAGGTATAAACACGGGATATTCTTAATTGTAAACATTGATAAAATAAGTAAAAAGGAGGACTCTTCAATATTTTTACTTATCCTAGATTTATATCCTGTAAATTTCCTTGCTAATAAATCACCATAATAACAGAAATAAAAGCATTTTTCAATCAAATCATAAATACATACAGTCTGTTGAACCTCATCAAATAATGATTTAAGTTGTGAATATGTAGGTGAATAGTAAATATTTTCTTTTTTTAAGTATTGTTTTATTTTTTCCATCACTTTTAATCCTCTTTTAAATGAAATACTTGTTATTTCAATTCTAATCAATCCTGTTTCAATTGATTTTTCAAATGATTCTTTTAACCTCTCTTGATAGCAATTAATGTAACTCATTAAATTTGAACCGAAATTTATATTTACACCAGGAGATTTGAATTGACATGCTGTTTTATTATAGATCTTTATTTTATCATCCTTATGTAATGCTGAAACACAACTATTGGAAAATTCTTTTAGAACTTTATATTTTCTATTTTCGAACATTGATTTTATTTCATCTGAATTAAATGATCCTTTAAAATTTTGTGTCACATCTACATCTAATATATTTTAATTTTTTTCATTTAATAATTTTTCAATATTATCCATTTTCTGTATTAATTCATTTAAATTTTGATTGCATAATGAAATTTTAAATACAGCAATATAATCTGTTAATTTTAATTCTTGATTAATTCTATTTAATATATATGATTTTGAATTATCATCATGAATTGTTAAAACACGTGTAGTTTTTATAGCTAAGTTATCTAATATAATATTTACTTGACTAAAACATTCTTTAATTTCATAATGGGTTATCTTTCCCAGATTAACGTTTAGAAAAGTTGTTCTATTTTCTTTAATATTTTTTTTTTCTAACATGATTTTATATAGCATTATATTATCGCAAAATATATCTGATGTTTCAATTAATTCATTATTTTCAAATTTATAATACTTATTTATATTTACTCCTGAAATATCTGCTAAATTATTGTTAACAGTTAAATAATATAATATTGAATTTATATATTTATTACTCATGTCTTTCGCGGGAACTTTAATTAATCTTGAGCACATTTATATATCAAATTTTTATTAAAATAGGTTAAAATTCAAAAAGAGTTAGAGTTCGCTGAAACCTTACGCTTTAAAATATTTTTTTACCCTTATTGGTGTTATAAACATGTAAAGTCATAAATATTATTTCATCAAATATTAAACCAGATCCTTCAAAATATTTCTCTTCTATTTCAGTTTTTACTTCATTATAACATTTATCTAATTTATCATCTATATGTTGTTTTGAAATAATATGTTGGGAATGAGAATTTATATCATATATTGGTTTATCTTCAGATTTTATAAACTTTACTTTAACTGATATACTAATTTTATGATATTCAACATCAGTAATTATTTTTATTATTTCTTACATATTTTCTAAATGTTTTTTATTTTCTTCTAATGTTTTTCCTTTATGAAATTTAAACTCGATAGCTGCTGGGCCAATATCACTTTTAAATGCTTCGGTTATCTCTATATCTTTTTTATTATCCAATAAATTAATATATTTTCTTACATCTTCCATGTATGGTCTTTTATTGTTTAATTTATTTTTTATGCTTTTAATTGTCTTCTGTTTCTTATCATTATCTTTATCAAAATAATCTTCACCTAAAATATCATTATTCATATTTCTGATATGACTTTTAGATTTTAAATGATCTTTATAATATCTTTTATCACTGAATGATTGATTACATGTATCACATTTGTATGTTTCTTTTTCATTCTTTAATTCATCTAATTTAGTTTCTAATATATCATCTTTATATTCTAGTTTCAATTTATTCTCTAAATGTGTTTTAGTTTTATTGTGTCTTGCTTTTTGGGATTTATCTATATTGATATTACGTTATTATGTTGGAAAGTAGTACTTATTTGCTTCCATTTTAATACTAAATTTTTTTTTAAATTGATTTTAGAAGTTCAATGATTTATATATGTATTATTTCAATCACACTTTACTAACACTTTTAATGTTTAAAAATCTCATACAAATATGAATATCGAAATAATGTTGTAAATATATACTTTTATATTGAATAATCTGTCAATTTAAATGTTAATCATTTATATGATTATTTTAAGAGTAATAGGTAATGGGCTTTCAGGTTAAAGGTTGAATGGTCGATTTCATTAAAAACAAATATTAAAAGTAATTTAAAACTATAATATATTTTCATAACCGTGTGTATTTCAGTTGAATAATAGAATAATAATTATTATTAAAATATATTTGATTATATGAATTTGTGTATTGTAAATAAATCAATTGGTCGCGCGCATATTAAATATGCTTTTAAAATTAAAATTATTAATATCTTAGAATAAATATTTAGTTATAATATAAAATACACACGGTTATGAAAATATATTATAGTTTTAAATTACTTTTAATGTTTTGTTTTTTAATGAGCTCGACCCTTCGACCTTTGGCCTGAAAGCCCATTACCCCTATTACTATTATCTAAACGTAATTGCTCGTAGATTAGACCAACCGGTGTTTTGTGAAACCACTTATCAATATTAATATGTAACATTTATGGCTGGACGGGTTCGTGTGCGTAGGTAAATGTCTGTATTTTGTATGCTACCATCTTGTCACTGTAATTGTATTTTCACTATTCATATGTACTATCTGTGCTCATTATATTCATTTTATATGGAGCAATAAACTAAACTAAACTAAACTAAGAAAAAAAACTGTTCGGCCAACAGCTGGATTCGAAGAGTTACTACCAACCTTAATTGCCTTTCTCGACATTTGGAGGTAGGTTGGATTAGTTTTGAGAGTTGGGCGTGGGGATTTAATGAGAATTGAGAGTTGGGATTGGGGGGTTGTTTGGGGATTAGAGGCGTTTTTATCAAGGAATTACAAAAGCAGCACAGAGATTTGATGGAAAATGAACAAAAAAAACATAAATCTATTTGAGAAACAACTTGATAAATTTTAAAGGCATTGAAATTGTGGATTATTCTCACTTTGTAATTCCTTCATAAAATCAGTGATATTTTAAGTTACCTCAAAATACTATTGTAATTAAGTCCATTGATGTATAACCCTGTAAGGCCCTAAGTACCTCTTTTAGTCAACATCCAGGAAGAAAGACACTAAATATTTGGATGGATATATGAAAGCTGTTGGTACTGGAGTGTGTAATGGGTAGTGTAGTGTGATTTGTGTGAATTTGTGGCCAGCACACAGATCACATTGTTCATTGGGGTTTGGTCCAGGACTCGCGAGATTTTCAACAACATGGAAGTAACGTGTAATAAATGATGACTTGAATTGCATGACTACCTACCACCCCTCATTATTGTTGGAAAACTAAACGTTCCGCACTGACTTAAAATTAGTAATAACATTTTAGAAATGGCCAGAATTTTAACTTAGGTTCTTTCTCATTTTTATTTTACAATTGCAATTGGTATAATTTTTTTTAAACGGCCGTTTAGGCTTCATGTTTCGTCTGCAATTCACTGCAAATAGTTACGCAACTACGCACATTTCAGTGTTTTTGGCAGCTGTACACTCAATCGGCACCGTTCGTGACTAGCTTCACTGCGGAATTATCATTAATTAACATCGCCATATCACATCATCAACTTATATTGTGCCTTAAAACCCTAACAGCCGAAATAATTGAAATGCACACACGATTTCTATCATTGAAAATTGAGAGAGTGGCCATGTTTGTGTTCTGCTGCTTCGCGTAAATCCCGTGCGGTGGCGCAACCGCGCGGAGTGGGGCCGATACATCCAGCATGAAGGTGGTCGGGAATTGGGCCCCTTTCATTTCAGAATTTTAATTCCGTGTCCCACCCAGCATACTGGTTGTTGACTCTTAAAAGTGCCCACTCTGGGAACTTATCAAAGGCAGGTGATGGGAAATGTGCCATCACACACTCACCTTTGATAAGTTCTGTAACATACTTCCGAGTCCAGTTTCACAAAAAGAGTAACTCTTAAATCGATTTAATTTCTTAATTAACTCTGTTCATCGTAAATTGATTTAAGAGTAATTTGTTTTGCGAATCTGGATCCATTAGAGTAATTATCAAACCTGATAGTGGTCCAAGTTGTGTTGACCTGTTAAGGTTTTCTGTTCATTAAGAATTTTGTTAAAGAATTAGTATTATTGTTTGTAGTTAGGGAACCTGATAATGTTCTAATTTTTGGTGACCTGCAAAAGTTTTAACTGAATTTAAATATTTGTCTCAGTCATACAGAAGTATTAAAATAACTGATGTGTTTGTCAGTTTTAATTGTGATACTTTTTGCATTTAATAAACGAACTGATTTGCAATCATGCTAGTATTTTTCCATTCTTTTAGACTGTATCAAGTCTTCTAATGGATTCAATTTCTCCATAGGGGCTTGAGGAGCAACGACTGCCCGTTTCTCATTTCAACGGCACAAACATTGGAAAATATTTGGTCAGATCGGTGATGCAGTTAGTCTTACTAGAATAAACTGGGACCAGCCAAATTGGTCTGAATTAAGAATTAGAATATGGAAAATGATTATAGTTCTTCATAGTCCGCATTAATCATAAGTTTGCCATGTCTGAGTAAGGCGAGGTTTACTGTCTTTGTTTTAAGCATGCCGTCATGTCGCCCACTTGTGAGACAAAAATACAGCCAGAACACCAAGCAAAATACAGTGGAATCTCATTATAACAAACTCGGATACGATTCATCAGATATAACAAACAGAATTTTGTCCCATGTAAAACAATTTGATTTCATACTGGATGTAGTGAACTATCAGTTATAACGAACAGATTTTCTGGTCCCTTGATATTTGCTGTAATGAGGTTACTGTAGCCAACTAATATTGAAGTAGAGAAGAGAGGTCAAAAACAATTTTATGTATCTGGTCAATTGTACTTATATTTTTTTCATCTATATTGAGTATAACAACAGATCACACATGAAGTGCACAATCACACTTTGGTTAAATTTTAAATGTAACTACATTCATGAAATTATCCTGAAAAGTACAGTTCCCTCGGATATATTGAAGAACGCGATTTACAGTATTGCGGACAACGATGATTCCTGGCAAGGTACTGAGTGTTGGTTGTAAATCAATCGGTATAATTCAATCTACTGTGAGCTGTTTGTTACTGTCCAATGAACACCTGAAATAGAAAATACATGAAATAAATACCAAGTTAGATTTCATGGGCGAATCCAGGGCCCTGTCTCGAGGGGGTTCCGATTGTATAAGGGAAGTCACTATTATGGGGGAGGGCACTTTCTATGTCAAATCATGGCAAAAAAGGGCACTTTACATCAAACTTGTAGTTTTCAGTGGCACTTACTCACCAAATCATGCCAATCGAGGGCACTTTTAATGGATTAAGGGGCATAGACAAAGCTTGACGGTATTCCAGAACCCTCAGAGCCCCCTCCTCTGGATCTGCCCTTGATTTTACAGTAGAGCACAAATTACCAATAACCATACTCCAAAAGTCAATTGTACAATGACAACATGACAGAAATGGCTCTGCGCTTGGCAACAGCTGAAACATTTTCATCATCATTTTCAATTTCATTATGAGCCTGTTCCTCTATCTCGACGTCTTCATTGAGTTGTTCTTCTACAGCATCATGGTTCAGGAAACAGATGTTGTGTAACACAAAACAATTTAATATCAAGTCAAGTCTCTGTGGATCATGCATGTCAATATATTTAAGGCGACAGAAGCGACCTTTAACCCTTTAGTGCCTCAGCCCTAAAAATCTATGATATTTCTTATTGACCTATGTTTTCTGCATCCTCTAATTGCATACAACACAAATTCAGTATCAGTTTCAAAAAATTTGAGAAAAAAATGTTCTTCATATTTCAATGAACATATGTGGACATCAGGCTATAGAGCCAGGTTATAAAGTTACAATTTTATGGTTTAGGTTTAGGTTTATTTAGGTTTATTTATTTCGCTCTAACCAAACATTGGTACATAGAGGTTACAAGAATTTGTACGATAAAATTTATAATTTACAAAACTTAAAAACAAGAAAACAGAGATACACAGAGAATAGAATAATAATAGAGATAACAGAAATGTATACATGAATTTTACTTAAGTAGCTTGAGACCAGCATTTACAATCCAGCGAGTTTAATTAATATATTGTTATTTACAGCATTAAGTAATTGTGACATTTTAAAAGTGTTTGGTCTATTTACATAAAAAGGTGTTAAGAAAACTCTTCGTATATTGTATAGTTTGGAACACTCAAAAGAAAATGGAATTCATCACCGATTTTGTTAAGACTACAATATGTACAAATACGTTCGTTTCTATCAATGTTTTTACATTGCTAAGTTTGTTTGCATCTAATTTACGGCTACCGATCCGAAATTCAGCGAGACTATACATGAGGTGGTTCGGTACAACGGATAAATAGTTTTCATAATCATATTTAAGTTTGAAGATTCTATAATTTACGCATATGTCACTATTTTGCAATTTTTCCCTCCATGTCTGAATGTATCTATCTTTTAGAGATTGTTTTATGATATTTATCGACCGTAGATCGATTACCTGGTCTTGATAATTTCCTTAATTTGGCAAATCCAATCAGATACATATAAATCTTTTCTGTATAAGTCGTACAAAATATTATACATTACTAGATTCAGCTTTGACTTGTTAGCATTCAAAGTTTTGTTCCAATATTTAATCATTCTAAGTTTAATAGTAGTCGATAAAGGTAATCTGCCAGTCTCGCCATATATCATAGTATTATGGCAGAATTTTGGTACTTTTAGAACTAATTTACAAAACCTTGTGTGGACTTTTTCTAGTATATCGATATTTTCATGGCCCCATATTTCACACCCGTACAATAGAATTGGTGCAACACAACAATCAAATAATTTAAAAAGTAAGTCTGGAGGAAGATTACATCTTCTGCCTTTTTGAATAATAGCAAACATTGCTCGAACAGCTTTGTCGTGAATTGCTTTTTTCGCTTTTGTAAATTTTCCATCCCAATTAAACAAAATTCCAAGATAATTGTACTTATCTACTCTTTCCAATGTCTCATCACCGAATAGAAAATCGGGAAGGTTTTTTAATCTTTGCTTCGATCTTGCAAAAATCATTATTTTCGTTTTATCAATGTTAACAAATAACTTGTTTACTTGGCAATAATCATATAGTATATTTAAATTGTTTTGTAATTCAGATTCTGATTCTGCAAATAAAATTGTGTCGTCTGCATATAATAATAATATAATAGTTAGAATTGGTGCAAACATAGAGTCAAATAACTTAGCAGCTACATCCCGATCAAGTAACGGTTCTTTCACCTTTTTAAGTACAAAAATAGACTTTCCTTGGCATTTTCACAAATACTTTCCTTACACTTACTAAACGACCCAATTGTAGTTAAATATTATCCCTAGGTATCGAAAATCTCAACAGTTTCTATTTCATTTCCGTCTATGTAAAAAGCTGGGTAACGCTTTGAGCTTCTTTCCGAATATCATCACTTTCGTTCTATTGGTAATGATAATTAGTTTCCACAATTTACAACAACTAGCCGTTACATCAAGCATCTGCTGCAGATTAGCTGCACTTTCAGCTATCAAAATAGTATCGTCTGCATACAATAATGCTAAGAGCCGGAGTCACATATCATTTACAGGGAAATTAATAGATGAGCAACTATTTTGATACATGTATTCTTCGAGGTCATTGACACATATGAGATTATTTAGGAAAGATTCTGAACTTACCTCCTAAATTTTAACTACAGATTTTATGTGGCTATACATTGTCTTCCTCCATAGAGTGTCTAATGCCTTAATATAGTCAATAATTTCAGAGTAAAAGTTTATATTGTCTTTCAAGAAAAGCTCCGCAATTGTTTTAAAGAAATATGGTCGTTGATACTATACTTTTATTAGTTCTGATACTATGCTTCTTCCGGAAGCCCGCTTGGTTCTGGTTCAGGGGGTTTTTGCTTCGGTCTATATCCTTATTCAAGTCATCGACAAATAGTTTATCAACGGAGTTTTCTACATTAGACATATTCTCATCTATATTGTCATTTAGGTGACTAAAATGGTGGAAGAGATCTTCCTGAGAAGCTTTACAGTCAGAACTACTCGGTATATTGAAATATTTAGAAATAATATTTTAGGTTCTTATTTTCCATTGATCTCGGTGTCTGGTTATGTAATTTTGCCAGTTCTAGCTTCCTCCGTTTCAGTGATTATTTATACTCTTTAGAGGCATCATTAACGTGAATACGATTAGTATTAGAACGATAACCACAATCAAACGTGGTAAACGGATAATAAGATAAAAACCCACTATCTACAGATTAAAGAGCCGCAGATATCACCCTAGAGATCATCGTCAGGTGTGACGATGATCTCTAGGGTGAGATCGAAACGTCGTGTCATTTATATATATTTTAGATTGAATAAATAAATTCTTGTTTTTAAATTCTTTTAATCTGTAGATAGTGGGTTTTTATCTTATAACGATTAGTATTAGTTTTGCTAAATCGATAGCGTCGTTTCGCTCTTCTAAAGTTTCTCTGATTCAGTTTTACATTTGCATTATAGAATACCGAGTCCTTGCTTTGTGTACTTCTTGACCCTTGTTGTTGATTTTAAACCTACCCATTGACGCTTCAGTTGCTTCGACCAAGTGTTCACATAACCGCTCATTTGCAACGTTACAGTCAATTTTATTCAGTGATATATATCTGATATCATATCATCTAAGATTTCTGAGGAAAAGATTCTCAAATTGCCTGGTTCACGGGATTCCACTTTAACTTCTCTTTATTCCTTTTGTTGTTGAAACGAGGGGAAACATTACACTCGATACGGTCCAATGTATTTAGAATACACTTAACTGGGCAGTGCACATCCGAAAACATGTGGTTTAACTCTTTGACTTAGAACCCGGCACACTTTAGGATGTGGGGCGAGACAATGAAGTAATCTATGACGCGCTGGCTATTCCCCTTAAGACATGTATAAGTACCGACACCTCTATCCTTATCAATTCTGCCATTTGCAACAAGTAACCCGTGAGTTTTGCAGAAATCAGACAGGCGGTAACCCCAATAATGAACGTGTTATCTTTGTTGAGACGCTCAAGCAGAATATCTGCTTTCAAATAAGAAATATCTACATTGGATTCGTTAAAGAAGTCCTCAGCTTCAAACCTTTCAACGTAGAAAGCGAAGTCTTGCATTTCTTTGGTGTGCGTTTTTAGATCTCCACAGATACAAATATGACACTCGTTTTCTGGAAACAATTGGGTTGTATCGGTACTTAATTCATCAAAATAAAGAAAAAATGAGGGCCACTGAATTTACTAGACCCGGGCGGGATAAGGTACCGCTCAGGTAAAAACTCTTAGTTAGAACCACTTAAACGTTTTGATATCTTGATCCACTGTGTTATATCACTAGTTTTCTTAACAGGATGTATATGTGACTTCCAGTTTTAAATGCTATGAGTATTCCACCAGATTTTCTGGTACCCATATTTGAATAATTAAACAACTTGAAAATCAAGTGATTCAAAATATTTGGAAACCCATATTTCATCTAGAGCAGTCAATTTAGTTTCCGTAAATATTAGTTTATCAGCATATTTATACTCAGAGATAAATTCTTTACAGTTAATTTTAGATTAGAGACCACCATACATTTAAACACAATATTTCTAGCCGTTTGGATTTCTATCTAGCTCTGCGTGTTCATCTTGTTCCATCAGGCTTTCGTTAAGAACAGCGTTTGCTAATCAAATCGAAACGCTCACATTTGTCTTAATGTCGTCGGTTTGTGGCCCGGTTTTGAATATCTGGGGTTAGATTTCTCGAATGCAATTCTTATTTTCCGGCTGCAGTCAACGCAAGTAGTATCGGACCATACGTATCTGTATTCTGCTGTGTTGCATCTGGCCGGCGCGGTGGTTGTTTTCGGTTGAACGGTTGGCGATTTACGGTTTCTCTAGATATAGAAACTATTTTCCCTCCGACCGATTTGAACACAGTGCCCTCGTGGATTAACTTAACATATGTGACATAGCACTTTGACTGCGGATAACTGCGCTTAATTTCGTTAAGCTTCTCGAAAAGCATTTTGCGCTGATAGCGGATTTCTCGTGGAATGTCTCTGCTAACTCTAATTCTACTGTCCACGTTGTTCTCCCTCGCTAAGTGACAGAATCACTAGGGATTGACCAGGCGATCCCTCTAGACTATCATATGCGAATATAATAGGCTATAGATTAACTGACAATGCATCGTACAAGCGGGGCCAAATCTTCATAAACGAAATGCATAGAGAAAAAAGGACCGCCCGGCCAACCCCTAGCCAACATGACAAAAGCCATGTAAACGGGCAGCTAAGAGACCGGCAGCTAAGAGACTCGCGACTAGAGAGCTGACAGGAACCCCAAACACTTAATGTATCAAACTACATAATTGGTTGCATTACAAGACGGGACGCAAAAGAAATCATTTCATCCAATCACCTTTCCCATCTACCTTAAAATTCTGTAACACAATGAACAAACTGTTCGACGTCTCTTTAATTACTTGACTGGCTATCCTAAAACTCTTGTTTTCACGACGGTGGTTCTGAACTCAATGAAATAAACCGTTACAATAATGATCTCTTAGAATAATACATCGCAAGATGAAAGCCACAAATAAAATCAAAATCAGACAGCACTACCTAAGATAAGACTTAGCCACACTCGCTACGCACCTGGAGTAATACTATAAAAAAGAAATAATATATTTTCTGCATATACACGAAACGATTATGCCGGCTGGAAACAACGAGGGTGAAAGGTTGGGGACTCGCCTGAGGGTTCGAACATGGCCAAAAATATACAAACATACACCAACGCTCTCATAGAAAGTTTGGCAACAGTATTCCTATAACTATTACTGTTACTTTATATCTCCATATGACGTAGATGATCAACACTTCAAGATCTGTCAGTAACACACATACTCTTCTTCCGTTACGAATATAGCTTTATTTCGTTCAGCAAACAAATATAATTTTCGGCTAGCGGGTTTATCCCTGTCACGGAGGTTCCAAGGCTAGATCTCAAATCAATCTCCCGCCATCAAAGATTCCAAAATATTATATACAATATTATAGTCACTGTAAGTCACAGCAACGATAACAAAGCAAAATAGGCATTGTTATAAAGTGTCAGCTCAGTAAGTCTGCATGATTTGAGACAATAGTAATAGGGATAATAGGCTTTCATACCAAAGGTCGAAAGGTCGAGCTCGTAAAAAAATGAAAATAACATAATTTACAGTTGAATTAGTCGCGCACACTCCTAATTCAACTGTAAATTATTATTATTTTCATTTTTTTACTTTCTCGACCTCTCGACCTTTGATATGAAAGCCTATTATCCCTATTACTCTTAAAATATTCATATATATGAATAAAATATAAATGAATAACATATAAATTGATAGATTATTCAATATAAAAGTGTGAGTAAAGTGTGAGCTCTTATAGAATAGATATAAAAGTATATATTTACAACATTATTTCAATATTCATATTTGTGTGAGTTAGATGTTTAAACATTAAAGTGTTAGTAAAGTGTGATTGAAATAATACATGATATAAATCATTGAACTTCTAAAATCAATTTTAATAAAAAATTTAGTATTAAAATGGAAGCAAATAAGTACTACTGTCCAACATGTAATATCAATATAGATAAATCCCAAAAAGCAAGACACAAAAAAACTAAAACACATTTAGAGAATATATTGAAACTAGAATATAAAGATGATATATTAGAAACTAAATTAGATGAATTAAAGAATGAAAAAGAAACATACAAATGTGATACATATAATCAATCATTCAGTGATAAAAGATATTATAATGAACATTTAAAATCTAAAAGTCTAGAAATAAGAATAATGATATTTTAGGTGAAGATTATTTTGATAAAGATAATGATAAGAAACAGAAGACAATTAAAAGCATAAAAAATAAATTAAACAATAAAAGACCATACATGGAAGATGTAAGAAATTATATTAATTCATTAGATAATAAAAAAGATATAGAGATAACCGAAGCATTTAAGAGTGATATTGGCCCAGCAGCTATCGAGTTTAAATTTCATAAAGGAAAAACATTAGAAGAAAATAAAAAACATTTAGAAAATATGAAAGAAATAATAAAAATAAATATAGCTGCAAAGCAGCGATGACGGGTTTTCTGTAAAGCCATTCAGAATGATGGGAATTGTAGTAAATTGAAATATCGATACATAGAATAAAATGCATTGACAGATTCGAACCTAATATGCTACCACTGTGTAAACGTCAAATATGATTCAGCTTTGAAACTGAACATACGCGGACGTACAATCACAAATATTAATATATTTGACCAGGCATTTATTTTGGCATTCAAACATCATGATACTGTATTATCACCATCCTTAAAAATGAATCTGTCCTATTAAGAACTCATCTTAAGCACCTGCTGAGCCGATAGATTGAGTTAATGCACCGATAAGAACGTATTATGATTTAGAATAGATTTAAGAAGTTAATGTTTTTATTGAAATATTTGAATAAATACATATATTGTAGTGTAGATTCAATCAATAAATTATGAATTGATTTGGTCTGGGTTTCCGGCTGATGTTGATTTTGGCTTTTATGGATTACAAATTCTATAGTGATAAACAATTGATACCTGCAACATGTGTGTAAATCAAACCTATTCCACAAGTTGCGTGTGTTTCCTAATAAACGGGAGAGTCACTCTTGATCTGAGTTATTAGAACTAGGGGTCCAGGGACACCATGCCCACTTGGGAAGTGGTTCCAAATGCTCAACAATCTAACAATTCAGGTATCAAAGGTATAAAACATCCCTTTTCAAAGAATACCCATCACAAACTGCAATGAGAAATAGCAAACTCAGAATTCGGGCCAAAATTGACATTTTTGGACACTAAAAAAGGTCATAGGACAGCCATCTTGAGTTCGTATCCCAATTTTTGTTATGCTGATGGGCCCGGGGGGCATTCACATATATCCGAAAGATCAAGGTAATTGATCAAAGCATCTTCAAAATTTCCCTCAAAAAGTTCAAAAATGTGTAAAAAGTGTTGATTTTGGCGAATAACAATGGCTGCCAGTCGGCCATCTCGATTCTGACAGCCAGTTTTTGGGCTGAAGATGTGTCTAGGGTAGATACATGTGTAACCCAAATATCAAGACATTACATTGAAGCGTCTTCGAAACTTCCTAAAATAACTGATTTCTGATGACGGATGGACGACGGACGAAAAGTGAACGCAATAGCCCGCTGGGACTAAAGTCCCAAGTGGGCTAAAAATAATGTTCATATAGTTATAGAAATTCATTGCCTTTTTGGAGTTTCTGTAATAATATTTGTTCTGCCCTAATTTTTATTACTGTATGAACCAATGATATGCCTTGTAAATATGATGTAATAAAATAAATTTGAATTAAATTTGAACATGAGAATCAAGCATAACTTGTGTTTTTTCAACTTGTCTTTTGTTAACAGTTCCAGACTTTCAATTACAATCAAATCCAAATTGGCTAAAAAGTACATAGGACTAAATGAAATGAACCGTTAGTTACTGCAAACCTATTCCAGTGTTATGTCGATCGTGTTGAATCACTTTCCTTGAGTTAAAAGAATCAGATCTTCTATGGTACAACATCGGTCGAAGAAAGATATCTCGGCGTTGACGGTCCTTGACCATCTAACCTCATGCGTTTGACATTAAAATCAGCATCATACCCATTTGAACTGCAAAATATTCATACAACATGAAAACCTACAGTACATGTATACAGTAATCAAACTTTCACCGATGTTGGATATTTGAATGAACATTAGGTTTATTTCAGTATTCTATAGCAGGAAATAATAAGCCCAATCAATAGGCCCTATTCCCATTGGAACAATTGTATAATGCGTACAGCTGTACCGTACACTTATCAGTCAAGAATGGAGAAATCGGTATACCAAACCTACGAACAGCAAAATGTACAGGCCTACAATGATTTCTGGTATACAAGCCGTGACCACATTGACTATTAATGTCAGCAGGTCAGAGAAGGCCCGGCCAAATTTAATCACATGGCTCAAATCAATTAGCCTTTCTGCGTGTGAATACTTCACTGTATTGTGGGATCATTCATTTATTACGTACGCATTAGGGGAGGGGGAGGGGTCAGGGCAATTACGTACTGTAATGCTTAATGTACATGAAAAAATGGCAGATTCTGCGTACAGAGGGAGAGGGGGGTTGAAATAATCAAATTTTATGCGTACGTAATAAATAAATATTCCTGTTTTAAAAATAGGCCTATCGAGTGAATTAGTACATAGACTGAATTAAACTTTAGATTAGTCCTGGCCAAATCCTATCCATGTTATAATTGCACCAGTTATAGTAACATCATTGTAGGAGGATGACCGCCGACGAGAGGGAAAAAGTTGTGTTTGTAGTACATAGGCATGGTAGGCTTGTCGTACTCACTTAATACCCGGTACTTAAAACGCTGTTGTTACCTGTACGTGACTGTACGGTGATTTCTACAGGTTAGCCGTATGTGAGTATGTTGACGCTCAGACTTGCAATATTGGGATTCGAAACCAAACGAAAAAAAAATCCAGTTGCAGTCCAGTGATTTACCCACTGTGCCACAGAACGTAACTGCAGGGTGGATGAAATTTGATTTACAAATAGCCTAGCCTCACCTAACCCAAACTCTATTCTTTCACGCATGCACGTTTGCAGATTATAGGAACTCACAGCCTTTTTAGGGAACTCACGTACGGTTAACCTGTGGATATCACCGTACAGTCACTGGCACGTACGGGTAACAACTTCGTACTTAAAAAATGGTAATTGACGGTAAAAGTGCAGATCCGCACCTCTCGTGATTGACGCAATCTGCTGAATGACAGAATCGTGGCTAAAATCTTTCTACTCTCTCTAGTGAAGATATCTTAAAATTAACCAATGGCAACGTACTGAATTGCTGATGACATTCTGAATCTGAAACAATGATATTTAACGTAATTGATTGAACCGTTTACGCGGAGAGGTGCGGAGCTGCACTTTTACCGTATTGGCTACTAGAGGAACTCACGTACGGCGTTAGTAGGGAACTCACGTACGGTTAACCTGTGGAGATCACCATACAGTCACGTACGAGTAACAACTACGTACTAACTGGTATTGGCTTCTATATAATAGGCCTATAGACAAATAAATACCCGTACTGCGGTAGGCTTTCTCTTAGCTTCCACACTTCACAACCGAACCAACTGACCAACCAGTATATTTATTCCCAGTACGCACCAACTGGCACAGGCCTAACTGTTTGTCAACTGTGTGTACCGTAGTAGGCTATCGATAATCACCTGATACTTTTCTGTCGTTTGTTTTCTCTCTCTCTGAGACGAACGTAATTCTAGCAGCCCTCCGCGACTCAACGACCTTGATTTAAACTTGATCAATTCAAAATCTGTTTATTGACGCTTTTGGTTACATGAACTGATCAGCAATATACTTAAATGAAATAACCGGAATAACAAGAAATCAAAAATATTAAAGTGGTAACAAACAAATGCCCGTAAACCTGTCAGACACGCGAACGCCGGACTCGTAAACTCTTGGACTCGGACCCGCTGAGCAATAAATTCATAAAATTGACTTTGAAATTGATTGTGGAGAAGAGAGGGAATAATTCGATAGCTCTTCCTCATAAAGAAGAGAGAAATTTCGGAAAGAAAACACAACATGGCTACTAATTGAACGGGGCCAAATTTCCGATGTTTACGGCTCGACAGTGCCTTTATAACGTGGATTTATCAAAATTCCCATGCAGTATCTGGAGATTGAAGTTAGCTGAAGGATATCATACGGATTGTATCGGCGACAGCGGTAAGGTAAGGAAGCCTTTACACTTTTCACAAAAACTATGTGGAAAAGGGAAAAAAAAATAATAATAATCACGCGAATTTCAATAGGGTTTTCTGTGAAGCAACAGAAAACCCTAATAACTGATGTTGAATACCCTAAAATTAGTATTTCATCAAAAGTTAAGTTTATAAAATCTGAAGATAAACCAATATATAATATAAATTCTCATTCACAACATATTATATCTAAACAACATATAGATGATAAATTAGATAAATGTTATAATGAAGTAAAAACTAAAATAGAAGAAAAATATTTTGAAGGATCTGGTTTAATATTTGATGAAATAATATTTATGACTTTACATGTTTATAACACAACATATAATAAGTTAACTAAATCAAAACCAATAGATGAAAATAATGTATCATATTATAAAGAACTAGATATTGAAGCATCGAGTTATATAAAACTACCATTTACAACTAATGCTGTAATAAATGTACAAAATGAAGATGATAAATGTTTTCTATGTGCTATAATAAGTTGTTTACATCCAACAGAAGATATTACACATAGTTTTAGATTAACTCATTATAAACCATTTGAAAATAATTATAAGATAGATAAGTATCCTGTGAGAATTAAAAACATCCCAAAAATAGAAAGAGATAA
Source organism: Tubulanus polymorphus (assembly GCF_964204645.1). Classification (NCBI taxonomy): domain Eukaryota; kingdom Metazoa; phylum Nemertea; class Palaeonemertea; order Tubulaniformes; family Tubulanidae; genus Tubulanus; species Tubulanus polymorphus. Next base: position 13,410,160 of record NC_134029.1, on the reverse strand, counting down.
TAATTACAGAATAAATGTATTTGATTTAATCAAATTACCAAATACAAAAGGTAACAATATAAAACATTATACATTAGAACCTTTATACCTATCAAAAGATTATGATTCAAATGATGTTATAGATATATTATATTATGAGAATCATTATATGTGGATTAAACAAATAGATTTATTCTTTAGAACAGAAAGTGATCACCATAATAAAATATATCTATTTAGAAAATGTTTACATAGATTCAGTAATGAAATTACATTACTAAATCATAAACAATTATGTGAAAATCATGATTATTGTAAATTAGTTTTACCAAATGAAAAAGATAAAATATTAGAATTAAAAAAATATGATTACAAAAATAAAGTACCATTTGTAATATATGGAGATTTTGAATCATTAAATAAAGAATTAACTGATCAAGATAGAAAAGAAATATATTATATGAGAAAGAAATTAAATTCTAATGAAAATGATTATTCTGAAGAACCACCAAAAACAAATACTATTAAAAAGATTCATCAATCAGCTGCTGCTTTCGGGTTATATATAAAATCTGATTATCCAGAACTAATTGAAAGTGAATATTATGATTATAGAAATGAAAATGTTATCAATCATTTTTGTGACTTATTAATTGAATATGAAATAAGATTAAGTAAATTATTGAATACAAATATAGAAATTATAATGACAGAAGAAGATAAAGAAGAATTTGCGTTTGCAGATAAATGTTATTATTGTGAAAAGATATTTAATTATAAAGATAAAAAAGTAAGAGACGATGATCATTTGAATGGAAAGTTTAGAGGCGCTGCACATGAGAATTGTAACTTACAAGCTAAGAAAATTAACTTTGTACCAGTTATATTTCACAATCTATCAGGATATGATGCACATTTATTCATCAAACAGTTATGTCATAAAATAGAAGAAATCAATAATGAAATAGAAAGATTAAATTCAAATAGATCAAAAGATAAAATACCAACTTATAAATTTAGAATGTTAGCTAAAACATCTGAGAATTATATATCATTCCAATTTGGTTGCCTAAGATTTATAGATTCATATAGATTTTTAAATACTTCATTAGATAACTTATCAAAATCATTAGTTGATGATGAATTAAAGATATTAAAACAACACTACCCAAATAATGATGATTTCCAATTAATGAGATATAAAGGAGCAATTCCATATTCTTTCTATAAAAATCATAATGATTTTAACATAACTGATTAAAAGAACAATTCTATGATGAATTAAAAAATGAATATGTTAAAGATGAAGTCTATAATAGAACATTGAATATTTGGAATCATTTCAAAATAGAAAATCATGGGCAATTAGTAGATTTATATTTAAAATCAGATGTATTATTATTAACCGATATATTCGAAAGGTTTAGAGATGTAAACCTAAAATATTTTAATATTGATCCTTGTCATTGTTATTCATCACCAGGTTTAACATGGGATTGTGGATTAAAATTTACAAATATAAAAATGGATTTGTTAACAAATATAGATCAATTATTATTATTTGAAAAATCTATAAGAGGAGGAGTTTCAGGTGTATTAGCGGGTAGATATTTCAATGTAAATGATAACCCTGGATAAAAGTTATTATATATAGATGCAAATAATTTGTATGGTTGGGCAATGATGGAACCACAACCTTATGGAGTATTTGAATTAACTGAAGTTTTACAGAATTAAAATAATGATAAATTTGATTGGAAGAAAAGAATCCTAGATATTGCAGATGATTCAGAGACTGGTTACTTCTTTGTTGTAGATTTAGAATATCCTGAACATATTAAATTTAAATCTAGAAATCTAGATTACTGCCCCGAACATAAAACTGTAACTCATGAAGAATTATCAAATTATCAAAAAAGAATTAAACCCGAAAATCATATTCATACAGAAAAGTTAATGGTAACTCAAGAAGATAAATATAATTATGTAGTACATTATAGAATGTTGAAGTTTTATTTGAATCAAGGAATGGTTCTAAAAAAAGTACATAGATATATTTCATTTAGTCAATCTAAATGGTTAGAAAAATATATAGATTTTAACACCAAACAGAGAACTGAAGCTAAAACTGATTTCGAAAAAGATTTCTTCAAGTTAATGAATAATGCATTCTATGGTAAGACTTGTGAAAATATTAGAAATAGAAATGATATTGAGTTAGTTAGTAATGGTAAAAGAATTAGACATTTACAATCATATCCTAAGTTCATTGGTAACAGAATATTTGATGAAAATTTAGCTGCAGTTAAAATGAGAAGAACATCAATGAAATTCAATAAACCAATCTATGTTGGAGCTTCAGTTTTAGAATTATCAAAATTACTAATGTATGAATTCTATTATAATATATTACAACCACTTTTTGGAGAAAAACATATAGAAATATTATATTTTGATACAGATTCTTACATATTAAAGATAAAAACTAATAACATAACTGATGATTTAAAAACATTAAAACATCATTTTGATTTTAGTAATTATCCCAAAGATCATGAATTGTTTAGCAATGATAATAAAAAAGTTCCCGGTAAATTCAAAGATGAATTAGGCGGTGAAGAAATGATTGAATTCATTGGTATTAGATCTAAAATGTATTCATATAAAACTAAAGAACATGAAGCTAAAAAGTTAAAAGGAATAACCAAAAGTGTAGTAGAAAAGAATATTCATTTCAAAGATTACATCAATTGTATATTCAATGAAGAAGTTAGAAAACATAAGATGAGATGTTTAAGATCTGAAGATCATGAAATGTTTATTGAAGAAATGGAAAAGGTTAGTCTAAACCCATTTGATGATAAAAGATATATTCTGCATGATGGAATTCATACAGTTGCTTATGGTTGCAATTTAGATGAATACTTAAAATTTAAAAGAGAAGAAACAAAAGAGAACGAGATAATGAAAAGAATTCTAACGTGTTAATCAAATTTTAATAAAAATATGTTATTAAAATGGAGAGTAAACAAACGCACAGTGGGAAAAACAAATTATTTCTAGATAGAATTAAAGATATAACAAATGTAAAATCTGTAGATTAAAAATTCAAAAAGTTAACAGAATTAACAATCCATAAGAAATATCTAATTACAGATATTGTTACAGTTACTAATAACTATGGAGATAAATTAGTTATACACTTAGAATATGAAGGATTAAAAGGAAATACATATAAATTCAGAACATATTTACCAGATAGATTTCATAGATTATCAAGTGAAGATCTAGAAGAATTATGTTCTGGTGATTTCTATTTCGTATTCAAAGGTAAGAATGAAAAAGGGCACCATGAAATAGACTCGAATAAGAAAATATGTAAAATAAATGGTAGAATTAAAAGAATACAGAATATTTGTTGATTCTAGAAGACTTACAGATTATAAATCACATAATTTACTAGTACAATTAGATAGAGAATTCAAGAATTGTGTAGATTTAAAATTAGTTAATATAAGTTTATGTAATTCTTTTTATAATATAACGAATAAAACTATTGAACATAGAGCCTTTTTGATTTTTGATAAAGGTAAAAATGAATGGGTCTATATATATTTAAAACCGGGGTTATATAATTTAGATACATTAGCACAAGAAATTAATAGAAAAGCCTGGCACAAATTAGGTAGTAGTTCTGGGTTTAGTATTAGATTTTTAAAAAGTGAGAGTTCTGATAGAATAAAGATAAGGTTGTCTAATAGTGAAAAACATAAATTTATGGTAAAAAAACCTTTAGCTAAACTGTTAGGAATTCTTCCAGATAGATCTTTTACAAATATTGACGCTACAACACCAAACTTAATACCTTACAAACATTTTTATATTTATTGCAATTTAATCGATCCTACAAAAACATTCGAAGCAACTAAAGATATAACTTGTAATTCTGGTTTACTAAACATTTTACCATTGAAGAATGTTAAAGAATTTGGAACGCAAATAAATTATAATTTAACAGAATGTGATTTCAAACCATGCATTCCTCGTTTCAATAATTTTAGATTAGAAATTAGAAATCATAATGGATACTTAATTGATTTAAATAATTTCCCTGTAATTTATGAATTAGTTATAAGATGTAGAGAGTAATTTTTTTCACTATATAAATGAATATAACTGTTGGACCGAGTATATGTTTTGGGTTTGATTTTAAACATGGTAAAGAAATGAGAATTAAACTAAATGATGTAATTACTGATATAAAAAGTAAATCATTTAACAATGCATCAATGATTAATAAAGAAAATTGTAATATAGAAAAAGTAATTGATTTAATTAAATCACCTTTAGAATATTATGAATTAAATGAAGATTGAATTATTGATGATATTAAAAATATATTAACCAAAATATATGATAATCATAAAAGTAGTAATGAAATAAAAGTCGAATTAATCATCACTAAGATAACTATATATACTGATGATAGTAATTTTTTTGATAAATAAATGAGTGATAATAAGTGGATAATAACTGGATTATATAATGGAGCATTACTATCAGTTGGAACTGTTGGTTATTCAATGGTATTAAAAAAAGTATTTAAAATGGGAAGTGTTAATGTTGATAGATTTGATATAAATGTTATTTTAAAATTAACATTAGCAGTTACTTTATCTAATTTAACTATTGATTATTTAGAAAAGCAAAAATATATTCCTCCCATATAAATGCATAATTTTTTTTTGCTAAATAAATGGCTTCTGCAATTATAACTATTATAGGATCGGCAATTGTTAACGCTTTAGCATTTACTGGTGGTGGTTATTTATTTAAACATATTGATAAAAATAGTTCATTAGGAGAACAAAGAAGACATAACTTAGCGTTAGAGAAATACAATAAAGCTGCAGAAGAATATAGAGAAAAAAGACAAAACGATATGGATTACATCAATAAAGAATTATATGATCAGAAGATTTCACATAGAGATTTTCAATCAGTTGATGATGCAATGAGTTTATATAACGTAGTAACAAATAAAGAAAAATTACATCTATACAAACCTAAATTATCAGATTATTATACCCCAAGTAAAGAACAACAGAAATATGAAATAATTTGGATTTTAGGCGGAACTGTTATTGTTATATTTGTTGCTTATAAGTTTACTAATTAGTAATTTTTTTCTAAATAAATGGAAGATAAAGTTGATAATAATGATATTATTCCTCATGATATAAATAAAACTAAATTAAAAATATATTTAGAAAAACAAATATTAGAATTTGAAAATGATTTAAAAGTTAAAAAGAAAAAATATTTAAAAAGTAAAATTATATATTATTTGATTATTAGTGGTTCGGTTACAATTAGTTCTGTAATAACATTTCTAGCAATATTCAGTCCATTAACACCTTTAGCTAAATCAATTGGTGTGTTAGGATTAAGTTCAAGTGTTTTAACTGGTATAAGTTCAAAATTAAATATAAAAAGTAATAAAGAAAAAATTAAAACTAATATAAAAGAAATTAATAAATTAAAGAATACACTAGATTATATCATAAGTTTAAATGGTCATATAACAGTTGAAGAACAAGATAAATTATTAAAACAATTAGTTAATTATTAATTTTTTAGTTATATAAATGGCAGATAGTTTTCCAAAAGCTTTCCAATATAATAAATCAATTAAATATAATATTCCAGCAATAGATTTTAATAAAGATATTACATATAGAAATGAAGTTTTAGATTCATTAACTAATTTAGAAATTTATGTTACTGAAACTAATAATTTTAATGCAAAGATGGAAAATATATTTCATGTATATTTAATTAATTTAAAAAAATTGAAAGATGAAAAACAATGGTTATTAAAATCTAATATGAAGTATTGGCAGAACCAAATCAATTTTGCTGTTTATTGTGCAACAACAGGATGTGGAATTAGTTGGAATGATCATTTGAATAATTCTAAATATAAATTAATTCAAAGTTTATTTAGATTTCATACATACTTTCAAATCAGAATAATATTAAATGAATTAGAGTGCGCTTTACCAGGATCTAGATATTTTAAAGAATTAGATAATAATATTAATTTATCAAAGTTTTATAAAATTTGTAATGAATTTAATATAGATATAAATAATTCTGATTTTAGAACAAAAATTGGAACAATAAGATCACTTCCTTGCCCTAAAAAGATTGCAGCATATTGTGCACTTCCCATACCATCTAATAGTTTGTATAATATCTATAGTAATAAATTAGGTTATGGTAAAATAGAAACTAAGGATTTAGAAACATTAAATTTCAATAAATTACCGACATTTTATGATAATTTAAAACAAGAAAACAATAATGGTTGGGTTTATTTCATTTTAGAAAATAATGAAGGTTTTACTAAAGCCGGTATACAAAGAATAAATCAATCAATTAGAACTTATTTGATATGTATTTTAGGTGCGCAAGTTGAAACAAGATCCCCAATAATTGGAAATTTAAATACATCATTTGATACACAAAAACAATTTAAAGTATTATTTGAAGATTCTATACATAATGATAAAAATAGATCGATTCCAGAAAACATTATAAGATATCAAAATTATTTAGATAAATCACATATTAGATTAAATTATTGTATAGGCCCTAATCTATTAATTATTTCTAATGATTTAGTATTAAAGATGGGAAATATAATTGGTTATAATAATCTAATTAAAACTGCAACAATAAATAATTCATTTGGATTGAATGATATAAATAAAAAGATAATTACTGCTCCAAAATTAATGGAAGGTGAAAAAAATAAAAAACACATTCAATCAACTGAAACTAAAACTAAGAATATTACATTAAATAATGATTCTAAAATAAAAGATTACAATACATCAGAAAATATAAAAACTGATATTATTCAACATGATATAATTAAAACTAATGATGATAATAAATCCCATGAAAATGCTAAATTAGCTATAACTTGTATAGGAATTGTAATCGGAGGAATATTATATTTTAAATCTTAATTTTTTTATTATATAAATGGATGTAGAAGGTGGAGAAGATATCCATTGGATCCTTTAGATGAACCTGGTATAAGTGATGAACAACAACCTGATTTTAGTGAAACAAGTTTTAATGACGGTAATGAGCCAGAATATAATACTAATTAAGGTGAAGATGATGATTATGATGATGATTATGATGGAATTAATTCCGAATTACGTGAAAAATTAAATAAATATTTAAAAGCTCCTGAAAGTGGTAGAATTTCAACTAGAAGAGAAAGAAAAGAATTTATGGAACTATTAGAAAAACAACAAGAAAAATATCCTGATAAACCTATGGAATTATATAGAATGAAATCTAGAGTAACAGATACACTTGTTAACGAATTATTACCAAAAGTTGTAATAGATGAAATTGATACTGAAGATGTTGTAGAACAAATTTTTAAAGATGACCCATATTTCACGAATAATTTAGAATTTAAAAATGATTCATGGTATTATAATCTTGAATTAAATAGGAATACTGTATCAATTCAATTATCTAGAATGGGTCAAGAAAATATTTTTGAACCTGGAATGCGAGCATTATCTACAATTGAAGGTTCAAAAGGTGGTAGAGAATTTCTCAGAATTATATGGAATGCAATCGATAGAATAAATGAAGAGGAACCAATTCCTAATATTGATATAAACAAATATTCACCATTTAAAAATCCAAATCCAAATCCTACTGATGTTGATCCAGAAACTGATGAAGATTTTGCAAATCGATTAGATAAATTAAGATCTTCAACGCCCGAAACATCGAGAAGAGACACTCAACAAATTGATAATGATTCAAGTCAATTACAATTGACATTTGAAAAACAAATTGATAGATTAAGAGATTCAGAAGAACTTATGAATAGTATAACAGATACATCTGGTTCTGAAACTGGAATAAATCGAATACAATCTTTACTAGAAAAAGGATTACTTGATTTAACTGATGATGAATTAGAAGCATTTCCTGAACAAGCACGTAGAGAAATTAAAGGTAGGCAAGAATCAGCTGGTGAAATTGCTAATATTAAGATGAGATTTTCTAAAATAACCATGTTAGAAAAAGAATTAACTAATGCAAATGAAGAATTAAAACAATTAGAATTAAATAGAGATCTTCAATTAATCGAGGAAGCTGATTATGAAAGCAGATAGTTAGCTTTAGAAAAAGAAATAGATGATTTAAAATATAACAAAGAATTACAGGAAAAAGAAAGAGATACATTATTAAAATCATATGATCTTAATCATATTAAAAAATTAAAAGTTATTTTTAAAGATTTGTTGATAAAACCAAATTCTGAAATATCATTGAAAGATAGAATAAAATTATTATTTAAATTAGAAGGAATAACAATTCTTTCAATTCTAACAGCTGTAACTATGTTATTTACAACAAATGGTTTAGCTATATCAAATGCTTTAAAATCTACTCCTACTCCCAATAAACCGGATAAACCCCCAGATAATAGTTCTATACAAGATAAAGTTAAAGATGGTTTAAAGAAATTAGCAAAATATTTATGGGAACTATCTAAAAAATCTGCTGCAGCTTTACCAGGAATTATTGCATCAATTGTTGGTTTTATATTGAAATCTGCTGGGAATATTCTTAACTTTGCTGCTGAACATATTATTTTATTTTTAATTACAGTTGTAAGTGCTATTATTTTTGGATTAGTAAATATGATATCAAAAAATATCAAGTAACCATGATAGAAAATAAATAATTAATTTTTTTTTGTTAAATAAATGGGTGGGAGTTATATAAGTCCTTCTAAGATTTCTAGAATATCTAATGCTATTAAAGCAGAAAGATCACATCATATAATTACTCATAATCCTTCAAATATTAATCCCGATGAAACTTTATATGTTAGAATTCCTCGATTAACACAAAATACTTTTTATGTTCCAAATAGTATTTATTTATCGGCCGATATAAAAGTAATCGGTTATAATAATAATTATGTTGTTGATAATGTTGGGAGATATTTGATTAAAAAATTAACAATAAAGATTGGACCAGAAACAGTTTTCTCATTAGATGATTATAATTTATTTATGCATTATAAAGATTTATGGTTAACTAAAGAAAATAGAAATAATATGATATTTCAAGGAATCCAATCAGAAAACCAAAATAAATTAAGATCAGAAGCGCATAATGCAATATTAACTAATGCTATAGATAATTTGATAAAAAAGATTTATGGAAGCAAATTTAAAATTCCATTAGACTTTGAATTGATAAATAACAATGCACCTTTATATAAATATGCAATTCAAGAAGATGTTATATTCGAAATAACATTTGCTCCTGTAAATGAAATTGTAGCGTTGTTAAAGATATGGGTTATAAATTATCGAATATATGTTTAGAATATGATACAGTAACTGATGAAAATATTTCAAGTATAATTCAAACTAAATACAATCAAGGATTTTCATTATTATATGATTATATTGATAAATTTAAAACTGTAACTATTAATGCAAATGATGAAATAATTAATGAGAATATTAACTTCCCAAGAAGATCTATTAAAGGTATATTAATATTTTTTTACAATTGCAACATATACTAATGGCGCAATAAATGTTGATAATTATTATAATCCTGAAATAACAAAAGTAGAAATAACTATCGAAGGAATAGCAAATAAAATATTTTGTCAAGGAATGAGAATGATTGATCAGTGGCCAGAAATTAGAAAACATTTTATGAATGAAAAAGTAAAATCATCTGAAAATTGTAATATTAATCAAATTGATTATTATACCGGTAATAAATATGCATTATGGTTAGATTTTAGAACAACAGAGGATAATTCATTACATGGTTCTGGAAAAAAATTACAAAATACAAAAGATGGAATACAATTATTCATGACAAAGAAAAAGGGAAGCCTAAATTTCAAAATGCATATTTATATTATATCTGACGCGCAATTAAATATTGTGAATTCACAATTTCATAGTGTTATGTATTAAAATTTTAACTTTAATAGATATTTATATAATAAATGGAAGGTGGTAAAGTATATAAACATATTCCATACATCGATACACATGAAAATAATGATGGTTTATATTATGTAATACCTTGTAATATAGCTTTGATATTTGATCCTATTTTCAAAATTTATAAAACTAAACTAATAGAAATCGATAATAATAAAAGTGAAGTTGTTGATAATTTAAGTAATGTAATTGATAATAATGTAATACCTACTACAGTAATACCTACTACATCTAATAATGTAATACCTTCTACATATAATAATGCAATAATATTAAATGTTAGTGAAAATAGAAATTATTGTGATTATTGTAAAGGTGAATTTTCAAACGCTCCATCAAATTGGAATAAACATATGAATACAAGGGTACATATTACCAATGTAATAGAACGTGTTGGTTTAACAGAATTTATAGAACACCCATTTAGATATGTTACAAAATTTGTTTCAAATAAAAAAGTAAATGGTAAAGAATTATATGAAGATTTTTTATTAGCAACACCTAATAAAGATGAATTAGATTTAACTGATGCTAATGAAATATTAGGATCAAACACAATAAATGAAATATTAGGAGCAAACACTAATAAAGATGATAATGAAAATGGTGCCGTATGGCACCCACATGGTGATATAGTTACAGATATTGATATTAAAGATTATGTGGGCACACTTTTGGTGAAAGATAAAGAAGAAACCTTTGATGATGCGGTAGAAAGGATGAATAAGTATAACAATAAAACAACTATTGATGATGATACGGTAGTGAGTTTGAATAAATTGTTAGGGTCTGATAGTGAAAGTGATTAAGATATTAATTATATTTAATTCAAATAATAATATTAGTTGAAAATTGTATAAAATAATAGAAAATAAAAAGGGGGTTTTAAGTATTTAAGGTATTTAAGGTATCTAATACATATCTAATACATATCTAATACATATCTAATACATATTATTTGAAAATACCTTAAATTATATTTCTTTTTTAAATTTATGTTGAAACCTTAGTAATAATAAATAACCTTTATTATTTTCAAACTTATTCATATATTAGTTGAAATAATAAAAATAAATTGGTTGAAAATTGTATAAATAATATTTATTTTAAAAAAGGGGGTTTCAAGTATTTAAGGTATCTAATAGGGTATCAGGTATTAGGGTATCAGGTATTAGGGTATCAGGTATTGGGGTATCTAATAGGGTATCTAATACATAGGTATATAAATAGTTATTTTATAAATTTATATTCATATGGAAATTGTAGTCTCAGTAATAATTTTGAACCTTTATTATTCTTTAATTTATTCATATATTCATCATATAATTCAGTAGGTATAATTTGATTTTCTTCCAATGATTGTTGCATGGATTTTCTATCTTTATTGTAGAATAAAACTAGAAATCTTATATTCTCCCTAAAGTCTTTAACAATTGAATTATATTTTTGATTTAAAACCCATGTTGTTATCCCGAAATGTCTCCCAGAGAAAGCTAAATAACATAACTCACTTTCTCTAACTTTTGAATCATGTAGATTAGCACAATCATCTATAATGAATAATTTATTTGATCCTTTATAAATATCAATTGCTATTTTAATACAATTATCTAAATTTTCCTTTACTGTTTTAGGATCTAATATAATAAATTTATTATTTCTAGTAATATTTCTATCATAAGTTTGATTAAATTCATATGTTGGGCAAAATAATACTATATTATCAAAATAGTTTTCATAAACAGTTTCTAATAAATTTAATATAAAATAAGTTTTTCCACAATTTGTTACACCAGATATTAACATATTATGAGACTCAAATATAAATAATTCTTTATTCATTTATATATTTTTAATTTTACTTGATAATATCCATTCATTGAATTTATCTGGCCATCCAACCCATTTTACTAAAGAATATTTTTTTCTTTTAATAGTTTTTGTTTTTAATACTTTTTCAATTTTACATTCTTGTTCTAGATTTTCAGTAGTTAAACTTAATTCTTCTTCGTAAAATTAGCCATCAACTTCTTCACCATCTAAATCTTCTAATTTATAGACATATGGGTTTGTTGTTATTACCTTTTTTATTTTATATATTTCCCTAGTAAAATTTCGATCGTATCCTTTGTCAAATATCTTTTTATACTTAGAAATTCTAACATTTTGACCAACTTTAAATTTAGGTTCACCAAAATCATCTACAAGAAATGCTCCATATAAATTATTCCAAACAATTTCAGCATTTTCAGGTTTTCTAGCATCAATAGGTTTCATTCCAATAGAAGAATGATAAGAATTATTATATCCTTCTACCAATTTTGGTAAAACATCAATCCATTTAAAAGTATCATTTGCTGTAAAATATTTCCACATTCTTGTTCTTAATGTTCTATTAAATCGTTCAACAACTGCCGCTTTTTTATCCGATTTTGTTGAAAAATATTTAATATTATGATTGTCTAAGAGTTCATGAACAAGTGAATTATCAAACTCTTTTCCATCATCAAATTGTATTTTTTCTGGTTTTAGTTTATCATCCGAAAGAAATTTTCTTAAAACATTTGATGTTTGTACAGCATCTTTTCTATAAAGTGGGAAACTCCATACATAACGACTAAAATATCAATTATATTCAATATCCACCAATAATCATCATTATCTTTCTTAACATTTTTCATATCAATTAAATCTCCTTGCCACTGTTGATCTAGATAACTTACCATAGTTTTACGAGTTTTATATTTTCTAACAATTTTTTTATGTGTTGTATATGTTGGTTGTTCTAACATAAATTCATTTATATCTTTATATTTAACTAAATTTTGTGGGATTATCTTATCTAATTTATCTTGTTTTACTTGACGCCATATATTTTCGGTAGAAGAATAAGCAACCGAACTCTCAGTGTTGTAATATAAATTTCTTAAATATTGTTCTTTAGTATTAGGAGTTTTTTTACCACCCATTTATATATCCTTAATTTTAACTTTATATTTCTAATATTGAATACTATCTAATTGTGAATTTACAATCTTTAATTGCGCGTCAGATATAATATAAATGTGCATTTTAAAATTTTTGTCTCCTCTTTTCTTTTTCATGAATAATTGTATTCCATCTTTAGTGTTCTGTAGTTTTTTTCCCAGAACCATGTAATGAATTATCCTCTGTTGTTCTAAAATCTAACCATAATGCATATTTATTGCCGGCATAATTATAAATTTGATTAATATTACAATTTTCAAATGATTTTACTTTTTCATTCATAAAATGTTTTCTAATTTCTGGCCATTGATCAATCATTCTCATTCCTTGACAAAATATTTTATTTGCTATTCCTTCAATAGTTATTTCTACTTTTGTTATTTCTGGATTATAATAATTATCTACCTTTATTGCGCCATTAGAATATGTTGCAATTGTAAAAAATATTAATATACCTTTAATAGATCTTCTTGGGAAGTTAATATTCTCATTAATTATTTCATCATTTGCATTAATAGTTACAGTTTTAAATTTATCAATATAATCATATAATAATGAAAATCCTTGATTGTATTGAGTTTGAATTGTGCTAGCAATATTTTCATTAGTTACTGTGTTATATTCTAAACATATATTCGATAATTTATAACCCATATCTTTAACAACGCTAGATAATACAATTTCATTTACAGGAGCAAATGTTATCTCAAATATAATATCTTCTTGAATTGCGTATTTATATAAAGGTGCATTATTACTTATCAATTCAAAGTCTAATGGAATTTTATATTTGCTTCCATAAATCTTTTTAATCAAATTATCTGTGGCACGAGTTACTATTGCGTCATTAGCTCCTGATCTTTATTTATTATGGTTTTCCGATTGAATACCCTGAAATATCATATTATTTCTATTTTCTTTAGTTAACCATAAATCTTTATAATGCATAAATAAATTATGATCATCTAATGAGAAAAATGTTTCCGGACCAATCTTTATAGTTAATTTTTTAATCAAATATCTTCCAACATTATCAACAACATAATTGTCATCATGGCCAGTTACTTTTATATCGGCTGATAAATAAATACTATTTGGAACATAAAAAGTATTTTGTGTTAATCTAGGAATTCTAACATATAAAGTTTCATCGGGATTAATATTTGAAGGGTTATGAGTAATTATATGATGTGATCTTTCTGCTTTAATAGCATTAGATATTCTAGAAATCTTAGAAGGACTTATATAACTCCCACTCATTTATTTAACAAAAAAATTAATTATTTATTTTTTATCATGGTTACTTGATATTTTTTGATATCATATTTACTAACCCAAAAATAATAGCACTTACAACTGTAATTAAAAATAAAATAATATGTTCAGCAGCAAAGTTAATAATGTTTCCTGCAGATTTCAATATAAAACCAACAATTGATGCAATAATTCCTGGTAAAGCTGCAGCAGATTTTTTAGATAGTTCCCATAAATATTTTGCTAATTTCTTTAAACCATCTTTAACTTTATCTTGTATAGAATTATTATCTGGGGTTTATCCGGTTTATTGGGAGTAGGAGTAGATTTCAAAGCATTTGATATTGCTAAACCAATTGTTGTAAATAACATAGTTACAGCTGTTAGAATTGAAAGAATTGTTATTCCTTCTAATTTAAATAATAACTTTATTCTATCTTTCAGTGATATTTCAGAATTTGGTTTTATCAATAAATCTTTAAAAATAACTTTTAATCTATTTATATTATAATCATATGATTTTTATAATAATTTAATTTCTTCTTTTTGTACTTCTAAATTATCCTTTGAATTATTAATTTCTTTTTCTAAATATGCATTTCTTTTTTTAAATTCGATTTCTTCAATAACTTTATTATCTCTATCTAATTTTAATTGTTCTATTTCTTTATTTTTATAAGTTAATTCCTTTTCCAAATACATAATTTTTTGATCCCTTATACTTTTATTATGCGCAATTTTATCAGATGCAAGTCTTATACTAATAATTTCTCTAATTGCTTTATCAGAAAATATATCTAAATCTTCTAATTCTAGATCTGTTGCATCAAGTAATCCATTCGGTAAAAGTTTTTCAATTGGAACTTTATTTGATTTAAGTTTACTATTTTTGGAAGTTATATTCTATTCAGAAGTTGTTTCTGTTTCTGATTTCTTTTTGATTATTTCAAATAATTCATTAATTCTTTGTTTAAATACGTCTATATTATCATCTATTTCTTTTTGTGTAATATCAGTTATTTCATTACTATTACTTATTCTTTTAATTCTATCTAGTTTTAATTTTTCTAAAGTTGATTCTGATAATATTTTATTTTTATTATTTTTATAAGTGATATCAATATAATAATCACCTTTCAAACGATAATAACATTTACCATTATCTAAAAATTTTAATTGATCTGCTAAAAGTCCAACGTCTTCATCATTTATGTTAAGTTTAGATTTTTCAATTATACGTTCTAATTTAGGTATTTTGTTTAAATTATCTAAATCTTGTTTTACTAAATCTGGGTCTAAATTTTCAGGATTTAATTGTGATTCTGCATTTTTAATATAATCAGGCATATTTAAATTATTATTATATCCTGGCTCATTACCGTCATTAAAACTTGATTCATCAAAGGTGGTTGTTCATCACTTATACCAGGTTCATCAAAAGGATCCATTCCAATATCTTCTCCACCTTCTACATCCATTTATATAATAAAAAAATTAAAATTTAAAATATAATATTCCTCCGATTACAATTCCTATACAAGTTAAAGCTAATTTAGTATTTTCATGGGATTTATTATCATCATTTAGTTTAATTATTTCATGTTGAATCTTACCAGTTTTATATCTTCTGATGTATTGTAATCTTTTATTTTGGAGTCATAATTTAATTTAATATTTTTAGTTTTAGTTTCTGTTGATTGAATATGTTTTTTATTTTTTTCACCTTCCATTAATTTTGGAGCAGTAATTATCTTTTTATTTATATCATTCAATCCAAATGAATTATTTATTGTTGCAGTTTTAATTAGATTATTATAACCAATTATGTTTCCCATCTTTAATACTAAATCATTAGAAATAATTAATAGATTAGGGCCTATACAATAATTTAATCTAATATGTGATTTATCTAAATAATTTTGATATCTTACAATGTTTTCTGGAATCGATCTATTTTTATCATTATGTATGGAATCTTCAAATAAAACTTTAAATGGTTTTTGTGTATCGAATGATGTATTCAAATTTCCAATTATCGGTGATCTTGTTTCAACTTGTGCACCTAGAATACACATCAAATAAGTTCTAATAGATTGATTTATTCTTTGTATACCTGATTTTGTAAAACCTTCATTATTTTCTAAAATGAAATAAACCCAACCATTATTGTTTTCTTGTTTTAAATTATCATGAAATGTCGGTAATTTATTGAAATTTAATGTTTCTAAATCCTAAGTTTCTATTTTACCATAACCTAATTTATTACTATAGATATTATACAAACTATTAGATGGTATGGGAAGTGCACAATATTCTGCAATCTTTTTAGGGCAAGGAAGTGATCTTATTGTTCCAATTTTTGTTCTAAAATCAGAATTATTTATATCTATATTAAATTCATTACAAATTTTATAAAACTTTGATAAATTAATATTATTATCTAATTCTTTGAAATACCTAGATCCTGGTAAAGCGCACTCTAATTCATTTAATATTATTCTTATTTGAAAGTATGTATGAAATCTAAATAAACTTTGAATTAATTTATATTTAGAATTATTCAAATGATCATTCCAACTAATTCCACAACCTGTTGTTGCACAATAAACAGCAAAATTTAATTGGTTCTGCCAATACTTCATATTAGATTTTAATAACCATTGTTTTTCATCTTTCAATTAAATTTTAATTCAATTTTAAAATTAATTAAATATACATGAAATATATTTTCCATCTTTGCATTAAAATTATTAGTTTCAGTAACATAAATTTCTAAATTAGTTAATGAATCTAAAACTTCATTTCTATATGTAATATCTTTATTAAAATCTATTGCTGGAATATTATATTTAATTGATTTATTATATTGGAATGCTTTTGGAAAACTATCTACCATTTATATAATTAAAAAATTAATAATTTATTTATTCTTTTAATAATTTATCTTGTTCTTCAACTGTTATATGACCATTTAAACTTATTATATAATCTAGTGTATTCTTCAATTTATTAATTTCTTTTATATTAGTTTTAATTTTTTCTTTATTACTTTTTATATTTAATTTTGAACTTATACCGGTTAAAACACTTGAACTTAATCCTAACACGCCAATTGATATAGCTAAAGGTGTTAATGGTGAGAATATTGCTAGAAATGTTATTACAGAACTAATTGTAACCGAACCACTTATAATCAAATAATATATAATTTTACTTTTTAGATATTTTTTCTTTTTAACTTTTAAGTCACTTTCAAATTCTAATATTTGTTTTTCTAAATATATTTTTAATTTAGTTTTATTTATATCATGAGGAATAATATCAATATTATCAACTTTATCTTCCATTTATTTAGCAAAAAAATTACTAATTAGTAAACTTATAAGCAACAAATATAACAATAACAGTTCCCCCTAAAATCCATATTATTTCATATTTCTGTTGTTCTTTACTTGGGGTATAATAATCTGATAATTTAGGTTTGTATAGATGTAATTTTTCTTTATTGGTTACCGCGTTATATAAACTCATTGCATCATCAACTGATTGAAAATCTCTGTGTGAAATCTTCCGATCATATAATTCTTTATTGACGTAATCCATATAGTTTTGTCTCTTTTCTCTATATTCTTCTGCAGCTTTATTGTATTTCTCTAACGCTAAGTTATGTCTTCTTTGTTCTCCTAATGAACTATTTTTATCAATATGTTTAAATAAATATCCACCACCAGTAAATGCTAAAGCGTTAACAATTGCCGATCCTATAATAGTTATAAATGCAGAAGCCATTTATTTAGCAAAAAAATTACGCATTTATATGGAAGGAATATATTTTTGTTTTTCTAAATAATCAATTGTTAAATTAGATAAAGTAACTGCTAATGTTAATTTTAAAATATCATTTATATCAAATCTATCAACATTAACACTTCCCATTTTGAATACTTTTTTTAATACCATTGAATAACCAACAGTTCCAACTGATAGTAATGCGCCATTATATAATCCAGTTATTATCCACTTATTATCACTCATTTATTTATCAAAAAAATTACTATCATCAAAATATTTAGTTAACTTATTTATGATTAATTCAACATTTATTTCATTACTAGTTTCATTTGTATATATTTCAATTATTATTTTTTTCAATATCATCGATGATAAAATCTTCATCTAATTCATAAAATCTTAAAGATTCTCTAATTAAATTAGTAATCTTTTCTACATTTAAAGTTTCTTTATCTATTGTTGTTTTATACTCAAATGTTGTTTCATTAGAAAATGCAATATTTTTAATACGTGTAATTACATCATTAACGTTAAATTTCATTTCTTTCTCACGTTTAAAATCAAACCCAAAACATATACTCGGTCCAACAGTTATATTCATTTATATAGTGAAAAAATTACTCTTTACATCTTATAACTAATTCATGAATTACAGGAAAGTTATTCAAATCAATTAAATAACCATTATGATTTCTTATTTCTAATTTAAAATTATTGAAATGTGGAATACAAGGTTTGAAATCACATTCAGCTAAATTATAACTTATTTGCGTTCCAAATTGTTTGACATTTTTTAATGGTAAAATATTTAATAAACCAGAATTACAAATTGTATCTTTAGTTGCTTCAAATGTTTTTGTTGGGTCAATAAACTTATATTAACTAATTTTAAATCTACACAATTCTTAAATTCTCTATCTAATTGAACTAGTAAATTATGTGATTTATAATTTGTAAGTTTTCTAGAATCAACAAATATTCTGTATTCTTTTTATTCTACCATTATTTATAACATAAAAAAATTACCGCATATCACTAAAAATTAATTTTAATAAAATCTTTCCTAAATAAATGGATGAGAAGATAGCATGTGAAATTTGTGGCGAACTTCTAAGAAAAAGTAATATGGCTCGACATATGAAAAAACATGATGAAAATTATAAACCCCCTAAACTAAACTGCCCAAAATGTAATAAATCATTCTCAAGAAAATATGTTAAAAAACATTCAGAGAAGTGTAGAATTAATGGCGCAACGGCTAATGTTGATAGTAATAAAAGTAATAGTAATTCTGCCGAAGTTGAACCTGAAGTTATTTGGAAAAGACCTTTCTTATTCTATGATATGGATAATATAAAAGATCATTTCTGTGAGCCTTGTCGAATGAAATATAGCCCTGAAAATACAGAAGATTGGGAGAATCATCAATTTCGTAAAGCACATATAGATAAAATTTCTAATAAATTTGAAACTGAATTCAATGAAAGAAAAAAAAAATTATTAGAAAAAATAAAATATGAGAAAACGTTACCAGATAATAATGAAACAGATGAAATGTTAGAAAAACAATATAATGAATTAACAAGAAAAACATATTATTGTAAATATTGTAAATTGATTATTACAACAAGTAATTCAAATCTACATAATAGAACAATAAAACATAAAGAAAACGTAAGAAAATACCAGGAGCTTAATGAAGATCTATTACCAATAAATTATAAACGAAAATGTCCACAATGTAGTTATGCGACCTTAAGACAAGAAGGTACTGTGTTATTTTGTAATGAATGTGGATGGCAAAAGAATTTATTGGGTGAAGAAAAAACTAGAAATGTTCTCATAGATCCAAAATTAAATTATCTAGATGAAATTTTTAAAATATTTTCTATAGAAGATCATACACCAGAATATATGCAATGGCTTGAAAAAATGAAAATAATAGAAAATAAAAATGGTGAAATAACTAAAAAAGATATTATAAAAACAATTATTCCGTCAACATTTAACACAAAACAAAAGAAAATGTATTTATATTTATTATTTAACGATTATTATGAAAAACCTAAATTAACAGAAGAAGATATGAAAAATATAAAAAAAATATTCAAACAAATATTAATGTATTATTTGGAAAATAGAATAACAGATTCAATAAATTATGAATTCTTTTTAAATAAGATTGTAAATTATTTAAACATAGATATTATAATTCCATTTGATGAATTAACAAACAAAAAGAAACAAAGAGAGCGAGATGAAATGTGGAACAAGATAGAACTTTATTTAAATGAGAAAAATGAAATGGAAGAAGAACCTAAACAATTAAATGAAAATGAAGAAGCCAATAGTGATTTCGAGTATGATGATATTGATTTTATGATTTTTTTTTTTTTTTTTAATGACCATAAGGTAATGTTTTTATACCATCATCTAAAATATGCCTTTTATCATCAAATGGATTTAAACTAGTTTTTTCAACTTCATTAATGTACCTCTCATGATCTTCTGATCTTAAACAATTCATTTTGTGTTTCATTACAATTGATTTATATAAACACTTTATATAATCTTGAAATTCTATATGTTTATCAACCACATGTTTTGTTATTCCTTTTAACTTTTTAGCTTCATGATCTTTTGTTCTGTAACTATACATTTTACTTCTTATCCCAACAAATTCAATCATTTCATCACCCCCTAATTCATCTTTAAATTTACCAGGAATCTTTTTATTACCATTGCTAAATAGTTCATGATCTTTGGGATAATTGCTAAAATCAAAATGATGTTTTAATGTTTTTAGTCTTTTGTTATGTCATTTGTCTTGATTTTTAGTATGTAGGCGTCGGTATTTTTTTGGATTAATGGGAACCCAGAATTGAATGTTCCATTATCTGTTGATAAATCATAAACATAGTCAGTTGGGTTATATATTTCAAATAAATCCTTAACTTCTTCTGTTAACTCATTTTCTACATGGCTTAAATTAAAGCAATTTGGTTTAGATTTAATCAATCCAATATTCATATTAAATCCTAATGAACTGCATAATATATTCAATCCTGATATAGCAACTTTTCCTTTTTGAGCTAAAGATATTGTTTTGCGGTTTTTGAAACTTTTTGAACCATCTGCAGCATAGAATCCAATGAAGAACCATTTTCTTAAATTATTTTTTGCATTTAATACATAATCTGGAACTATCTTTTCTTTTGTTGAAGTATTACTTTTAACTATTGCATGAATATAGAATTCATCATTATATTTTATAGCAAAATCTTTAGGATTATTTACAAGTATTCTATAAACTGCTGTTGATTTCATAACATCCATGATTTTAAATGTTTTATTTGGATAAACTTCTTCACAGAAATTTCTTTATTCTTTCTAATAATTTTAAGTCTTGATTGCATAAATACCAGCAATATTGAGTGCGATTTACATAATTATACACACCTGCTGAACCATCACCCATGAAAAATCCTTTGATAAAATATTCTTTTTCTTCTAATGTTTCGGGTTCTATATTATAAATATTATCAATTATTTCATCAAATGACATATGATTCATTCTTTGGAAAAATCTTTTATGTAATAATTCATCTCCAATTTTTATATCAGTTGGTTTTATTTCATCACCATTTCGTTTAATTAAACTATGATCTTCTGTAACATCTACAAATCCTAATTTAGTTCTAACTCTATAGATTTTCTTATTTGTTTTATGCCTAATAATATTCTTTAATTTTTTCCATCCATTTCTTGTCCAAACATCCATTAAACCATTTATTTGTATTAATTCTTTTTCTCGATATGAAATATAACATTCATTTTGTTTTGGAATTATTTCTGAAATTCTTCTTATCAATATTTTATCATTACATTTTAATAATATTGGGGTGTCAGCTGTTACAGAATCAAAATATAATATTTCAATATGCTTTTCCCCAAAAAGTGGTTGTAAAACATTATAATAAAAATCATACATTAATAATTTTGATACTTCTAAAACAGTCGAACCAATAAATATAGGTTTATTAAATTTCATTGATGTTCTTTTTAATTTAACTGCTGTTAAATAATCTTCAAATCTTTAATTTCCTTAATGTCTAGGACTTGATTGTAACTGTCTTAATCTTTCAGAATTATTTACTAATTCAAT
Source organism: Tubulanus polymorphus (assembly GCF_964204645.1). NCBI lineage: Eukaryota > Metazoa > Nemertea > Palaeonemertea > Tubulaniformes > Tubulanidae > Tubulanus > Tubulanus polymorphus. The sequence goes on along the minus strand of NC_134029.1, from coordinate 13,387,894 downwards.
ATCATTTCTATTTCTAATATTTTCACATGTTTTACCATAAAAACTATTATTCATTAATTTGAAGAAATCTTTTTCAAAATCTGTTTTTGATATTGTTCTCTGTTGAGTATTGAAATCTATATATTTTTCTAACCACTTCGATTGATTAAATTCAATATATCTATGTACTTTCTTTAATTTCATTCCTTGTTTTAGATAAAATTCTAACATTCTATAATGGACAATATATTGTATTTATTATTTTG